>NC_133329.1:387241641-387541641 GCF_042186555.1 Aquarana catesbeiana | reverse complement strand
CACAAGCCTTTTGTTTACAACAGATAATAATTGAAAGTGACAAAATCCTCGTCACTTCCAGTTTCTGACGTCACACAGTTCCTCTCGCTGTGTCTGGGGAAGCTTATGCCAGGTGCATCCTTCCCGGGCTCCCTGATGACATGGGAGAGCCCGGTAAAAGCGGCAGCAGTAGGAAGAGGGGGAACCACCTGTAAAAGTGATTTAGCAGCTGTATAGCTACTAGGATCGCTTTTGCCTGATAGGGATTCGCTGGCTGACAATGTTGATACTTGGATGACTGCAGCTACAGGCCTCATCCCGATATAACCACTTTCCCCCATATGATGTTCTACGGATGGGAAGTGGGTAAACAGCACCCCATACTTTTTCATCCCTTACAATTCTATACAAATTGTGTAAAAATCAACTTTCATTGCAAAATACTGATTGCTGCTCTAGGTTTTACAGCTGCTATCTAAGGATTGTTATGCCGCATACACACGATTGGATTTTCCGACGGGAAATGTTGGATGTGAGCTTGTTGGCGGAAAGTCCGACCGTGTGTATGCTGCATCGGACAATTGTTGTCGGACTTTCCACCAACAAATTTGGCTAGCATGTTCTCAAATTTTCCACCAACAAATGTCTGTTGTCGGACTTTCCGATCGTGTGTACACAAGTCCGTCGGACAAAAGTACAAACACGCATCGGAAGCAGAAGCGGTCGGTCTTGTAAACTAGCGTTTGTAATGGAGAATTAACATTCGTGACGTGGCAAATTATGAAATCTCGAAATGCAGCGCACAATTCTCTTCTTCTTTAATTGGATAATAATGAAGCTGCTTTGCTGGTGATACTGATGGAGTTATTGCAAACGAATTTTCAAAGGCTTTTTTTTCTAGTGATATCAAGAATAATATTATTATGTTTTTTTTTTTTTATTTGTGCATTAAAAAAAAAAATAGACTTCCTATCTGCCAATAGAACTTAACCAAAAAGTGCATTCTATGCATCCAAAAATATAGAAAATATACCAAATCAAATCATTATTCAACCAAAGAAATAATGTCAAAGCAATAACGCCAAGGCCAATAATAAATAACACGTTATCTCCTCCGATTCCACAACATGTCTGGTTGACGAACGGCCGTTCAGAAATGAACTGAAAAGCACAAAATGAAAAACGCGAAAAGAAAAGCGCGAATCAACACTCACCAAACTTCTACTAACACGAAATTAGCAGAAGGAGCCCAAAGGGGGGCGCTAAAGAGCTGAAAAAACACATAGTATGTCTAGTACGTCACTACGTTCGTAATTGTTGGCCAACATTTGTGTGACCATGTGTATGCAAGACAAGTTTGAGCCAACACCCTCCTGGAGAGCTCCCTGAGAGAGGGAGCAAAAAGGAGCTTACATCGGCCTCTATGTACAGTCACTTTTAGATGGGAGGCCAAGAAGATTGTAATGGGTCATTTATACCCAATGAAGCATGTATTTTACAGAAACTAATTTGCTGAATATGTTATTTTCATACACAGCATTTTGGGTGTTTTTTGATAATAAACAGCACATGTTAAAAACAGAAAGTGCAAAAGTCCACACTTAGTATTAGTAAAATTCTGAAATGCTTCAATGCACCTGTCATATAAAAATCCCCTTTCTTTCCTCTTCCTTATAGTTATGATTAAAGCATTTTTCCCATTGCCTTGAACTAAAAGCCTAATCACAGTTGATGTTTTTTTCTTTCAAATTTATTCCTCAGAATGTCAAAATATAAAAAATTTAGCCCTGGCTGCAATACTCACTTCCTCTCTAGTGCTGTCCACCAAAGCCTTAACTTTCGGTGGTCCAACACAAGTCATCTTGTGAGTTAAAGCAGCGGTCCCCAACCTCCCCAGCACCGGGGACTGGCCTCAGTGATGGCAACCCCTTCACAGACCGAGGGCGGGGGGCTGGTGCTGCCCGTTACCTCTGGAAAGGAAAGAATAATAAGGGGGGGGGGGGTCGGGGGGTGTAGCCTGCTACCTCCCCCTTGTGTGAGCACAGCCTGTCAACTCCAGGGGGGAGGTATGTGTGCAGCCTATCACCTGGAGGGGGGAGGAGAGTGTTGGTGCAACCTGTCACCTCCGGAGGGTGTGGGCCTGCCTGTCACCACCTGGCCGGCCCAGCTCTCCTCCCTCTTCTTCTTCTCCCATCTCCATAGATAAGGTGACCACAGAGAGGGAAGGGAGTAGTAGCGCTAGGAGAAGGGGAGCAGGCGTCCACTAGTGGTGGGATGGTGGCAGTGCAGGTTGTGCTGGCTAACTCGCCTGCTGTCCAACCCCAGCTCCCAACAGGCCACGGATGGGCCCGTGGCCCGGACGTTGAGGAACCCTGTGTTAAAGGACATCCATTATTATTTAACCCACTCTCTGTGCGTGTGCAGACCCATGGACCCACCCCCTGGAGGGCGTGTCTCCAAGAACTGTGCACTCACAGTGCACTGATGAAGGATGCAGAGAATAACATTATTATGGAAATGTTTTTAAAATTGTGTTCATTTACACTAGGTGACCGTGATATTGTGCCAATCTCGCCGCTGTTATCGGCGCGATTTGACACCTGCGAGCCCTGTCGCGGGAGCCAGCGCCGAGCTGGCTCCTCATCGGGAAAGGAAAACTTTTTTTTTCCTTTCGCGATGAGCGACAGTCAGTGCTGTCTGGTATGAATCATGAGGGGAAACGCCGCGCCAAATTTTAAATAAAAAAATGGCGTGGGTTTTCCCCCCCAGGGTATACCAGGCCCTTAGGTCTGGTATGGATTTTAAGGGGAACCCCCTACGCCAAAAAATGGTCCCCCCCATACCAGACCCTTATCCGAGCATGCAGCCCGGCCTGTCAGGAAAGAGGGTGGGGACAAGCAAGCGCCCCCCCCCCGAACCGTACCAGGCCACATGCCAGGCCACATGCCCTGCGGGCCCCCCCACCCCAGAGCACCTTGTCCCCATGTTGATGAGGACACGGGCCTCTTCCTGATAACCCTGGCCGTCGGCTGTCGGGGTCTGTGGGCGGAGGGCTTATCGGAATCCGGGAGCCCCCTCCTGAGGCGTTTCCCCTCATGATTCATACCAGACAGCTGTCAGCACTGCCTGTCGCTCATCGCGAAAGGAAAAAAAAATATCCCGGCCCCCCACCCTATGTGAATGAGTATGGGGAACATGATACTCCTACCCATTCACCTGGGGGAAAAAGTGTGAATAAAAAAACACACTACACAGGTTTTAAAAGTAATTTATTAGGCAGCTCCGGGGGTCTTCTTCCGACTTCGGGGTCTTCTTCCGACGTCGGGGGTCTTCTTCTGATTTCTCTCTCCGGCCTCTTCTCCCGGTGTCCGGTTCTTCTGCCGGGCTCCTCCGCTATCTTCTGCCACTCTTTTGCTAGTGGTGGCCCGGTCTTCGCCATCTTGTTCCTTCTCTTCTTTTCTTCTTCCGATGTTGACACGACGCTGTCCCATCATGCCCCGGGACTGTGACATCATAAGGGGCGAGGTCACCAGGTGACAGCACCCGGTGACAACACCCCATGCCTATATATATATATATATATATATATATATATATATATATATATCGCGCACCGCTCACACAGCATAACAGCGGGAGACAGCGTTGTGTCAACATCGGAAGAAGAGGAGAAGGAACAAGACGGCAAACACCGGGCCACCGCTAGCAAAAGAGCATCAGAAGATAGCGGAGGAGCCCGGCAGAAGAACCGGACACTGGGAGAAGAGGCCGGAGGGCG
Organism: Aquarana catesbeiana; assembly: GCF_042186555.1. Taxonomy (NCBI): domain Eukaryota; kingdom Metazoa; phylum Chordata; class Amphibia; order Anura; family Ranidae; genus Aquarana; species Aquarana catesbeiana. The sequence goes on along the minus strand of NC_133329.1, from coordinate 387,537,884 downwards.
GGAGAAGAACCGGACACCGGGAGAAGAGGCCGGAGAGAGCGGAGAAGTCAGAAGAAGACCCCCGACGTCGGAAGAAGACCCCGAAGTCGGAAGAAGACCCCCGGAGCTGCCTAATAAATTACTTTTAAAACCTGTGTAGTGTGGTTTTTTTTTTACACTTTTTCCCCCAGGTGAATGGGTAGGAGTATCATGTTCCCCATACTCATTCACATAGGGTGGGGGGCCAGGATCTGGGGGCCCCCTTATTAAAGGGGCTCCCGGATTCCGATAAGCCCTCCACCCACAGACCCCGACAGCCAACAGCCAGGGTTGTCGGGAAGAGGCCCTTGTCCTCATCAACATGGCGACAAGGTGCTTTCGGGTGGGGGGGCCCGCAGGGCGCCCCCCTGCCCCAAAGCGCCCACCCCCCCATGTTGAGGGCATGCAGCTTGGTACGGTTCAGGAGGGGGGGCGCTCGCTCATCCCCACCCCCTTTCCTGACCGGCCGAGCTGCCTGCTCGAATAAGGGTCTGGTATGGATTTTGGGGGGGACCCCATGCCGATATTTCGGCGTAGGGGGTTCCCCTTAAAATCCATACCAGACCTAAGGGCCTGGTATGCCCCTGGGGGGGAACCCATGCCGTTTTTTTATTTAAAATTTGGCGTGGCGTTCCACCTCATGATTTATACCAGACTGCCGTCAGCACTGCCTGTCACTCATCGTGAAAGGAAAAAAAAGTTTTCCTTTTCCGATGAGCGAGCCAGCGCGACATGCACAGTACCCTGTCACCGAGAACCAGCTTGATAGGATCGCGCTGGAAACACAATCTCGCGGTCAGGTACTGTACATATACCGTTCCTGTTTCTGATGTCAGTAGCTCATATCAGGGCTTCAAACATGTTTGGGACAAACATGGATCTATACTCTGACAAAAAAATTATAACTTCAAAAAACTCCCCTTACCTCTTACTAAGTACCTCAGACTGTCTACTTTCCAAACGGGGGTCATTTAGGGGGGTAGTTGTACTGTCTGGGCATTTTAACCACCTCAATACAGGGCACTTACATCGCCTTCCTGCCCAGGCCATTTTTCAGCTTTCAGCGCAGTCACTATAACCATATGAAATTTGTTTCATTTTCTTCACACAAATAGAGCTTTCTTTTGGTGGTATATAATCACTTCTGGGTTTTTGTTTTTTTTCAAAAAAGAAAAAAAAAAGACCGAAAATTTTGAAAAAAAAAAGGTTTTTCTTAGTTTCTGTCAGCAAATTTTGTAAATAAGTAATTTTTCTCCTTCACTGATGGGCGCTGATGAGGCGGCATTGATGGACACTGATAGGCTGCACTGATGGACACTGATGAGGTGGCACTTATAGGCACTGATGAGACGGCACTTATAGGCACTGATTAGGTGGCACTGATGAGGAGACACGAATATGTCGCACTTATGGGCACTGATAGGTGGCACTGATTTGTGGCACTGAAGAGCACTGATAGGCGGCACTGATGGGCGGCACTGGTGGGCACAGATAGGCGGCACTGGTGGGCGCAAATGGGCGGGACGGATAGGCGTCACTGATGGGCATTGATGGGCAGCAGTGATGGGCATTGATGGGCAGCAGTGATAGCCAGCACTGACTGGCATCACTAATGGCAACTGATTGCTGGCAATTGTGGGCACAGATTGGTGGCAATTGTGGGCACTGGTTGGCACTGATTGCTGGCAGTGGTGGGCAATCATTGCTGGCACTGGTGGCACTTAATTGTAATCAGAGCACTGATGATCAGTGCCCTGATTACATTCCTAGATGTCCCCCTGTGAGGAGATGCTGCTGATCGGCTCTCCTCTCCTCACACTCTGTCAGGGTGAGGTGAGGAGCGCGATTACCGGCATCTCCGTGTTTATATGTGACCAGCTGTGATTGGACACACATGGTTAAAGAGCTATGGCTGCGGCTCTTTACAGAGATCGGGCTGGCGCCGTGTCCTATCAACACGGCGCAGCCAGAGAGTGGTTGTTCTGGCAGGCCGTTATATGACGTCCACCCAGAACGAGAGCCACACCACCCAGCCGTCATTTAACGGTGGGCGGGCGGCAAGTGGTTAAGGACCTCGAGAAATGAGATAGGCCGTCAGTACTTCAGGATTGATTATTTTCAAATACAGTGCATTGAAAAAGTATTCACACCCCTTAAAATTTTTCCACATTTTGTCATCTTACAACCAAAAACATAAATGTATTTTATTGGGATTTTATGTGATAGACCAACACAAAGCGGCACATAATTGTGAAGTGGAAGGAAAATGATAAATGGTTTTCAATTTTTTTTTACAAATAAATATGTGACAAGTGTGATGTGCATTTGTATTCAGTTCCCCTGAGTCAATACTTTATAGAACCCCCTTTCACTGCAATTACAGCTGCAAGTCTTTTTTGGGGATGTCTCTACCAGCTTTGCACATCTAGAGTGACATTTTTGCCCATTCTTGTTTTCAAAATAGCTCAAGCTCTGTCAGATTGGATGGAGAGAGTCTGTGAACAGCAATTTTCAAGTCTTGCCACAGATTCTCAGTTGGATTTAGGTCTAGACTTTGACTGGGCCATTCCAACTCATGAACAATTTTGATCTAAACCATTCCATTTTGTAGCTCTGGCTGTATGTTTAGGGTCGTTGTCCTGCTGGAAGGTGAACCTCTGTCCCAGTCCAAAGTCTTTTGCAGACTCTAACAGGTTTTCTTCTAATCTTGCCCTGTATTTGGCTCCTTCCATCTTCCCATCAACTCTGACCAGTTTCCCTGTCCCTGCTGAAGAAAAGCATCCCCACAACATGATTCTGCCACCACCATGTTTGACGGTGGGGATGGTGTGTTCAGGGTGATGTGCCGTGTTAGTTAGTTGATGTGTCCCCCACATGGCTTCTCCCAAACTGCAAACTGGACTTCTTATGGCTTTCTTTCAACAATGGCCTTCTTCTTGCCACTCTTCCATAAAGGTCAGATTTGTGGAGTGCACAACTAATACTTGTCCTGTGGACAGATTCTCTTACCTGAGCTGTGGATCTCTGCAGCTCCTAAAGAGTTACTATGGGCCTCTTGGCTGCTTCTCTGATTAATACTCTCCTTGCCCGGCCTGTCAGTATAGGTGGACGGCCATGCAGTGGCAGCTGGCCCTTCCTTTTTGACCCCTCCCACTTTGTGAAAACGGGCGTGGTTTCAGCTAAATAGTGGGTGTTGCTCTAAGGTGGTGTGGTTAGCGTCTGAGATGAACGAGGGATGGAGGGAAAGGGATGGAGGGACAGCAGGCCCAGATGCTACACAACAATAGAAATATGTGTATTCTAGAAAGTTTAACAATCAGCAGATAGAGATATTCCAAACACCTGGTGTTGGCACTTCAATCATCCCGGCACCATGGTTGTTATGGTGTCAGGATGATTGAAACGCATTATTTCTATTATTACATTGTAATATAAAATGAAATCATTCAACTCACCATAATGCAGAATCAGTGGGAGCCCTGAGCGTGTCACTAGCCATGTCGCCTGCCATTAGATGCCATCAGGTGTCCCCAGCGGAGTCCGTCCTTACATCAGGTGCCCCCCACCAGAGTCCCTCCTTACATGCAGCCTGTGTCACATAAAATGCAGCCTGTGTCACATCAAATGCAGTCTGTGTCCCACCAAATTCAGTCTGTGTCCCACCATATTCAGTCTGTGTCCCACCAAATGCAGCCTGTGTCCCACCAAATGCAGCCTGTGTCCCACCAAATGCAGCCTGTGTCCCATCAAATGCAGCCTGTGTCCCATCAAATGCAGCCTGTGTCCCATCAAATGCAGCCTGTGTCCCACCAAATGCAGCCTGTGCCCCACCAAATGCAGCCTGTGTCCACCAAATGCAGCTTGTGTCCCACCAAATACATCCTGCCTGTGTCCCACCAAATACAGCCTGCCTGTGTCCCACCAAATACAGCCTGCCTGTGTCCCACCAAATACAGCCTGCCTGTGTCCCACCAAATACAGCCTGCCTGTGTCCCACCAAATGCAGCCTGTGTCTCACCAAATGCAGCCTGTTTCCACCAAATGCAGCCTGTGTCCCACCAAATGCAGCCTGTGTCCCACCAAATGCAGCCTGTGTCCCACCAAATGCAGCCTGTGTCCCATCAAATGCAGTCTGTGTCCACCAAATGCAGCCTGTGTCCACCAAATGCAGCCTGTGTCCACCAAATACAGCCTGCCTGTGTCCCACCAAATACAGCCTCCCTGTGTCACATCAAACCCCCCCCGTTCTCCGTGGGAGCACACACAGAGGTACTTACCTTGCTGTTATCCTCTCCTGCGGCGTCTCTTCCACAGCGGGCAGCGATAGAGTCCGCTCCGACTCTTCATACTTCCGATTTTCTCTGTCCCAGGCGCAATGGGAGAGAGAAAACAGGAAGTGACATCAAACTCGGATGTCAATCAAACCGCCCGGCCGTAGTAATAGATACTACGAGCGCCGGGCAGAAGCTACTCGGCGCTTCGGAAAGCGCCGCAAGGCGGGATAAACACCCGCAAATGAAGCGCCGCATCTGCATTCTCGTGATTGCATAGACGTGGCGCTTCCCATAAGTGCACTGTGTCCGGCGTCACACTGTGTCCGGCGTCCAAACTCAGTGCTCTTAAGGACCTTTTTTTATTTTTTTTTTAAAGGGCCAGCTTTAAAAAAAATGTTAACATTTTTTTTTGTGTCTGTCTGGAGGGGGGGGGGGGGGGCAACCAATGCGCCCCCTATGGATGGGCCGCCACTGCGGCCATGTCTTGGTAGTTTTTTCAGTTGTGCCGCACTCTCTCCATTTTGGGATAATGGATTGAACAGTGCTCTGTGAGATGTTCAAAGCTTGGGATATTTTTAATATCCCAACCCTGCTTTAAACTTCTCCACAACTTATCCCTGTCCTGTCTGGTGTGTTCTTTGGCCTTCGTTGATGCTGTTTGTTCACTAAGGTTCTCTAACAAACCTCTGAGGGCTTCACAGAATAGCTGTATTTATACTTATTTATATATTTTTTCAAGGAACTGTATATACAATGCCTTGAAAAAGTTTTCATACCCCTTGACATTTTCCACATTTTGTCATGTTACAACCTAAAACGTAAATGTATTTTATTGGGATTTTATGTGATAGACCAACACAAAATGGCACATAATTGTGAAGTGGAAGGAAAATATTAAATGGTTTTCAAATATTTTTTATAAATAAATACCTGAAAAGTGTGGCGGATATTTGTATTTACTCTGATACCCCTAACTAAAATCTATTGGAATCAATTGCCTTCAGAAGTCACTGAATTAGTAAATAGAATCATCCACCTGTGTGTAAGTTAATCTCAGTATAAATACAGCTGTTCTGTGAAGCCCTCAGGGGTTTGTTAGATAACCTTAGTAAACAAACAGCATCATGAAGGCCAAGGAACACACCCAACAGGTCAGGGATAAAGTTGTGGAGAAGTTTAAAGCAGGGTTAGGTTATAAAAAAATATCCCAAGCGTTGAACATCCCACAAAGCACTGTTCAATCCATCATCCGAAAATAGAAAAAGAGTAAGGCACAATTGCAAACCTACCAAGACATGGCCGTCCACTTAAACTGACAGGCCGGGCAAGGAGAGCATTTATCAGAGAAGCAGCCAAGAGGCCCATGGTAACTCTGGAGGATCTGCAGAGATCTACAGCTCAGGTGGGAGAATCTGTCCACAGGACAACTATTAGTTGTTCACTCCACAAATCTGGCCTTTATGGAAGAGTGGCAAGAAGAAAGACATTGTTGAAAGAAAGCCATAAGAAATCCTGTTTGCGAGAAGCCATGTGGGGGACACAGCAAACATGTGGAAGAAGGTGCTCTGGTCAGATGAGGCCAAAATTTTACTTTTTGGCCTAAAAGCAAAACGCTATGTGTGGCGGAAAACTAACACTGCACATCACTCATAACACACTATCCCCACCAGGAAACATGGTGGTGGCAGCATCATGTTATGGGGATGCTTTTCTTCAGCGTGGACAGGGAAGGTGGTCAGAGTTGATGGGAAGATGAATGGAGCCAAATACAAGGCAGTCTTATGCCGCGTACACACGACGGGACTTTCCGGCAGAAAGGGTCCGACGGAACGAATCCGTCGGACATTTAGATCGTGTGTGGGCTTCATCGGACCTTTTCTGTCTAAAAATCTGACGGACCTTAGAAATAGAACATGTTTCAAATCTTTCCGACGGACTCGATTCCTACGTTCGTCAGTATGCTAGTCCGACGGACTGAAAACGACGCAAGGGCAGCTATTGGCTACTGGCTATTGAACTTCCTTTTCTAGTCCAGTCGTATGCCATCACATTCGAAACTATGGGACTTTGGTGGGATCGCGTGTAGGCAAGTCCGTTTCGTCGGAACTCCGATGAAAAGTCCTTCAGAGTTCAGTCCGATGAAAAGTCCGCTCATGTGTACGCGGCATAAGAAGAAAACATGTTAGAGTCTACAAAAGACTTGAGACTGAGGCGGAGGTTCACCTTCCAGCAGGTCAACGACCCTAAACATACAGCCAGAGCTACAATGGAATGGTTTACATCAGGGATATGCAATTAGCGGACCTCCAGCTGTTGCAGAACTACTAGTCCCATGAGGCATAGCAAGACTCTGACAGCCACATGCATGATACCCAGAGGCAGAGGCATGATGGGACTTGTAGTTTTGCAACAGCTGGAGGTTCGCTAATTGTATATCCCTGGTTTAGATCAAAGCATCTTCATGTGTTAGAATGGGCCAGTCAAAGTCCAGACCTAAATCTAGTTAAGAATCTGTGGCAAGACTTGAAAATTGCTATTCAGAGACGCTCTCCATCCAATCTGACAGAGCTTGAGCTATTTTGCAAAGAAGAATTTGCAAAAAATGTCACTCTCTAGATGTGCAAAGCTGGTAGAGACATCCCCAAAAAGACTTGTAGCTGTAATTGCAGTGAAAGGGGGTTCTAAAAAGTATTGACTCAGGGGGGCTGAATACAAATGCATGCCACACTTTTCACATATTTATTTGTAAAAAAATTTGAAAAACATTTATCATTTTCATTCCACTTCACAATTATGTGCCACTTTGTGTTGTTCTATCACATAAAATCCCAATAAAATACATTTACGTTTTTGGTTGTAACAGGACAAAATGTGGAAAATTTCAAGGGGTATGAATATTTTTTCAAGGCACTGTATCTCATAGTTTGTAGATGGACCTTGTATTTTGCTTCTTAAAATTGCAGCAAAAGTGTGTCTGGGATGACTCTGACAACTAGATGCACCTTTTACTGGAAACTGAAAGGTTCTCGGAAATCGAAAGATGGTTGTATAATTAGTCATTCTCACAAAGGGCATTTCCCTGAGAAATTGGAAAGTCTATAAATACAAAGTACATAAACAAGCTGAAATGAAGAGGAGATCAGTGTGAGCTTAGAACGGACAATCTGGAACATTGATAAACTTGCTGCTGACAATGTCTGATTCCTCCTCATTGACCGAAGCAGAAATGAAATTGGCAAATGAAGCTAAACAACGAACCCTGAATATCCTCAGTGATGCTCTAAAGAAGAAGGACAGCCTGCTGGTGGATAATCCAGACAAATTTGGCTCAGCAAAAGAGTTGACATTGGTTCCAATTATCAGCACAGATCTGGTGAAAGAGCTTTTTAGTCAACTCCAAAAAGTGACATTTAAAAAGGACGAAAATCCAGAAATTGAAAAAAGCACAATTGCGTATGTCTATTCAACCAAGGGGAATGGAATCATCTACCTGTGCCAAGGGTTTTGGAAGCTACCTGAATTCCTAGGGAGTAGTTCCCGCCCAAAGACCCTCATCCATGAGGTCTCACACTTTCTGGGATATGGACATACTATTGAGGAGAACAAAGAAAAAGTGCAAATGTCACAACAGTATAAGTTATACCCTGTTTCAATTAAAAACATTGAAGAAGGATTTACACGTTACATGAATCACAGTGAGACTTACACCAATGGCCGATATTCCTGCTGTGGGGAAACATCCCAGGACACTGTGTGTGAGAAATCCGAAATGAGTCGAGAAATTAAAAGTTTGTTTCTGAGAACCTTGGTGGGTAATGATAGCTGCAGACTAGCATAAACCTCACTCTTCTCATCTTTGTATCACAGAACAATAATTATCCACTTATTGGTGACAATAAAAGTAATTAGACCTGAAGATGTACATGAAATAGACCCGGACGTGTTCTCTTTCCTTCTTTTTTAAACGTTTTTATCTTTTCTTTTTGGTCCGGTACGGAACTTTTTTTTTTAATTCAGGTTTAATCATCTTGTGTTACTTAAAAAAAAATAAAAAATGTTTGTGATATATATTAATTACATCCTCTATTAGACTATAAGACATTTGATATATCACAAGAAAACTTTGTTCTTTTATTTGGGTTACTTTGCATAACTTTCACAACAAAAATGACAACAATATGCTACTCTCTACAGTTCAATGGATCAAGCTGTCATGTCAAGTCCTAATGTTAAATCTTTTCAGTCCTTACTCTGCATCTTTGAAAAAGAAAAAAAAACAGTTTTCCTTTTTTTTTCCTTTTTCTTCAAAATTTGGTGTGTTTTCAGAGAATTATTGTGAGTTCTTCCTGAAGTATTTCTCAGAGTGGCTTTCATGTTCTTAATGCTTGTTAAATGCTTGTTCTTCCACTTTGTGCTATGTTCTTTTGCTATATATTTAATTCTTTGTAGAGAATTGTAGAATATTCCATAGAGATGGAGTAGGTTAGCCACCACATGGACTTGGAGTAATGGAATAAGGACTTAAAGACTTAAAGGGCATTTTAATGACTTTAGATCAATTGTATTTAAAGTTTTTTTTTTTAAGATTATACATTTTAATTAGATTTTTTTTTGTCTATAAAGTATACAATGCTTATTTTCCAAATAAATATTTTATACAGGGTGTATTTTTTTTAATGGTTTATTATGGTTTTCCAAATATAATACAATAAGATGACCACAACACTACCTGCCTGGAGTTTGCATGTTCTCTCTGTGCCTGTGTGGGTTTCCTCCGGGTACTCCGGTTTCCTCCCACACTCCAAAGACATGCTGGTAGGTTAATTGGATCATGTCTAAATTTTCCGTAGTATGTATGAATGTGAGTTAGGGACCTTAGATTGTAAGCTCCTTGAGGGTAGGGACTGATGTGAATGTGCAATGTATATGTAAAGCGCTGCGTAAATTGACGGCGCTATATAAGTATCTGAAATAAAATAAAATAAATATAGATGACATTGAAGTGGGGATAACCATCAAAATAATAATGGATCTGACATGGTAAACATCAAATAAGTACATAGAACACAAGAAAGAAATCGTAATAATCACTGGTGAACAGGTCAATATGAAATATGCAAAAGATTATGTGAAGCTCCCATAAAAACCTTAGATCAGGTATAAGTGAAAGCAATAAAAACAAGAAAGTACCATAGTTATTTGTTCCAAGCAAGATTCAGAGAACAGAACAGTTTCATTCTTAATAAAAACCATAACAACCTCTATGGTTAAGTCAGTGGGAGGGTGAAACGTGCTAAAGGGTATAGTATGGGGGGAGAGGAGACTGGCTGTAGCCAATCCTCACATGTTTTACACCAGACTGACTGGTGTGTGGCTTTGTTTTTCATTGTATACTTAAAGTGATTGTAAAATCTTGTTTTTTTTTTTTTTAAATAACAAACATGTTATACTTACCTGCTCTGTGCAGTGGTTTTGCACAGAGCAGCCCCGATCATCCTCTTCTCGAGTCCCTCTTCACTGCTCCTGGCCTCTCCCTCCTGTTGAGTGCCCCCACAGCAAGCAGCTTGCTATGGGGGCACACGAGCCAAGCTGCAGCTCCGGGTGTTCATTCAGACACGGAGCTGCCATTCGGCCCCACCCTCTCTCTCCCGATTGGCTGATATAAAGCAGCGGCGCCATTAACCAATCAGGAGGGAGAGTCCATGACTGCCGAGGCACTCGTGGACATCGCTGGACAGAGATGGGGCTCAGGTAAGTATTGGGGGGGCGGGGGGGGGGGGGCTGCTACACACAGAAGGCTTTTTATCTTCATGCATAGAATGCATTGAGCTAAAAATCTTCTGCCTTTCCTTTAAAATAAAACAAGGCAGTAGTGATTAGCTCCAAGCTAAATTTAGAGAACAAACAGTTTCATTCTCAATAAGTGCCATAACAATAATCCTAACCATTTGCCTAGGTAATGAGGATAGAGAGAAAGAGCCCTGATAGGGATCCCACTGAATAAGATAGAAGCTCACTCAGATAAAGCGGAGCTCCACCCCAAAATGGAACTTCTGCTGTCCGGATCCCCCCCCCCCTCCGATGTCACATTTGGCACCCTTCAGGGGGGAGGGGGAGCAGATACCTGTCTAATACAGGCATTTGCTTCCACTTCCGACAAAAGATTGCCACAGTATCCATGGCGATCTAGGCCATGTTCGGCCTCTCCTCTGCCCCCCCCCCCCCCACTGTCTTCTGGGAGACACAGAGGTCTCAGAAGACAGCAGGGACCACTCAGAATGTGCAGCGGACCGGCATCAGGTGAGGACATTACAGGCGTCCTGGACAGATAAGTGTTCTTCTTTTAAAAGTCAGCAGCTGCAGTGTTTGTAGCTGCTGACTTAAATTGTTTTTTTTTTAGGTGGAACTCCACTTTAAGTGAAGAGGGTGTACATTTGTTAGCATTATGAGTATCAGACACTCTATCACTGACTCTATCACTGATTTTTTGTTTGCAAATTTCACTTGTGTTTGCTAAGAACCTTTATTTTCAACAATAGTCAATGTTTGGTGAAAGACCAGGAAATTGAGTTTGGTGATCAGAATCTGGAAAAGAAGCAAAAAATAAAAGGTCTGCAGTCACCAGTGATACCCCTCCATCCCTATATACATATGCAAAAAAAGAGAGAGTTGCCCTGGGACTTTAAATGAGGTAGTCACAGTTAGCCACCGAGTAACAAGAGTAATATCAGTATAAATGTTTATTAAAATTAATGTACATAAATGGATAATATAGCATATTAGCTTAGCCAATGGATTTGCACATAATGAAGAGAATAAATAAAGTTGATACAAATGTTATACAATGCAGTATATACAAATGCACGCATCAGAAAACCCAAAGCGCGTTTTGCGAGATCATTGCTCGCTCATCCGGAGTGGATGCGGATGAGATGTATCTAAATAGACAAAAAGATGTGTCACAGTGGTAAATGTAAGAACGATGTAGCAGAATGGGCCAGAGCAAAACGGCCCAATACTTACCAATGAACGAGACCAGAGTTTCCATCGCTGAACCCCCAAATGGACGGCAGCAGCCAAGGTATGACACGGGAGCGGAGGGGGAGAAGCAGGACACGGGTACCCCCAGGGGGGATGCCAGGCGGCAGACATGGCATCAGTGAAGGTGAATGGTCCTATTGTCTCAGTATGTAGCTTGATAGATATCAGCTGTAAACATAGATGTATATGTCTCAATGATTTGCCAAATTTATTAAGATGAACATCACGTTATATAATGTAATAATATTTTTGTATGAGAGCGTGTGTACTCTAGCATAAGTATATCATAGTTGCCAACTGTCCCGGATTTCCCGGGACATTCCCGGGACTTGGACGCCATTCCCAAATTTCTGGTGTCCCGGGAAATGTCCCGAGAAATCCGGTTCTTCACGATTCGCCGCCGCCGCCGCTAGAGGTCCGCGGCCGGCGGAGACAATGTCTCTGCCGGCCGCCATTTTGATGAAGTTCAGGAAGACGGCTGGGGGGGCTAGACGGAGCTCCTGTGTCGCCGCCCACCCTCCGTCCCGCTCCGCCTCACCCTGCCTCACCCCGCCTACCCCCGCCCCTTTCCATATCAGACTGGCAGCGGGGCGGGGGTAGGCGGGGCGAGGCGGGGTGAGGCGGAGCGGGGCGGAGGGTGGGCATTGACGCAGGAGCTCCATCTAGCCCCCCCCCAGCCGTCTTCCTGTCTGATATGGAAAGGGGCGGGGTTCTAGCCATGCTGCGGACACTACTAGGACACCTCTGAGGTAGGGGGGGGCGCATCACTGTGGGACTCCTGATGTGAGGGGGGGGCTCCTTTGGGGACACACACCTGATGCAAGGGGGGCTCCACTGGGGACACACACCTGATGCAAGGGGGGCTCCAATGGGGACACCTGATGCAAGGGGGCTCCACTGGGGACACCTGATGTGAGGGGGGGGTCCACTGGGGACACCTGATGTGAGGGGGGCTCCACTGGGGACACCTGATGTGAGGGGGGGCTCCACTGGGGACACCTGATGTGAGGGGGGCTCCACTGGGGACACCTGATGTGAGGGGGGGCTCTGCCAGGGCCACCTGATGCAAGGGGGGCTCCGCTGGGGACACCTGATGTGAGGGGGGCTCCGCTGGGGACACCTGCTGTGAGGGGGAGCTCCGCCGGGGACACCTGATGTGAGGGGGGGCTCCGCTGGGGACACCTGATGTGAGGGGGAGCTCCGCTGGGGACATCTGATGTGAGGGGGAGCTCCGCTGGGGACACCTGATGTGAGGGGGAGCTCCGCTGGGGACTCCTGATGTGAGGGGGAGCTCCGCCGGGGACACCTGATGTGAGGGGGGCTCTGTTGGGGACACCTGATGTGAGGGGGAGCTCCGCCGGGGACTCCTGATGTGAGGGGGAGCTCCCCCGGGGACACCTGATGTGAGGGGGGCTCCGCTTGGGACACCTGATGTGAGGGGGGGCTCCACGGGGGACACCTGATGTGAGGGGAGGGTCCGCCGGGGACACCTAATGTGAGGGGGAGCTCCGCCGGGGACTCCTGATGTGAGGGGGGGTCCGTCGGGGACACCCGATGTTAGGGGGAGCTCCGCCGGGGACACCTGATGTGAGGGGGAGCTCCGCCGGGGACACCTAATGTGAGGGGGGCTCCACTGGGGACACCTGATGTGAGGGGGGCTCCACTGGGGACACCTGATGTGAGGGGGGGGCTCTGCCAGGGCCACCTGATGCAAGGGGGGCTCCGCTGGGGACACCTGATGTGAGGGGGGCTCCGCTGGGGACACCTGCTGTGAGGGGGAGCTCCGCCGGGGACACCTGATGTGAGGGGAGGCTCCGCTGGGGACACCTGATGTGAGGGGGAGCTCCGCTGGGGACATCTGATGTGAGGGGGAGCTCCGCTGGGGACACCTGATGTGAGGGGGAGCTCCGCTGGGGACTCCTGATTTGAGGGGGAGCTCCGCCGGGGACACCTGATGTGAGGGGGGCTCTGTTGGGGACACCTGATGTGAGGGGGAGCTCCGCCAGGGACTCCTGATGTGAGGGGGAGCTCCGCCGGGGACACCTGATGTGAGGGGGGGCTCCACTGGGGACACCTGATGTGAGGGGGAGCTCCGCCGGGGACTCCTGATGTGAGGGGGAGCTCCGCCGGGGACAACTGATGTGAGGGGGGGCTCCGCTTGGGACACCTGATGTGAGGGGGGGCTCCACGGGGGACACCTGATGTGAGGGGAGGGTCCACCGGGGACACCTAATGTGAGGGGGAGCTCCGCCGGGGACTCCTGATGTGAGGGGGGGGTCCGCCGGGGACACCCGCCGGGGACTCCCCCTCACATGTGAGGGGGAGCTCCGCCGGGGACACCTGATGTGAGGGGGGCTCCGCTGGGGACATCTGATGTAAGGGGGGCTCCGCTGGGGGCACCTGATGCAAGGACGGACGGCTGGTGGCAGGCGACGTGGCTAGTGACACGCTCAGGGATCCCACTGATTCTGCATTATGGTGAGTTGAATGATTTCATTTTATATTACAATGTAACATCCATGGTGCCAGGATGATTGAAGTGCTAACACCAGGTGTTTGGAGTATCTTTATCTGCTGATTGTTAAACTTTCTAGAATACACATATTTTTATTGTGTAGGATCTGGGGCTGCTGTCCCGTCATTTCCCTCTCCCCCTCTAATCCCTCTCCCCCTCTCCCCCTCTCACCCTTTCTCGCTCTCCATCCCTCATTCATCTCAGACTCTAACCACACCCTCTTGAGCCACGCCCATTTAAGCCACACCCACTATGTCGCGTAAACCACGCCCGTTTTTCGCTTCACTTGTATATTTTCCCTAAGCCACGCCTACAAACGAATGCCCCACCCCCTAATTATTGTACAGCTCCGCCTACAGCCACAAAAGTGTCCCACATTTTTTTTTACAATGTTGGCAACTATGGTATATGTGTCAAGCTTTACTAAAAAAAGCAGAGTAGACAAAAGTTGTACAATTATTTGTATAGAAACATATGTGGACTAACCTGATCCAATAATGGAGCAGACATAGAGACCATGGGTAAGAAAGGAAATCCTGAAAAAATGTGTTTGTCTGGGAAAGAAAAAAGGAAAAAGGTTGTGTGAAAAGCAGTGTTATAAAATGAAACAAAAAAGTGCAGGGAATGCAAATAAAGCACCAGGTGAGTGCTAGGGCGGGGAGTGCCAGGGAGAGTGTATACCAGGTGAGTGATACACCTGAAAGTGTATTTACCTTGATATGCAAACAGCTCCCCACCCTAGCACTCACCTGGTGCTTTATTTGCATTCCCTGCACTTTTTTGTTTCATTTTATAACACTGCTTTTCACACAACCTTTTTCCTTTTTTTCTTTCCCAGACAAACACATTTTTTCAGGATTTCCTTTCTTACCCATGGTCTCTATGTCTGCTCCATTATTGGATCAGGTTAGTCCACATATGTTTCTATACAAATAATTGTACAACTTTTGTCTCCTCTGCTTTTTTAGTAAAGCTTGACACATATACTTATGCTAGAGTACACACGCTCTCATACAAAAATATTATTACATTATATAACGTGATGTTCATCTTACTAAATTTGGCAAATCATTGAGACATATACATGTGTTTACAGCTGATATCTATCAAGCTACATACTGAGACAATAGGACCATTCACCTTCACTTATGCCATGTCTGCCGCCTGGCATCCACCCTGGGGGTACCCGTGTCCGTCTTCTTCCCCTCAGCTCCCGTGCCATAATCTGGCTGCTGCCGTCCACTTGGGGGTTCAGCGATGGAAACTTTGGTTTCGTTCATTGGTAAGTATTGGGCCCTTTTGCTCTGGCCCATTCTGCCATTGTTCTTACATTTACCACTGTGACACATCTTTTTGTCTATTTAGATACATCTCATCCGCATCCACCCCTGATGAGCGAGTAATGATCTCGCAAAACGCGCGTCGGGTTTTCTGATGTGTGCATTTGTATATATTGCATTGTATAACGTTTGTATCAACTTTATTTATTCTCTTCATTATGTGCAAATCCATTGGCTGAGCTAATATGCTATATTATCCATGTATGTACATTGATTTTAAAAAACATTTATACTGCTAATACTCTTGTTACTCGGTGGCTAACTGTGACCACCTCATTTAAAGTCCCAGGGCGACTTTCTCTTTTTTAGAACCTGGAAAAGAAGTCTCTTCAGTCACTTACACAAAGTGATGTTTAAAAATGGAACACAACCCAGGATACAGGAGTCATCTTATGCTATATGAGTAAGTGCTGTCGCGTGAAATGCGTCGAGACGCTCTCACCGGTGTATGGGTCTGCCTGAATAAACCTCGTGTTTCCATCATGGACTCTTTATACACTTATGCCGCGTACACATGGTTGGACTTTTCGACCGGACTGGTCCGGCGGACGCCGACGGACTAAATCCGGCGGACAATCCGATCGTGTGTGGGCTTCACTAGACCTTCAGCGGACTTTTCCATTCGCAAATCTGACGGACTTTAGATTTGGAACATGCTTCAAATCTTTACGTCGTAACTCCGCCGGACCCAGAAATCCGCTCGTCTGTATGCTAGTCCGACGGACAAAAACCCACGCTAGGGCAGCTATTGGCTATCAACTTCCTCATTTTAGTCCGGTTGTACGTCATCACGTACGAATCCGTCGGACTTTTGTGTGATCATATGTAGTTAAGTCCGTTCGTTAGAAAGTCTGCCGCAAGTCCGCCAAAAGTCCTTCGAAAGTCTGTCGGACGGGCTGTCCGACCGTGTGTACGCGGCATTATGGGCTCCAGTTTTCTGTATGGTTTGTCTACTTAGCTGATCATAGATGTGGAGTCAGAGCAATCCAAAGAGGTGGGTGGGTGCTTTTTTCGCTAGTGACAGTAGGGCATTTCATATTGGAGTTTTAAAAATATGCTACATGTTATGTCGTATGATTTCCACTGCCTAAGTTCTGTACATGATTATTGTTACAATGTATCTATGTAATTATACACCACAAATTAAGCTGTCCAATACGGGTGGTTTTCTTCTCCTTTACCTAAGGGGTTGGTGTTTTATAGTGTATCCATTTTCCTATATGTTTCTTGTCATATTATATATACTATCTCGCCAAAAGTATTGGGACACTCGCCTTTACACGCACATGAACTTTAATAGCATCCCTTATATCTCCTGAATCCAGAACCCGCAGTCAATTTGACCACCAGGCTCTGGTCTTTGTTGGCTGCAGGATTGTGCAATGTACAATATAGTGTATATAGCGCAGGAGGAGTGTAATGTACAATATAGTGTATATAGCGCAGCAGGAGTGTAATGTACAATATAGTGTATATAGCGCAGGAGGAGTGTAATGTACAATAAAGTGTATATAGCGCAGGAGGAGTGTAATGTACAATATAGTGTATATAGCGCAGGAGGAGTGTAATGTACAATAGAGTGTATATAGTGCAGGAGGAGTGTAATGTACAATATAGTGTATATAGCGCAGGAGGAGTGTAATGTACAATATAGTGTATATAGCGCAGGAGGAGTGTAATGTACAATATAGTGTATATAGCGCAGGAGGAGTGTAATGTACAATATAGTGTATATAGCGCAGGAGGAGTGTAATGTAAAATATAGTGTATATAGCCCAGGAGGAGTATAATGTACAATATAGTGTATATAGTGCAGGAGGATTGTAATGTACAATATAGTGTATATAGCGCAGGAGGAGTGTAATGTACAATATAGTGTATATAACGCAGGAGGAGTGTAATGTACAATATAGTGTATATAGCGCAGGAGGAGTATAATGTACAATATAGTGTATATAGCGCAGGAGGAGTGTAATGTACAATATAGTCTATATAGCGCAGGAGGAGTGTAATGTACAATATATTGTATATAGCGCAAGAGGAGTGTAATGTACAATATAGTGTATATAGCGCAGGAGGAGTGTAATGTACAATATAGTGTATATAGCGCAGGAGGAGTGTAATGTACAATATAGTGTATATAGCACAAGAGGAGTGTAATGTACAATATAGTGTATATAGCGCAGGAGGAGTGTAATGTACAATATAGTGTATAGTACAGGAGTATGTAATGTTTGGGGGGATCTTCCGGTGTAATTTTGGGGGGGAATGGGGGACTCCTGGTGTAGTATGGAGGGGATAGGGGGGTCCTCTGGTGTGTACAGTATGGGTGAAGGGGGTGTAGTATTGGGGGGGGGGAGCTCTTCCAGTGTGTACTGTATTCTCCTGGTGGCAGAGGGGATCCCCAGGTAAGTACACTACCCGGTAGGTCACACAGAGTTTGGTAGGTGCTCAGGGTCCTGGCGGGTTGTATGGTGTTCGGTCCCCTGGCAGTCCTGGCTCGGTGGGTACATGTCACTTCCATAACGCTGTGCCACCCGCTCACCCGGAAATAATCCCTTTGCATCTCCAGTGTGTCCCTGCCCCCTCTGTGTGTCTCAGCCCCACCCCCTGGGTGTGTAGTAGAAAGGTGTGGGCCCTCCCCAGTTCTTTAGCCCGGACAGGTGTGGGAGTTCTCTGCTCACCTGCAGCCATTTTAAATGTTTCAAAGACTTGTCCCCCTGCCTCCTCTTCTGGCGTCACCCCCTCCATCTCCGCTCCCATCCTGAGCTTCCCTCACTCTCCCATCAAGCCCTGCTCTGAGCCACACTCCGGTCTGAATAATGTGTCTGGGTTAAGGCGGACTGAAGCCCAGACACATGATTCAAAACCTGGCCTGTCCAGGTAAATCCCAGACAGGTGGCAACTGGCAACCCTAGGTTTGCCAAGGGCAGGCTAATAGACACATAATTGTTCTAAATTCAACCAGGTAGAGCAAAGAATATAAGAAGAACACACACCGCTCCAGGCAATACTTCAGGTTTAAATTGTGCCTGTGAAATGGTATCTCCCATCGAGAGATGCCTCCTACGATGTGCGCATGCGCCCTGGTTACATCAGCCCAGCTGATGGGCAAATCAGCTGTTGTGCTGTTCCGTACGGCGCATGTGCAGTACATACCAGGCACTTCTCGACAGGACACCGGTTTTCTAGGGGGCAGGTTCCTGTTTTCCACTGAAAAGGTCAATCACAGTCCTGCTAGCCCCGCCCACCGTGAGAAGGAAGATGGCTCACTTGGCTGCAATAGAGGGATCTCACTGTGACTGAAAAAATGGCAAACAGGTGAAAGTTTTTGAAAATTCTAATGAGCTTCTTGGAACTTTTTTAGAATAGTCCTAGCCCAATGTGTTTTAATTTTCTGTTGCTGCTGCTCTCCTACCACACTGGCCTTTTTAATTTTTGGTGGAGAGGACACATGGAAAAACTGCCATATCCTTGCCGGGGGCAGATGAAAAAAGAGGTGCAGTGGTGGGGGGGCAGATGAGGGGGTACAGTGGTGGGGCAGATGAAAAGAGGGCTACAGTGGTGGGGCAGATGAGAAGGGGGTACAGTGGTGGGGCAGATGAGGGGGGCACAGCTGTGAACAAGATGAGAAAAGAGATAGAGTGGTGGGGAAGATGAGAAAGGAGATACAGTGGTGGGACAGAAGAGCAGGGAGGTACAGCAGTGAGGCAGATGTGCAGTGGGGTTCAGCAGGGGTGGCAGACAAGAAAGAGGGTACAGTGGTGAGGTAGGTATGCAGGGGGTACAGTAGCGGTAGGGCAGATGTGCAAGGAATACAGTTATGGGACGGATGACAAGGGGGGTACAGTGGTGGAACAGATGACAGGGGTTACAGTGGTGGGATGGGCAGGGGGTTACAGTGGTAAGACAGATGAATAGGGGGGTACAGAGGTGAGACAGATTTGCAAGGGGGTACAGTGACCTGAGGTGTGAAGGTGCAAGAATTGCAGCCGATGATGTAAAGGTGCAGGAACAGGGGCTGATCTGGGATGTGAAGATACAGGTATTGGGATTGACCTGGAGGGGTGAAAGTGCAGAAATTGGGGGTGAACTGAGGTCTAAAGGTGCAGAACCTTGGGTGATCTGATGGGTGAAGGTGCAGGAACTGGGGTGATCTGAGGTTTGATGGTGCAGAAATTGAAGCAGATCTGAGGTGTGAAGGTACAGGAACTGGGGTGATGTGAGGTGTGAAGGTGCAGGAGTTGGGGTGATCTAAGGTGCAAAGGTGCAGGAGTTGGGATGATCTGAGGTGTGAAGGTGCAGGAGGTGGGTGATCTGCGGTGTGAAGGTGTAGGAATTGGGGAGATCTGAGGTGTGAAGGTGCAGGAATTGGGGAGATCTGAGGTGTGAAGGTGCAGGAATTGGGGAGATCTGAGGTGTGAGGGTACAGGAGATGGGGTGATCTGAGGTGTGAAGGTGCAGGAGATGGGGTGATCTAAGGTGCAAAGGTGCAGGAGTTGGGATGATCTGAGGTGTGAAGGTGCAGGAGGTGGGTGATCTGCGGTGTGAAGGTGTAGGAATTGGGGAGATCTGAGGTGTGAAGGTGCAGGAATTGGGGAGATCTGAGGTGTGAAGGGGCAGGAATTGGGGAGATCTGAGGTGTGAGGGTACAGGAGATGGGGTGATCTGAGGTGTGAAGGTGCAGGAGATGGGGTGATCTGAGGTGTTGAGGTGCAGGAGAGGGGGGATCTGAGGTGTGAAGGTGCAGGAGGTGGGTGATCTGAGGTGTGAAGGTGTAGGAATTGGGGAGATCTGAGGTGTGAAGGTGCAGGAATTTGGGTGATCTGAGGTGTGAAGGTGCAGGAATTTGGGTGATCTGAGGTGTGAAGGTGCAGGAATTGGTGAGATCGGAGGTGTGAAGATGCAGGAGTTGGGGTGATCTGAGGTGTGAAGATGCAGGGATTGGGATTGATCCGGAGAGGTGAAAGTTCAGAAATTGGGGATTAACTGAGGTGTGAAGGTGCAGGAATCGGGGATGAACTGAGGTCTACAGGTGCAGAACCTTGGGTGATCTGATGGGTGAAGGTGCAGGAACTGGGTGATCTGAGGTTTGATGGTGCAGAAATTGGAGCAGATCTGAGGTGTGAAGGTGCAGGAACTGGGGTGATGTGAGGTGTGAAGGTGCAGGGGTTGGGGTGATCTGAGATGTGAAGGTGCAGGAGTTGGGTGATCTGAGGTCAGAGGCGTATCTAGTGAAAATGGCGCCTATGGCAAGCACTGAAACTGCGCCCCTGTCAAAAAAAAAACAACAAAACAAAAAAAAACAGCTAACAAAACTACAAGTCAAGCTCTTTAATCCTTCTATTAACAAATTAGTACTACATAAACTGCCCAATGGATCAGTTCGCCCCTGGTCATTAAACATTCTACATTCAGTGAAAGTAAGTGTACTGCAAAGTTTGCTCTGCATGAACTTTCACTGAATGTAGAATGTTTAAGGAGCTTGTTGCACAAATCACTTTATTAAACTTTATGATATCTATTTATTTAATCCATATTGAGCACTATTTGATTGTGTGTATATGCCAAGCACAAGCAGCCAATCAAATATGGTGCTCAATATGGATTACATTAATATGCATAGCCATAAATATCAGAAATAAAAGTGTAATAAAGTGATTTGTGCAACAGCAGGTACTACTTTTAAATAGACTGCGAATGTGACTACAGCAGATGACCAGACTGCGAATACAGGAGATGACCAGACTGTGAATGCGACATACTACAGGAGATGACCAGAATGCAAATGCGACATACTACAGGAAATGACCAGACTGCAAATTCGACATACTACAGGAGATGACCAGTCTGCGAATGCGACATACTACAGGAGATGACCAGAATGCGAATGCGACATACTACAGGAGATGACCAGAATGCGAATGCGACATACTACAGGAGATGACCAGAATGCGAATGCGACATACTACAGGAGATGACCAGAATGCGAATGCGACTACAGCAGATGACCAGACTGCGAATGCGACTACAGCAGATGACCAGACTGCGAATGCGACTACAGAAGATGACCAGACTGCGAATGCGACTACAGCAGATGACCAGACTGCGAATGCAACGTACTACAGGAGATGACCAGACTGCGAATGCGACATACTACAGGAGATGAACAGAGACTGCGAATGCGACTACAGCAGATGACCAGACTGCGAATGCGATATACTACAGGAGATGACCAGACTGCGAATGCGACTACAAGAGATGACCAGACTGCGAATGTGACTACAGGAGATGACCAGAATGCGACTACAGCAGATGACCAGACTGCGAATACGACTACAGCAGATGACCAGACTGCGAATGCGACTACAGCAGATGACCAGATTGCGAATGTGACATACTACAGCAGATGGCCAGACTGCGAATGCGACATACTACAGGAGATGACCAGAAGGCGAATGCGACTACAAGAGATGACCAGACTGCAAATGCGACATACTACAGCAGATGACCAGACTGCGAATGTGACTACAGCAGATGACCAGACTGCGAATGCGACATACTACAAGAGATGACCAGACTGCGAATGTGACTACAGCAGATGACCAGATTGCGAATGTGACATACTACAGCAGATGACCAGACTGCGAATGCGACATACTACAGCAGATGACCAGACTGCGAATGCGACATACTACAGCAGATGACCAGACTGCGAATGCGACATACTACAGGAGATGACCAGACTGCGAATGTGACTACAGCAGATGACCAGATTGCGAATGTGACATACTACAGCAGATGACCAGACTGCGAATGCGACTACAGAAGATGACCAGACTGCGAATGCGACTACAGCAGATGACCAGACTGCGAATGCGAAGTACTACAGGAGATGACCAGACTGCAAATACGACATACTACAGGAGATGACCAGAGACTGTGAATGCGACTACAGCAGATGACCAGACTGCGAATGCGACATACTACAGGAGATGACCAGACTGCGAATGCGACTACAAGAGATGACCAGACTGCGAATGTGACTACAGCAGATGACCAGACTGCGAATGCGACTACAGCAGATGACCAGATTGCGAATGTGACATACTACAGCAGATGACCAGACTGCGAATGCGACATACTACAGGAGATGACCAGACTGCGAATGCGACTACAAGAGATGACCAGACTGCGAATGCGACATACTACAGCAGATGACCAGACTGCGAATGTGACTACAGCAGATGACCAGACTGCGAATGCGACATACTACAAGAGTATGGGGAGATCTGAGGTGTGAAGGTGCAGGAATTGGGGAGATCTGAGGTGTGAAGGTGCAGGAATTGGGGAGATCTGAGGTGTGAAGGTGCAGGAATGGGGGAGATCTGAGGTGTAAAGGTGCAGGAGATGGGGTGATCTGAGGTGTGAAGGCGCAGGAATTGGTGAGATCAGAGGTGTGAAAATGCAGGAGATGGGGTGATCTGAGGTGTGAAGGTGCAGGAATTGGTGAGATCGGTGGTGTGAAGATGCAGGAGATAGGGTGATCTGAGGTGTAAAGATGCAGGAGATGGGGTGATCTGAGGTGTAAAGATGCAGGAATTGGGGTGATCTGAGGTGTGAAGATGCAGGAATTGGGGAGATCTGCGGTGTGTAGGTGCAGGAGTTGGGATGATCTGAGGTGTGAAGATGCAGGAGATGGCGTGATCTGAGGTGTAAAGGTGCAGGAATTGGAGTGATCTGAGGTGTGAAGATGCAAGAGATGACATGATCTGAGGTGTGAAGGTGCGGGAATTGGAGTGATCTGAGGTGTGAAGGTGCAGGAGATGGGGTGATCTGAGGTGTGAAGATGCAGGAGATGGGGTGATCTGAGGTGTGAAGGTGCAGTAATTGGGGTGATCTGAGGTGTGAAGATGCAGGAGATGGCGTGATTTGAGGTGTGAAGGTGCAGGAATTGGAGTGATCTGAGGTGTGAAGGTGCAGGAGATGGGGTGATTTGAGGTGGGAAGATGCAGGAAATGGGGTGATCTGAGGTGTGAAGGTGCAGAAGTTGGGTGATCTGAGGTGTGAAGGTGCAAGAGGTGGGGTGATCTGAGGTGTTAATGTGCAGGAGGTGGGTGATCTGAGGTGTGAAGGTGTAGGAATTGGGGAGATCTGAGGTGTGAAGGTGCAGGAATTGGGGTGATCTGAGGTGTGAAGGTGCAGGAATTGGTGAAATCTAAGGTGTGAAGGTACAGGAATTTGTTTGATCTGAGGTGTGAAGGTGCAGGAATAGGGGAGATCTGAGGTGTGAAGGTGCAGGAATTGGGGTGATCTGAGGTGTGAAGGTGCAAGAATTGAGGAGATCCGAGGTGTGAAGGTGTAGGAATTGGGGAGATCTGAGGTGTGAAAATGCAGGAGATGGGCTGATCTGAGGTGTGAAGGTGCAGGAATTGGGGACATCTGAGGTGTGAAGGTGCAGATATTGGGGAGATCTGAGGTGTGAAGGTGCAGATATTGGGGAGATCTGAGGTGTGAAGGTGCAGGAATTGGGGAGATCTGAGGTGTGAAGGTGCAGGAATTGGGGAGATCTGAGGTGTGAAGGTGCAGGAATTGGGGACATCTGAGGTGTGAAGGTGCAGATATTGGGGAGATCTGAGGCGTGAAGGCGTATAAACTGGGGAGATCTGAGGTGTGAAGGTGCAGGAATTGGGGAGATCTGAGGTGTGAAGGTGCAGGAATTGGGGAGATCTGAGGTGTGAAGGTGCAGAAATGGGGGAGATCTGAGGTGTAAAGGTGCAGGAGATGGGGTGATCTGAGGTGTGAAGGTGCAGGAATTGGTGAGATCAGAGGTGTGAAGATGCAGGAGATGACATGATCTGAGGTGTGAAGGTGCGGGAATTGGAGTGATCTGAGGTGTGAAGGTACAGAAGATGGGGTGATCTGAGGTGTGAAGATGCAGGAGATGGGGTGATCTGAGGTGTGAAGATGCAGGAGATGGGGTGATCTGAGGTGTGAAGGTGCAGTAATTGGGGTGACCTGAGGTGTGAAGATGCAGGAGATGGCGTGATGTGAGGTGTGAAGGTGCAGGAATTGGTGAGATCGGAGGTGTGAAAATGCAGGAGATGGGGTGATCTGAGGTGTGAAGGTGCAGGAGATGGGGTGATTTGAGGTGGGAAGATGCAGGAAATGGGGTGATCTGACGTGTGAAGGTGCAGAAGTTGGGTGATCTGAGGTGTGAAGGTGCAAGAGGTGGGGTGATCTGAGGTGTTAATGTGCAAAGAGGTGGGTGATCTGAGGTGTGAAGGTGTAGGAATTGGGGAGATCTGAGGTGTGAAGGTGCAGGAATTGGGGTGATCTGAGGTGTGAAGGTGTAGGAATTGGGGAGATCTGAGGTGTGAAGGTGCAGGAATTGGGCTGATCTGAGGTGTGAAGGTGCAGGAATTGGGGACATCTGAGGTGTGAAGGTGCAGATATTGGGGAGATCTGAGGCGTGAAGGCGTATAAATTGGGGAGATCTGAGGTGTGAAGGTGCAGGAATTGGGGAGATCTGAGGTGTGAAGGTGCAGGAATTTGGGTGATCTGAGGTGTGAAGGTGCAGGAATTTGGGTGATCTGAGGTGTGAAGGTGCAGGAATTGGTGAGATCGGAGGTGTGAAGATGCAGGAGTTGGGGTGATCTGAGGTGTGAAGATGCAGGGATTGGGATTGATCCGGAGAGGTGAAAGTTCAGAAATTGGGGATTAACTGAGGTGTGAAGGTGCAGGAATCGGGGATGAACTGAGGTCTACAGGTGCAGAACCTTGGGTGATCTGATGGGTGAAGGTGCAGGAACTGGGTGATCTGAGGTTTGATGGTGCAGAAATTGGAGCAGATCTGAGGTGTGAAGGTGCAGGAACTGGGGTGATGTGAGGTGTGAAGGTGCAGGGGTTGGGGTGATCTGAGATGTGAAGGTGCAGGAGTTGGGTGATCTGAGGTGCAAAGGTGCAGGAGTTGGGATGATCTGAGGTGTGAAGGTGCAGGAGGTAGGTGATCTGCGGTGGGAAGGTGTAGGAATTGGGGAGATCTGAGGTGTGAAGGTGTAGGAATTGGGGAGATCTGAGGTGTGAAGGTGCAGGAATTGGGGAGATCTGAGGTGTGAAGGTGCAGGAATTGGGGAGATCTGAGGTGTGAGGGTGCAGGAGATGGGGTGATCTGAGGTGTGAAGATGCAGGAGATGGAGGATCTGAGGTGTGAAGGTGCAGGAATTTGGGTGATCTGAGGTGTGAAGGTGTAGGAATTGGGGAGATCTGAGGAGTGAAGGTAGAGGAATTGGGGTGATTTGAGGTGTGAAGGTGCAGGAATTGGTGAGATCGGAGGTGTGAAGATGCAGGAGTTGGGGTGATCTGAGGTGTGAAGATGCAGGAGTTGGGGTGATCTGAGGTGTGAAGGTGCAGAAGTTGGGTGATCTGAGGTGTGAAGGTGCAAGAGTTGGGGTGATCTGAGGTGTTAATGTGCAGGAGGTGGGTGATCTGAGGTGTGAAGGTGTAAGAATTGGGGAGATCTGAGGTGTGAAGGTGCAGGAATTGGCGAAATCTAAGGTGTGAAGGTACAGGAATTTGTTTGATCTAAGGTGTGAAGGTGCAGGAATAGGGGAGATCTGAGGTGTGAAGGTGCAGGAATTGGGGTGATCTGAGGTGTGAAGGTGCAAGAATTGAGGAGATCCGAGGTGTAAAGGTGTAGGAATTGGGGAGATCTGAGGTGTGAAGGTGCAGATATTGGGGTGATCTGAGGTGTGAAGGTGCAGGAGATGGGGTGATTTGAGGTGGGAAGATGCAGGAAATGGGGTGATCTGACGTGTGAAGGTGCAGAAGTTGGGTGATCTGAGGTGTGAAGGTGCAAGAGGTGGGGTGATCTGAGGTGTTAATGTGCAAAGAGGTGGGTGATCTGAGGTGTGAAGGTGTAGGAATTGGGGAGATCTGAGGTGTGAAGGTGCAGGAATTGGGGTGATCTGAGGTGTGAAGGTGCAAGAATTGAGGAGATCCGAGGTGTGAAGGTGCAGGAATTGGGGACATCTGAGGTGTGAAGGTGTAGGAATTGGGGACATCTGAGGTGTGAAGGTGCAGGAATTGGGCTGATCTGAGGTGTGAAGGTGCAGGAATTGGGGACATCTGAGGTGTGAAGGTGCAGATATTGGGGAGATCTGAGGCGTGAAGGCGTATAAATTGGGGAGATCTGAGGTGTGAAGGTGCAGGAATTGGGGAGATCTGAGGTGTGAAGGTGCAGGAATTTGGGTGATCTGAGGTGTGAAGATGCAGGAGTTGGGGTGATCTGAGGTGTGAAGATGCAGGGATTGGGATTGATCCGGAGAGGTGAAAGTTCAGAAATTGGGGATTAACTGAGGTGTGAAGGTGCAGGAATCGGGGATGAACTGAGGTCTACAGGTGCAGAACCTTGGGTGATCTGATGGGTGAAGGTGCAGGAACTGGGTGATCTGAGGTTTGATGGTGCAGAAATTGGAGCAGATCTGAGGTGTGAAGGTGCAGGAACTGGGGTGATGTGAGGTGTGAAGGTGCAGGGGTTGGGGTGATCTGAGATGTGAAGGTGCAGGAGTTGGGTGATCTGAGGTGCAAAGGTGCAGGAGTTGGGATGATCTGAGGTGTGAAGGTGCAGGAGGTAGGTGATCTGCGGTGGGAAGGTGTAGGAATTGGGGAGATCTGAGGTGTGAAGGTGTAGGAATTGGGGAGATCTGAGGTGTGAAGGTGCAGGAATTGGGGAGATCTGAGGTGTGAAGGTGCAGGAATTGGGGAGATCTGAGGTGTGAGGGTGCAGGAGATGGGGTGATCTGAGGTGTGAAGATGCAGGAGATGGAGGATCTGAGGTGTGAAGGTGCAGGAATTTGGGTGATCTGAGGTGTGAAGGTGTAGGAATTGGGGAGATCTGAGGAGTGAAGGTACAGGAATTGGGGTGATTTGAGGTGTGAAGGTGCAGGAATTGGTGAGATCGGAGGTGTGAAGATGCAGGAGTTGGGGTGATCTGAGGTGTGAAGATGCAGGAGTTGGGGTGATCTGAGGTGTGAAGGTGCAGAAGTTGGGTGATCTGAGGTGTGAAGGTGCAAGAGTTGGGGTGATCTGAGGTGTTAATGTGCAGGAGGTGGGTGATCTGAGGTGTGAAGGTGTAAGAATTGGGGAGATCTGAGGTGTGAAGGTGCAGGAATTGGCGAAATCTAAGGTGTGAAGGTACAGGAATTTGTTTGATCTAAGGTGTGAAGGTGCAGGAATAGGGGAGATCTGAGGTGTGAAGGTGCAGGAATTGGGGTGATCTGAGGTGTGAAGGTGCAAGAATTGAGGAGATCCGAGGTGTAAAGGTGTAGGAATTGGGGAGATCTGAGGTGTGAAGGTGCAGATATTGGGGAGATCTGAGGCGTGAAGGCGTATAAATTGGGGAGATCTGAGGTGTGAAGGTGCAGGAATTGGGGAGATCTGAGGTGTGAAGGTGCAGGAATTGGGGACATCTGAGGTGTGAAGGTGCAGATATTGGGGAGATCTGAGGCGTGAAGGCGTATAAATTGGGGAGATCTGAGGTGTGAAGGTGCAGGAATTGGGGAGATCTGAGGTGTGAAGGTGCAGGAATTGGGGAGATCTGAGGTGTGAAGGTGCAGGAATGGGGGAGATCTGAGGTGTAAAGGTGCAGGAGATGGGGTGATCTGAGGTGTGAAGGCGCAGGAATTGGTGAGATCAGAGGTGTGAAAATGCAGGAGATGGGGTGATCTGAGGTGTGAAGGTGCAGGAATTGGTGAGATCGGTGGTGTGAAGATGCAGGAGATAGGGTGATCTGAGGTGTAAAGATGCAGGAGATGGGGTGATCTGAGGTGTAAAGATGCAGGAATTGGGGTGATCTGAGGTGTGAAGATGCAGGAATTGGGGAGATCTGCGGTGTGTAGGTGCAGGAGTTGGGATGATCTGAGGTGTGAAGATGCAGGAGATGGCGTGATCTGAGGTGTAAAGGTGCAGGAATTGGAGTGATCTGAGGTGTGAAGATGCAAGAGATGACATGATCTGAGGTGTGAAGGTGCAGGAATTGGAGTGATCTGAGGTGTGAAGGTGCAGGAGATGGGGTGATCTGAGGTGTGAAGATGCAGGAGATAGGGTGATCTGAGGTGTGAAGGTGCAGTAATTGGGGTGATCTGAGGTGTGAAGATGCAGGAGATGGCGTGATTTGAGGTGTGAAGGTGCAGGAATTGGAGTGATCTGAGGTGTGAAGGTGCAGGAGATGGGGTGATTTGAGGTGGGAAGATGCAGGAAATGGGGTGATCTGAGGTGTGAAGGTGCAGAAGTTGGGTGATCTGAGGTGTGAAGGTGCAAGAGGTGGGGTGATCTGAGGTGTTAATGTGCAGGAGGTGGGTGATCTGAGGTGTGAAGGTGTAGGAATTGGGGAGATCTGAGGTGTGAAGGTGCAGGAATTGGGGTGATCTGAGGTGTGAAGGTGCAGGAATTGGTGAAATCTAAGGTGTGAAGGTACAGGAATTTGTTTGATCTGAGGTGTGAAGGTGCAGGAATAGGGGAGATCTGAGGTGTGAAGGTGCAGGAATTGGGGTGATCTGAGGTGTGAAGGTGCAAGAATTGAGGAGATCCGAGGTGTGAAGGTGTAGGAATTGGGGAGATCTGAGGTGTGAAAATGCAGGAGATGGGCTGATCTGAGGTGTGAAGGTGCAGGAATTGGGGACATCTGAGGTGTGAAGGTGCAGATATTGGGGAGATCTGAGGTGTGAAGGTGAAGATATTGGGGAGATCTGAGGTGTGAAGGTGCAGGAATTGGGGAGATCTGAGGTGTGAAGGTGCAGGAATTGGGGAGATCTGAGGTGTGAAGGTGCAGGAATTGGGGACATCTGAGGTGTGAAGGTGCAGATATTGGGGAGATCTGAGGCGTGAAGGCGTATAAATTGGGGAGATCTGAGGTGTGAAGGTGCAGGAATTGGGGAGATCTGAGGTGTGAAGGTGCAGGAATTGGGGAGATCTGAGGTGTGAAGGTGCAGGAATGGGGGAGATCTGAGGTGTAAAGGTGCAGGAGATGGGGTGATCTGAGGTGTGAAGGTGCAGGAATTGGTGAGATCAGAGGTGTGAAGATGCAGGAGATGGGGTGATCTGAGGTGTGAAGGTGCAGGAATTGGTGAGATCAGAGGTGTGAAGATGCAGGAGATGACATGATCTGAGGTGTGAAGGTGCGGGAATTGGAGTGATCTGAGGTGTGAAGGTACAGAAGATGGGGTGATCTGAGGTGTGAAGATGCAGGAGATGGGGTGATCTGAGGTGTGAAGATGCAGGAGATGGGGTGATCTGAGGTGTGAAGGTGCAGTAATTGGGGTGACCTGAGGTGTGAAGATGCAGGAGATGGCGTGATGTGAGGTGTGAAGGTGCAGGAATTGGTGAGATCGGAGGTGTGAAAATGCAGGAGATGGGGTGATCTGAGGTGTGAAGGTGCAGGAGATGGGGTGATTTGAGGTGGGAAGATGCAGGAAATGGGGTGATCTGAGGTGTGAAGGTGCAGAAGTTGGGTGATCTGAGGTGTGAAGGTGCAAGAGGTGGGGTGATCTGAGGTGTTAATGTGCAAAGAGGTGGGTGATCTGAGGTGTGAAGGTGTAGGAATTGGGGAGATCTGAGGTGTGAACGTGCAGGAATTGGGGTGATCTGAGGTGTGAAGGTGCAAGAATTGAGGAGATCCGAGGTGTGAAGGTGCAAGAATTGAGGAGATCCGAGGTGTGAAGGTGCAGGAATTGGGGACATCTGAGGTGTGAAGGTGTAGGAATTGGGGTGATCTGAGGTGTGAAGGTGCAGAAGTTGGGTGATCTGAGGTGTGAAGGTGCAAGAGGTGGGGTGATCTGAGGTGTTAATGTGCAAAGAGGTGGGTGATCTGAGGTGTGAAGGTGTAGGAATTGGGGAGATCTGAGGTGTGAAGGTGCAGGAATTGGGGTGATCTGAGGTGTGAAGGTGCAAGAATTGAGGAGATCCGAGGTGTGAAGGTGTAGGAATTGGGGAGATCTGAGGTGTGAAGGTGCAGGAATTGGGCTGATCTGAGGTGTGAAGGTGCAGGAATTGGGGACATCTGAGGTGTGAAGGTGCAGATATTGGGGAGATCTGAGGCGTGAAGGCGTATAAATTGGGGAGATCTGAGGTGTGAAGGTGCAGGAATTGGGGAGATCTGAGGTGTGAAGGTGCAGGAATTGGGGAGATCTGAGGTGTGAAGGTGCAGGAATGGGGGAGATCTGAGGTATAAAGGTGCAGGAGATGGGGTGATCTGAGGTGTGAAGGTGCAGGAATTGGTGAGATCGGTGGTGTGAAGATGCAGGAGATAGAGTGATCTGAGGTGTAAAGATGCAGGAGATGGTGTGATCTGAGGTGTAAAGATGCAGGAATTGGGGTGATCTGAGGTGTGAAGATGCAGGAATTGGGGAGATCTGAGGTGTGTAAGTGCAGGAATTGGAGTGATCTAAGGTGTGAAGATGCAGGAGATGGCGTGATCTGAGGTGTAAAGGTGCAGGAATTGGAGTGATCTGAGGTGTGAAGATGCAGGAGATGACATGATCTGAGGAGTGAAGGTGCGGGAATTGGAGTGATCTGAGGTGTGAAGGTGCAGGAGATGGGGTGATCTGAGGTGTGAAGATGCAGTAATTGGTGAGATCGGAGGTGTGAAAATGCAGGAGATGGGGTGATCTGAGGTGTGAAGGTGCAGGAGATGGGGTGATTTGAGGTGTGAAGATGCAGGAAATGGGGTGATCTTAGGGTGACCACATTTCCAAACTGCCATTCAAGGACACCCCGCCCCCCGCGCCCCCTCCCCCCGGAAGAATGGAGGGGGAGAGCAGGACAGAGGGGGACTACATCAGGACAGAGGGGGGACAGCAGCAGGACGGAGGGGGACACGGAGGGAGAACGGAGGGGGACACCAGAATGGAGAGGGACAGCAGCAGAACAGAGGGGGACACGGAGGAAGAATGGGGGGCTACAGCAGGACGGGGGGGGGGGAACAGCAGCATAACGGAGGGGGACAGCAGCAGAACGAAGGTGGACATGGAGGAAGAACGGAGGGGGACAGCAGCTGAACGGAGGGGGACAGCAGCAGAATGGAGGGGGGTGGGGGACAGCAGCAGAACTGAGGGGGGTGAGGGGAAAGCAGCAGAACAGAGGGGGTGGGGGACAGCAGCAGAATGGATGGGGGTGGGGGGGACAGCAGCAGAATGGAGGGGGGTGGGGGGGACAGCAGAAGAATGGAGGGGAGTGTGGGGGGACAGCAGCAGAATGGAGGGGGGTGGGGGGGGACAGCAGCAGAACGGAGGGGAGTGTGGGGGACAGCAGCAGAACGGAGGGGAAGTGTGGGGGACAGCAGCAGAATGGATGGGGGTGGGGGGGACAGCAGAAGAATGGAGGGGAGTGTGGGGGACAGCAGCAGAATGGAGGGGGGGTGGGGGGGACAGCAGCAGAATGGAGGGGGGTGGGGGGGACAGCAGCAGAATGGAGGGGGGTGGGGGGGACAGCAGCAGAATGGAGGGGAGTGTGGGGGACAGCAGCAGAATGGAGGGGGGTGGGGGGGACAGCAGCAGAATAGAGGGGGAGTGTGGGGGACAGCAGCAGAACGGAGGGGGAGTGTGGGGGACAGCAGCAGAACGGAGGGGGAGTGTGGGGGATAGCAGCAGAACGGAGGGGGAGTGTGGGGGACAGCAGCAGAACGGAGGGGGAGTGTGGGGGACAGCAGCAGAATGGAGGGGAGTGTGGGGGACAGCAGCAGATCTGAGGGGGAGTGTGGGGGACAACAGCAGCAGAACTGAGGGGGAGTGTGGGGGGACAGCAGCAGAATGGAGGGGGAGTGTGGGGGACAGCAGCAGATCTGAGGGGGGAGTGTGGGGGACAACAGCAGCAGAATTGAGGGGAGTGTGGGGGACAGCAGCAGAATGGAGGGGGTGGGGGGACAGCAGCAGAATGGAGGGGGGTGGGGGGGACAGCAGCAGAATGGAGGGGGAGTGTGGGGGGGACAGCAGCAGAATGGAGGGGGTGGGGGGGACAGCAGCAGAATGGAGGGGGTGGGGGGGACAGCAGCAGAATGGAGGGGGGTGGGGGGGACAGCAGCAGAACGGAGGGGGGTGGGGGGGGACAGCAGCAGAACGGAGGGGAGTGTGGGGGACAGCAGCAGAATGGAGGGAGTGTGGGGGACAGCAGCAGAATGGAGGGGGAGTGTGGGGGACAGCAGCAGAATGGAGGGGGGTGGGGGGGGACAGCAGCAGAACGGAGAGGGGTGGGGGGGACAGCAGCAGAATGGAGGGGAGTGTGGGGGACAGCAGCAGAATGGAGGGGAGTGTGGGGGACAGCAGCAGAATGGAGGGGGGTGGGGGGGACAGCAGCAGAATGGAGGGGAGTGTGGGGGGACAGCAGCAGAATGGAGGGGAGTGTGGGGGACAGCAGCAGAATGGAGGGGGGTGGGGGGGGACAGCAGCAGAATGGAGGGGGGTGGGAGGGACAGCAGCAGAATGGAGGGGGGTGGGAGGGACAGCAGCAGAATGGAGGGGGGTCGGGGGGGGGACAGCAGCAGAAACGGAGGGGGGTGGGGGGGACAGCAGCAGAATGGAGGGGGGGGGACAGCAGCAGAACGGAGGGGGGTGGGGGGGGACAGCAGCAGAATGGAGGGGGGTGGGGGGGACAGCAGCAGAATGGAGGGGGAGTGTGGGGGACAGCAGCAGAATGGAGGGGGGGTGGGGGGGGGGACAGCAGCAGAACAGAGGGGGAGTGTGGGGGACAGCAGCAGAACGGAGGGGGGTGGGGGGGACAGCAGCAGAATGGAGGGGAGTGTGGGGGACAGCAGCAGAATGGAGGGGGGTGGGGGGGGGACAGCAGCAGAACAGAGGGGGAGTGTGGGGGACAGCAGCAGAATGGAGGGGGGTGGGAGGGACAGCAGCAGAATGGAGGGGGAGTGTGGGGGGGACAGCAACAGAATGGAGGGGGGGTGGGGGGGGACAGCAGTAGAATGGAGGGGGGTGGGGGGGACAGCAGCAGAATGGAGGGGGGTGGGGGGGGGGACAGCAGCAGAACAGAGGGGGAGTGTGGGGACAGCAACAGAATGGAGGGGGGTGGGGGGGACAGCAGTAGAATGGAGGGGGGTGGGGGGGACAGCAGCAGAACGGAGGGGAGTGTGGGTGACAGCAGCAGAATGGAGGGGGGTGGGGGGGACAGCAGCAGAACGGAGGGGGGTGGGGGGGACAGCAGTAGAACGGAGGGGGAGTGTGGGGGACAGCAGCAGAACGGAGGGGGGAGTGTGGGGGACAGCAGCAGAATGGAGGGGGGTGGGGGGGACAGCAGCAGAACGGAGGGGGGGTGTGCACTGCTCACTGTAAGTGTAAAGTTACACTAACCTGGAAGTTTGTCTGGCGGCGGCGGGCGGCCAAACTCACGGACTTCGTGGGCGGGAGGGAGGGAGGACTCGGAGACTGGACTGGAGAAGTTGAAGTCGGGCAGCTCGGAGTCGGGTTGCGCTGCTGGCAATGTGCTGCTGCTCTCTGCTGCACCGGCTGCTGGATAGTCGGCGGCCCCGGGACTGGCACTGACTGGGCACAGGGCCACAGGCTAGTAAGTGTGGCTGGCTGCCTGGGCCAGGCTGGCAGCTGCTCTCTCTATCTCTCGGAGCGGAGGACAGAGGCGCGCTGCTCAGCTGTAGCCGTAGGTCACTGCCCAGTGCCCACAATGTGCCTGACTGCCCACGTGACGTTGTCCGCTGACGTCACTGGTTGCTAGACGCGGGGGCGGGCGGCCCTAGCCTAGCAACCAATTAACTGTTAAGCATATGATGATGTGTGTGTTTTACTGTTACACAGTTTATGATTATAAGGGTGGCGGAGTCGGACTGGTGCTGGCGGCGTGTTTTTTTTTTCCATTCCGGGACACTGTATTGTCCCGGAATGAAGCTGCCCGTGACACGGGACGAAAATCTGAAATAAGGGACAATCCCGGGCAATCCGGGACAAGTGGGCACCCTAGACCGTGATCTGAGGTGTGAAGGTGCAGGAATTGGGGTGATTTGAGGTGTGAAGATGCAGGAAATGGGGTGATGTGAGGTGTGAAGGTGCAGGAATTGGGGTGATCTGAGGTGTGAAGATGCAGGAAGATGGGGTGATCTGAGGTTTAAAAGTGCAGGAATTGGGGTGATTTGAGGTGTGAAGATGCAGGAATTGGGGTGATTTGAGGGTGTGAAGATGCAGGAGATGGGGAGATCTGAGGTGTGAAGGTGCAGATGGAGTGATCTGAGGGGTGAAGGTCAATATTCATAAGAAATAAATGATAATTTTTTACTAATATTCAAGTAGTTTACAGAATTTACTGTATAAAAATATATATACTTATATACTTTATAGCCAGGAACACTTCAAAACCTCCCAGCCCACAATATACTGGGCTGAAAAAAAGGAAAAAAAAAACATATCCTACTCAACACATACCAATCTGCTCAGTTCCAGATGAATATTGTTTTTTTTTAAACAGCTGCCATCACACACTTGGTCACGTGCATCATACTCTCTGCTGTGTGTGTCACCCGCACATGACTGGGTCTCGCTACTCACCATGGATATGAGAAACAGATCGGATGACGAAATTTGCTGCAAATATTCCGGGTTCCTGTGGCGAAGTCTTTCTATGTAAACCAAAGCCAGCATCATGGAGCAGGGGAGATACAAGCTTCCCTACAAACACAGAGAGAACCAGCTATCAGGAACATGGTAAATCATGTCTGTCAGTCTTATTCCCCATACACACGATAGGATTTTTCCGACGGAAAATGTTCTATGGGAGCTTGTTGGTGGAAATTCTGAC
The DNA here is from genome assembly GCF_042186555.1 of Aquarana catesbeiana. Lineage (NCBI taxonomy): Eukaryota > Metazoa > Chordata > Amphibia > Anura > Ranidae > Aquarana > Aquarana catesbeiana. The sequence continues at coordinate 387,502,890 of NC_133329.1, read as the reverse complement.
CGTGTGTAGGCTCCATCGGAGATTTTCCATTGAATTTCCGTCACACAAAATTTGAGAGCTGGTTCTCAAATTTTCCGACAACAAAATCCGTTGTCGGAAATTCCGATCGTGTGTACACAAATCCGACGCACAAAGTTCCACGCATGCTCGGAATCAAGCAGAAGAGCCGCACTGGCTATTGAACTTTATTTTTCTCAGTTCGTCGTACGTGTTGTACGTCACCGCATTCTTGACGTTTGGAATTTGTATGCAAGACAAGTTTGAGCCAACATCCGTCGGAAAAAAAAACATGGATTTTGTTGTTGGAAAATCCTATCGTGTGTACAGGGCAAGATTAGGTAACACACAGGGTTCAGGGGTCAGGATTAAGTAACACACAGAGTTCAGGGGTCAGGATTAAGTAACACACAGAATTCAGGGGTCAGGATTAAGTAACACACAGAATTCAGAGGTCAGGATTAAGTAAGTCAGGGGTGTCATGAACAGGTGCAACCAGAACTGTGTGGACTGCCAGAAAATGCCAGACACAAGTAGTGTAAAATAATATAATTTATTTAAAAGATAAGGTGAACAAAGATATAAACGTACCTCCAACATACCAAACTGTGTAAAACAAATCAAACAACCAAATAGTGACCCACAAAGAACAACTCTCTAAACTAAATATATACAGCAGATAAGGAATACCCAAATCGTAACCGTAGCCGAGCCAGGGTCATACACGGGAGATCCAACAAATGGGGGCAAGGAGCAAGACAGGACAGGGAGAAGGTGGAAGGGATTAGGCTGCAGGGCAGGGGGTCCAGGAACTGATGAAGGGTTCAGGATAACAGGATCACAGGAGGAACAGGTTCAGGATAACAGGATCGACGGTACAGGTCAGGGCTCAAGGACAATACCAAGGCAATGAGTGCAATCATCAGCTGGGTATATATACACACACCTCCTGCAATCAGTCTCAGGTGATGCCTGATTGCAGAAGATGATGTTGGCTCCAGACTGCCGGGAGACACTGTTTTTTAACAGACCAAACATCTGATGAGTGTCTGCCCCCGTCCTGATTAACCCTTAGTGCATGCACGACAAAAGATCACACTGAAACTGTGCTCAGATTGATGATACTCTCTTTATTGGCTCCGGATACATGGGGGGTTTTATAGGTGAGCTACTAAGGCGGTGAGCATATGTATCATTAGCACAATGTTATCTAGGTATTAGTAGTTTCTGATTGGTTGTGTCCATGTAAGGTGAACTTCCTCAAGGATCAGGGCGTCACCAAGTCAGGCATATTCCTGGGTGGAGGTGCCATCTAAGTTTCACATTCCTTTGACACGATGGGAGGGGGTGCTACTAGCCGCCATTTTGAGCAGAAATATAAAAGCAGTTTATATACAGGAAAAAATATAGACTTTATAGTATAAAAAAGATGCATAAAAAATGGGCATTTTACCTGATCCATCACAGTCCCCCCTTAAAATGACTATTTACAACTGTCCCTAACCCTCCTAGCTCATCTGTCCATATGTGCCTTGGAACCCCTTTTGTGCTGCGCGTTAGACGGGTGATGGCTTTTCCATTGTGAAGGAATGTGATGTAAATAATAATAATAATCTGAAAATGTCTATTTTCTTATGTGCATACATATTTTTCTCCTTACTCATTATATAAGTATACAGATTAGCTCTGTTCCTATATTCTTCTCAAAATGGCGGGTACCCCCTACATCCCACACATCAGAAGAACGCGGAACTAAAGATAAAACCAAGGACAGCCAAACCTCGTTATGAAGATTCTACATCTTCTTTTCTATCCTAACCAATGAGATGTACCTATTAGACTAACATAGCAATGACGTATTTGTGTGTATAAAACATTAGCACCACCTTGAATAAATGAGAAGTGTAAAAAGTAACGGAGCTGAGCGTGTCTCAGAGTGTTTACTTTTATATGCATGCATATCCACACTTTCCAATTAGAGACAGCAGCAGATAACCTTGGGCTTGATTGGAGCTCTTAATCATTTCCATAACACCATCACCCCCCTTGCCACAGACTTTGCACATAAGGAAGTCCGATGCTGTCCCTAATGGCATTGTGATTCACAGGGAGGGACTGCAATGGAGTGTAAGGTTTCTTATCTGCCTCATAAAAATCTCCTCCTTCTTGGTTCAAGAAGGTTGGGGTGCTATTTTCCACAATTTTCTGCACTAACTTCTTCAGACAAGGTAGAATGCAACAGACCATCAGAGCGAGGATGATCAAAATGATGAAAACAGCTATACCTATTTGAGCTAAAATCTTCCTCCACCCGCTCATCCAGACAAAATATTGGTCCCATGGGTCTGAGATACCCGAATTCTTCTTTAGCTCTACTGATAGGCTTTCCAATTTCTTGATGGCCAGGGTGACCTTGCCATTTGGACCAGTGCTGTCAGGGATGTATGTGGAGCACGTCCCTGTACCTTCTATCATTTTACAAACACCCCCCTTTTCTGCTAAAATCATGTCCAAGGCCATCCTATTCTGGAATGTCATGTAAGATGTGGGGGCTAATTGGTCACCAATCCCTTGTAGGGCATCTCTGGTGTAATTCACAAACCGCTGTTGATTGTAATAATGTAATTTAATGTAATTTATCCAGTCTACATTTTTGTTGACAGTGATTATGGGAATCAGGGACTCAAAACCTGCCTTTACTTGGTCTCGGGCTTTGAACTCATCTGGGACCCCCCTTGAGACCCCTATGGCATCTATATACACATGTGGGTCAAAGCTTCCCTCACGAGCACTCTTCTTTCTCATACAGTTGGGTGACGGTTCAGGGTGTGGGGGAGATGGGTCATATGAGAGGATGTGGAGAGGCATAATGACCTTTGCCAGGGCACACTCTCCATTCCAGTACCCTTCTAGCCTTATTCCTAATTTTCAAATCCCCACAGATCCAATACACATTGTCGAGGGACTGGACCTGGTTCTGTACCTGCCTTCCCAAAATATTACTGTAGGTAGAGCAGTAACCCTCTGTGAAATTACCCAGGAACCTCCACTTTCCTTGATAATTTGAGTGACAGGTATAGTTTCCTGGGTAAATGGTGATGCCTTCGCTTGGCCTTGGGTTTGGGTAACTATGGGGTACTCCTTTTTCCACTTTTCTCAAGATGAGTGGATTGTTGTTGTATTAGTGAACAGGCTAAGGAAGCACTCCTCACTTTCTGCAGGGATTGTCAGTGGAACAGTACCCAGGTGTGGCCTTGCACTGCCACAGACATAGCAATTGGACTTGTTATGCTTGTTTGCACTATACCTCATCCATTCAAGCCACAAATTGGTGTCTGAGAAGCAGGTTTCCCCTGCCATAGTATATCTGAACAAGATGTATTGTAGCACAGAGTGGTACTGTGGATACATAAACAATATAAAAGTGCCGCGTCCTAAAACTATTAAATTTAATAGAGAAGGGGGAGGGACTTGAGGACTTTGTAGGCACAGTGACACCAATTATTACAAAAATTAGTTTATTGAGAAAAAATATATAAACAGACAATAATCGTTAAAATACCACAAATTGTCTAAATACAAAAGATACTTAGTGCAGTTGTTGCTATACAGAACCACTTCTATAGACAGGAGCTCGGATATGAGGATAATTTATCCAGGATAGGTAGATATCTGAGGATGTGGCTGCACAGCAGGTCAACAACAGATTGTTTCGTATCAGGGATTGCTCAACATGTTACACGTGCCTAGACGCTTCTTCAGGAGCGAGGAAGGTTGTGGCTAGCAAAATCAATAAAATTATATAATTAATGTATAATAATGAAACCAAAGTATAGACACAAAAGGTATAAAAAGTCTAAAAAGTTCAAGAAACTCAGCTGACCCAGCACCAACGGCAAAGGCAAGGCGTCCGAAAGGGGCAATGAAGAGTCACCACGGGAGGCGTGCAGAACATAATATGAGCAAATGAACAGGGGGGAAAAAATACTGACTCGGTATTAGAAAGGAACATCCCAAAACAGGGGGGGGGGGGCTGGGATGGGGCAAAAGGGGGGGGGAGGATACGGGAGGAGGGGGAGGGGAAGAAAAAGGGGGGGAGGGGAGGGAAGGAGGAGGGAGGAAGAGATATGGAAAGAGGAGGGGAAGGAAAGGAGAAATGAGGTTGAAAAAAGGGGGGGGGAGGAGGAGAAGGGAGAGAGGGAGGGGAAAGGGGGGAAAGGGGAGGAGAGGGGAATGGAAAGGGGAAAAGGGGGGGGGAGAAGGGGGGGGGGGAGGGAAGGAGGATTACCTGGGACAGGGAGGGAAAAGGGAATGAAGTACTTACTATGCTGAATAGGGTAAAAACATATGCGGATGGCCACAAATAGTGGTAAAAAGGACGGTGGGAGGAAACTGGATAACATGCATAACGTATGTTTCAGGAGAGATGTCACATTGCCTATAGAGAGATATATAAAGCGGATTATTAATGGTGGACAGTAACAATGGTCTAAATGTTACAGATATAATAGAAGGGCTCACCGGACAATGGATAATTATGAAAATTATATATGATATGTAGAAAGAAGTAAACTTGTGAAAGATATTGCTGGTTAGCATATATCTAAGGATGAAGAGGGATCCAGACAGGGCATAAGCAGTATGTGTGGATCATCCAAACCACAGTAACCAAAAAAGGTCTAGGAACAGGGTACCATAAGCCTAAAATGTAAAAAGAATATGCCAATAAGAAAAAACATAAGGACATAAGAATAAATAGGGCGGGTTTGCTAGAGGTAAACATACCTGGGCAATGTGACATGAGGCGTTCCCACACGACCATGTGCGGTGTAAGCTGGTGCATAGTATAGGACCTGGTCCTATTTGAATGTACGTCCCGCCTGTAGTCAGTGAATTGGCGCAGCCGGCGTGACGTCATCTGGCCGCGTGGTGACTGAGAACTCACCCACAAGGGGGCGCCCGCCCAAGCCAGGCAGCCAGATAAGCAGAGGAAACATGAACAAACTTGATTATAACACATGTGAAACAAATTACAAATTATAACTAGAATGTGTAATTAAGTGTCAGTAGTTCTCAATGTACCTAATGTTAGGAGCTAAATAGTAATAATTATAAAAATTCAGGATAAATATATACATGAATGGACTGAAATGCACATTAGAACTGGAGAAAGCGAAGACAACAAATCACACATTGATCATATCTATATGTATATAGAAAACAAATTAGAGTTTTAAGAGGGATATGTGTACTGCAAAATGATTTGTTGTCTTTGCTTTCTCCAGTTCTAACCCCTTGTGGGTGAGTTCTCAGTCACCACGCGGCCGCCCAGCGTCACCCCACCAACTCCATCTGTTGGTGTGACGCATACATTGACCAATGGGGGAGCCGTTTGTTCTCCCCTTCTTGGCCAATGCCTTCCTGTGCTTCGTGCGCTGCCCTCTCTGGACGGGAGCGATGTCTATATCGATGACGCTCTCAGCCGAGGGGCGCGCATGCGCACTGGAACTTTTCGGCCAGCCTCGATGACGTCACGTCGGCTGCGCCGATTCGCTGACTACAGGCGGGATGTGCATTCAAATAGGACCAGGTCCTATACTATCATGCACCAGCTTACACCGTCCATGGTCGTGTGGGAACGCCTCATGTCACATTGCCCAAGCATGTTTACCTCTAGCAAACCCGCCCTATTTATTCTTATATCCTTATGTTTTTTTCTTATTGGCATATTCTTTTTACATTTTAGGCTTATGGTACCCTGTTCCTAGACCTTTTTTGGTTACTGTGGTTTGGATGATCCACACATACTGCTTATGCCCTGTCTGGATCCCTCTTCATCCTTAGATATATGCTAACCAGCAATATCTTCTACAAGTTTACTTCTTTCTACATATCATATATAATCTTCGTAATTATCCATTGTCCGGTGAGCCCTTCTATTATATCTGTAACATTTAGACCATTGTTACTGTCCACCATTAATAATCCGCTTTATATATCTCTCTATGGGCAATGTGGCATCTCTCCTGGAATATATGTTATGTATGTTATCCAGTTTCCTCCCACCGTCCTTTTTACCACTATTTGTGGACATCAGCATATGTTTTTACCCTATTCAGCATAGTAAGTACTTTATTCCCTTTTCCCTCCCTGTCCCAGGTAATCCTCCTTCCCTTTCCCCTTTCCTTTCCCCTCTCCTCCCCTTTTCCCCCTTCCACCTCCCTCTCTCCCTTCTCCTCCTCCTCCTCCTCCCCCCCCCCCCCTTTTTTTCAACCTCATCTCTCCCTTCCTTCCCCTCCTCTTTCCATATCTATTCCTCCCTCCTCCTCCCCCCCCCCCCTTTTTTCTCCCCCCCCTCCTCCCGTATCCTCCCCCCCCTTTTGCCCAATCCCAGCCCCCCCCCCCCCCGTTTTGGGATGTTCCTTTCTAATACCGAGTCAGTATTTTTTCCCCCCTGTTCATTTGCTCATATTATGTTCTGCATGCCCCCGTGGTGAGTCTTCATTGCCCCTTTCGGACGCCTTGCCTTTGCCGTTGGTGCTGGGCAAGCTGAGTTTCTTGAACTTTTTAGACTTTTTATACCTTTTGTGTCTATACTTTGGTTTCATTATTATACATTAATTATATAATTTTATTGATTTTGCTAGCCACAACCTTCCTCGCTCCTGAAGAAAGCGTCTAGGCACGCGTAAAATGTTGAGCAATCCCTGGTACGAAACAATCTGTTGTTGACCTGCTGTACAGCCACATCCTCGGATATCTACCTATCCTGGATAAATTATCCTCATATCCGAGCTCCTGTCTATAGAAGTGGTTCTGTATAGCAACAACTACACTAAGTATCTTTTGTATTTAGACAATTTGTGGTATTTTAACGATTATTGTCTGTTTATATATTTTTTCTCAATAAACTAATTTTTGTAATAATTGGTGTCACTGTGCCTACAAAGTCCTCAAGTCCCTCCCCCTTCTCTATTCTGCTGCAATTGTGTCCTCAAAGTACGGATATAGGGTTTAAGGGGGTCAACCACAGGCTGGGGCGACTGCCACTCTGATGATTTTTTTTTTTTAATTTAAATTATTTCCTTTTTATTGAATTAAATATTACAAAATTTAAAACAAGCACAGCATCATGCAGTAACATGTAACACATAATACAAAAAAGAACTATTGATATTTTATATTTCCTTTCCCACCCCACCACCACCACTACTCCCAGCCCTCAACCACACATCTTCGAGACATTAATTATGCAAGTCTAATTATCTATTGGGTATCGAAAGATAGAGAGGTGACCTACTCTGTGGGCAAGGAGAAAGTGCAATAAAGAAGTCTCAAACAGCAGAAAGGTGGAAGGGACGGGAATATGATGGGGAGCCGGAGGTACGTTACATCTTCTCCAACCAAGGTCTCCACAGTCTCACAAACTTTCTAAGGTTATTTTGCCTAATATACACCACTCTCTCACTCCGAACCCTTGAATTGATAGAATCAATCCAGTTATTCACAGTTGGGAGGGACTGTGCCTGCCATTTCTGTGCTATTAGTCTCCTCACTTGGAACAGACATCTCAGCACTGCTACCGTAGTATCGGCTGGAGCTCTAGCTTTCTCCAAGCTCCCTAATAGACGTGTCTTGGCCATGGGTTCTAAAGTAGTCACAAAAATTTGATTTATCCTGTCAACTATCTCCACCCAATATCTATAAAGCTTTGGACACTTCCATACCATGTGGATAAGATCACCTGACATCTTACACCTAGGGCACTCATCATTTGGTTTCCATCCAAGTTTAAACATTTTTGGGGGGGTATGGTAGATTCTATGGATTAAAAACAGGTGGGGGACCTTCTGCGAGGGGGAAATCGAGACTAGGGCTCCTTGCTCTAAAATCTTATCCCTTTGTTCCATAGTTATTGTCCCTACGTCTCTCTCTCACCCTGCTCTACTCTTGAGGGGTCCCACTTCACTCATAATTCTATCCCCTAAGCTGGCATATAACTTGGAGATCAGGCCTTTAGTTGAAACAGTTTTAATTCTTTTTAGGAGTACCGGAATCCGGGTCCATTCAATGGTTTGAGACCTGAATTGGGCTTGGATGGCGTGTCTAATCTGGAGATATTTATAAAACACCTTGTTTGAGATGTTAAATTCCCGTCTTAAATCTAGGAATATCTTCATGAGGTTACCCTCGTACAAATGAATTAGTTGGCTAATACCTTGCCTTTCCCATTCCCGGGGTCTCTCTATACCCCTTAATTCGTCCAGTTTTTTATTGTGCCATAAAGGGGTATATTCAGTTACCCCGTTATAACCCATGAATGCCTTTGTTACCTGCCACACTTTACTAACTATTGTCATCGTCAGACATCTATGAATAAAAGTCTGATGATTTATACCTGTCCTTCAACTTGAATCTTCCCAACGAGTGATCCGACCCCCCCCCCCCTTTCATCCACATGCCCATCATATAAAGATCGGCATCACCAGGACTAGGGTTTTCTATAGTCAGGGTGAGCTTCATTTATTTCTCTGCCCCCCCCCCCCCCTCCTTGAGCACGAACCTGTCTTCCGCAAAGTCATTCTGCTTATCAGGGACTTTCCATTTGTATCTTTCTTGTCTAATGCACTCTGTGGCCGCTACCCCCAGTCTGGCCCTGTTTTCCAACCCACTACCCCCCAGGAACCACAACTCTGTCCCCAGTAACTGTCTGTGACACAAACATATATATATATATATATATATCTATATATATATATATATATCTATATCTATCATATATATCCTTATCATGTTGCTGTACAAATGGCACAGACAAGGTACTATGTCACAGTAATCAAAGGTAAAGGTGGCCACATGTGTGCTTGAAGAGTTATATCAAAATGTAATTATGTTGTCATTTTTGTGATGGCCACCTCCTGGGCCCCCCCTAGACCAAACAGAAAAGGGATATGCAGCATGGTCATCATGAAGTGGGCGGAATCTTGTCCTCAGGGGTTGGAGCTTTCTTGCAGTGGGAAGCATGTATCCAGGTGTTCTTCCCAGCCAATTTGACTGAGCACCCAATCTCCAGGCATTACTGTTGTATAACAGATGTGCTTAACCTCAATAAAACATACCCCACCTAAAATTGCCTTAATTATATTAATCAAGACCACACCAAGGTTTTGGGGTAACAAAGGCCGTAGCAGCCTAATTTATTTAAAAACAACATAACTCTCTTCAAAATAAACATAATAAACTTATGCAAGTAAAACAACATCTGTTATTAAACCCTAGAACTTCTAGCGTTGGTTTGAGCAGGAACTTCGTAAACCATCTGTGTTAAATAGCCATATTGCACTGTGGTCCTTCTCAAATGTATGAACCCTGCCTCAAGCCGACAAGCTGGCTCAGAGACTACCACTGGCCGCAGCGCCCCCATTATCACTTCCCAGCTAACCTCAGTTAACCGGGAACCACCATCAGGACCCATATCAACGATAGTCTCGAACTTTTTTTCTGACATCTTCCTTCCCCTGCACAGACCAACGCCGGCCACAGCATACCAGCGTAAACCCTTACTCTTATATGCCCCTCCACACCCGAAGTGCTCGCTGGATTCCATCCTGAAGGCCCAAGACCCACATATTTATGCCCACATCATTCAAATGTACCCCATCCTTCCTCAAATATCTCCAGGTCTCAAACTCCAACTCCAAATGACGTACAGCTAACACCCCATTCCTCACCATAAACTTGCTCACATCCCTGTTGATCTTCCTGGCCCTGTTGACACTAGGGCTGAAACAACTAATCGATTAATCGACAACTAATCGATTATGAAATTAATCGATTACTATTTTCATAATCGATTAATCGGCCAGTAACATAATGGGGTTAAAAATAATAAAATTAGCCCTTTATAGTACAAAAAGAGCAAATAATCGCTACTGTAAATATTACTTTCACAGTTCTACAGTAAAAAAATGAACCCCTTACAGTAGTGGTCATTTGCTTTTTTTGTACTATAAAGGGCTCATTTTAGTTTTTTTTAACCCCATTATGTTACTAAACATTTTAGACCTGTATTACATCTTTGTGTTTTTTGGTGCTTTTTGCAGAAACACACTACAATTCATTTAACATGGTTTTCTATGGGACACTTTCACAACTATACTTTTTTTCAGCCGCTGCATATTTGGAAAGGGTCAGGGACTTTTTTTTTTTAACGCAAAACGGTGCTTTTTTGGTTCAATATACTTCAACGGAGAAGCTGCAGAAAAGCATGTAATTCGTTTTTGCAACAAATTGGCCAAAAAACTGTATTTCTCTTCTAATAGTGTATATATAGTATATCTCTTCTGTCTGTTATTCTCAGAGTGGATTTAATATTTTGCTCCCTAACCATATAGTTGGTTGTTTATATTTACCACTGCATAGAGATATTTAAGAATACATTGTTTTTTTTTTAAACTTTACATACTAACTAAATTATACACCACACTTTTTTTTAAGGTTATTAACCAAATAATCGAAACAATAATCGACCAACTAATCGATTATGAAAATAATCGTTAGTTGCAGCCCTAGTTGACACCCTCCACTGACCTGGCCATCCTCCATGCTGTACGTGCCACCATGTCCGACCAAACAATGATCATATCAGGGAATTCCTCCATCAAACGCCGCACATCCAATTTGATGTCTCGCGTGATGTCCACCATTGCCGTGACCCCCAAATCATTGCCTCCTACTTGCAAGATTAACACGTCGGGCGGTCCATCCCGAGCTGCGTAACGCTGCACCTCCGAGACTAACCTGCCCCATAACATTCCCAGGAATCCAAACCATTTGATACAGGCATCCCTTTTGTCAAAACCCAACTGCCTACCCTCATACCGTACATCCCCTCTCCGTGCCCTCCAGCACACATAGGAATGGCCCATTATCCAAACCAATCCTGCCACCGAACCTGAAATTAGAAGAAAAACAAACAACACAACATGATCACATTATTCACCCTATATCTGGGCAGACTGAAAAGTCACTACCCACTCTAACACTTTACAAACCTACCACCAGATGAGGCCGAACATATGACCGCAACCTACTAGATTCCCACCGCCCAATGCGTTTTACCGCTTCCACATCCTTCCCCTGTCTGGCTGCCTCTGTAGCTGCCCCTATCCTAAACGAATGAGACGAAAATGCTTTTTCTTCCAAACCCAACTCCCTTAGGCATTTTCTAAAGACTGCTACAAACTGAAATTGGGACAAAGGAGCTCCATCCTCATGTACCAAAAAGGCGCCCTGCCCCACTGGGCGAACCTCCAAGAAGACCCTCACCGCCCCCACCGGGCACAGCGGTGAACCCGGAATAGTATACACCTGTACCAACTTCCCTCTACCAGCTTGGTCTGTCTTCGATTTCTGTAACCACACTGACACCCCGTCATCTCTACAGGCTACCTCCTGACTCCCCAGTCCCCCATGAACTTTCTTGGAGGGACTAACCAATTCCCCAATCCTAAATGCCCCAAAGAACGCCAACAAAAATGCCGTTCTAAACAACTTAACTTCATATTCAGAGGAACACACTCCCCCCAGCCTAGCTACAATACCTAACATAATCTCAAAGGAAACCGGCCGGCTGGTGTCCTTCTGGACCACCAATCGCCTGTAACCTTTTACAGCCTGCCGTACCCAAAAATCCTTGGTAAGATCTGGCAGCCCTTGTAATTTAAACAAGAAAGCTAAACCTGCCAGCTGTGCATTGATTACCGAGGCTGACACACATTCTTCCATCTTCCTTGCAATGTAGTATAGAACGAGTAACCGCACCACCTCCCCAGTTGGCTCTTCACCCACCTCTTGCCACTCCCTCCATACCTTCGCATAGGCTGCCCACGTAGACCCACTTACCAAACTTTTTATCCATCCAGCGATGCATCAAAAGCTATCCCCCACAACCACTCGGGACAAGGTACCCCTTGCTGCTCCGACCCCGGCGCCAACTCTCGGAACTTGTCCCACTGGAAGCGAGATAAAGCATCAGCTATCACATTTTCCACACCCGGCAGGTGTACAGCATGAATGAAAACATTCAGTTGTAAACAGCGCAAAACCAAATGTTGAAGTATTCCGTGTTCCTATTTATCACCTGCACCACCCCCAAATTGTCCCCGTGGAAATGCACCTTCAGATCTCTGAACGATGCTCCCCACAATTCCACAGCCAATACTACCGGAAACAATTCCAGCAGCACCAGATTCTTAGTGAAACCCGCTTCGATCCATGTCCGTGGCCAAGGACCCACTCTCCATTGTCCCTGGAAAAAGCCCCTATAACCGGTGGACCCCGCAGCATCCGTGAAAAGTTCCAGGTCAAAGTTACTAACAGGTCCCAACATTCATAAAGCTTTGCCGTTGAAAGTCTCCAAAAAGGTATGCCATACCTTCAAGTCGTCCCTGTGTGTTTTGACCAATCGCACAAAGTGGTTTGGGGACTTAATGCCTCCCATACTCGCTGCCAGTCTGCGACTGAACACCCTCCCCATAAGCAAGATACGGCACGCGAAGTTAAGCTTGCCCAACACCGATTGCAGCAAACGCAGTTGCACTTTGTGCAATCCGATCAGCCCTGCAATTTCCTTTTTCAAGTCTGTCAACTTGTCCTCTGGTAACCTGCATTCTATTGCGTCCGAATCCAGTACAATGCCTAGAAATGTGATGACCGTACAAGGTCCCTCTGTTTTTTCAGCCGCCAATGGAATGCCAAACCTATCCGCGATGTGCTCTAGTGTTGCTAACAGCACCCTGCAAGTTCTGGAAGACGCTGGCCCTATGCACAAGAAATCGTCCAGGTAATGAATTATTGAATTCACCCCCAACACATCCCGTACAACCCATTCCACAAAGGAGCTGAACTGCTCAAATATCGCACACGATATAGAGCAGCCCATTGGTAAGCACTGGTTGACATAAAACTCGTCGTTCCAATGACATCCCAGCAACCTAAAACTGTCGGGGTGAACTGGTAATAACCGAAAAGCCGATTCAATATCCGCCTTGGCCATCAATGCTCCCTTTCCGTAGCGGCGTACCCACCCTACGGCAGCATCAAATGACGTATATGTCACCGAGCACGCCTCCTGATCTATGGCATCATTAACCGACCCGCCTTTTGGAAAGGACAGGTGATGAATGAGCCTGAATTTATTGGGCTCTTTTTTAGGCACTACCCCCAATGGTGACACCACCAGATCCGCCAGAGGTGCCGACTTGAAAGGACCCCCCATCCTCCCCAATACAACTTCCCTTAGTAGTTTCTCTGAAACCACATCCGGATGTTGTAAAGCTGACCTCAGGTTGGGAGATATGGGAGGCACAACCTCCAATGTACAAGGTATTCTAAAACCTACCGTAAAACCTTCTTCCAGTAACTGCGCTGCTTTCCTATCCAGATACCTACCGAGAAACGGCTGCATCCTCTCCACCTTCACCGGAGTCCTCCCTCTTGTTTCCAGCCTCCCCGGCTCGGCCTTTTCCCTGCTTAAAACATCTTGACGCTGGATGGGCTCCTCCGCACCCTGAACACTCATGTAACAAAAAAGCGCCGAACAGTGTTCGGGATGCTTTTCCCCAATGACACTTGTCATAATGGCAAACGCCTGCAGCCAATTGGCAAATGTCCTCGGGATCAATCGGTATCTTCTCTTCTCCTCATCCTCCTTCTTTGAATCATCAGGTCTAAATTGAACTTCTCCAATGGTAGTAGAGAAAATATCTCCACATACTCACCTTTCCATAGCTTCTCCCGAACTTCCTGTTTCAGGTGAGCACCCAATGGCTCCTCGTAGCAAACATAGACCTCGCATTTTGCTGCATCAGCTATCCTGATTATATCCTGCCGCACTACAGTCTCACTGACCACCGCCAGCTTCCCCGTCCCCTGCTGAGCATTGGTCACCGTTGCTTCTGCGACTGACAAATCAACAGCCGCCGCAACCGCCGGTGCTACCGCACCTACTCCTGCTGCAGTGCCCTCCCCAGTCCCCCTTGCTGGCGGGACCCAAGCCACCGCCGGACCGGCGACAGCCTTTTCTGTATTTTCAAATTTTTTCACCAGCTCCTTTATACCCTCCAAGAAGCCCAATAGACCCCCAGCCCCCCCGGTGGCCTCCCTGCCCCCCCCTAGGGTGACCACATTTCCAAACTGCCATTCAGGGACACCCCGCCCCCCGCGCCCCCTCCCCCCGGAAGAATGGAGGGGGAGAGCAGGACAGAGGGGGACTACATCAGGACAGAGGGGGGACAGCAGCAGGACGGAGGGGGACACGGAGGGAGAACGGAGGGGGACACCAGAATGGAGAGGGACAGCAGCAGAACAGAGGGGGACACGGAGGAAGAATGGGGGGCTACAGCAGGACGGGGGGGGGGACAGCAGCATAACGGAGGGGGACAGCAGCAGAACGAAGGTGGACATGGAGGAAGAACGGAGGGGGACAGCAGCTGAACGGAGGGGGACAGCAGCAGAATGGAGGGGGGTGGGGGACAGCAGCAGAACTGAGGGGGGTGAGGGGAAAGCAGCAGAACAGAGGGGGTGGGGGACAGCAGCAGAATGGATGGGGGTGGGGGGGACAGCAGCAGAATGGAGGAGGGTGGGGGGGACAGCAGAAGAATGGAGGGGAGTGTGGGGGACAGCAGCAGAATGGAGGGGGGTGGGGGGGACAGCAGCAGAACGGAGGGGAGTGTGGGGGACAGCAGCAGAACGGAGGGGGAGTGTGGGGGACAGCAGCAGAATGGATGGGGGTGGGGGGGACAGCAGAAGAATGGAGGGGAGTGTGGGGGACAGCAGCAGAATGGAGGGGGGTGGGGGGGACAGCAGCAGAATGGAGGGGAGTGTGGGGGACAGCAGCAGAATGGAGGGGGGTGGGGGGGACAGCAGCAGAATAGAGGGGGAGTGTGGGGGACAGCAGCAGAACGGAGGGGGAGTGTGGGGGACAGCAGCAGAACGGAGGGGGAGTGTGGGGGATAGCAGCAGAACGGAGGGGGAGTGTGGGGGACAGCAGCAGAACGGAGGGGGAGTGTGGGGGACAGCAGCAGAATGGAGGGGAGTGTGGGGGACAGCAGCAGATCTGAGGGGGAGTGTGGGGGACAACAGCAGCAGAACTGAGGGGGAGTGTGGGGGGACAGCAGCAGAATGGAGGGGGAGTGTGGGGGACAGCAGCAGATCTGAGGGGGAGTGTGGGGGACAACAGCAGCAGAATTGAGGGGGAGTGTGGGGGGACAGCAGCAGAATGGAGGGGGTGGGGGGACAGCAGCAGAATGGAGGGGGGTGGGGGGGACAGCAGCAGAATGGAGGGGGAGTGTGGGGGGACAGCAGCAGAATGGAGGGGGTGGGGGGACAGCAGCAGAATGGAGGGGGTGGGGGGGACAGCAGCAGAATGGAGGGGGGTGGGGGGGACAGCAGCAGAACGGAGGGGGGTGGGGGGGACAGCAGCAGAATGGAGGGGGGTGGGGGGGACAGCAGCAGAACGGAGAGGGGTGGGGGGGACAGCAGCAGAATGGAGGGGAGTGTGGGGGACAGCAGCAGAATGGAGGGGAGTGTGGGGGACAGCAGCAGAATGGAGGGGGAGTGTGGGGGACAGCAGCAGAATGGAGGGGGGTGGGGGGGGACAGCAGCAGAACAGAGGGGGAGTGTGGGGGACAGCAGCAGAATGGAGGGGGGTGGGAGGGACAGCAGCAGAATGGAGGGGGGTGGGAGGGACAGCAGCAGAATGGAGGGGGGTGGGGGGGGACAGCAGCAGAACGGAGGGGGGTGGGGGGGACAGCAGCAGAATGGAGGGGGGTGGGGGGGGACAGCAGCAGAACGGAGGGGGGTGGGGGGGACAGCAGCAGAATGGAGGGGGGTGGGGGGGACAGCAGCAGAACGGAGGGGGGTGGGGGGACAGCAGCAGAATGGAGGGGAGTGTGGGGGACAGCAGCAGAATGGAGGGGGAGTGTGGGGGACAGCAGCAGAATGGAGGGGGGTGGGGGGGGGGGACAGCAGCAGAACAGAGGGGGAGTGTGGGGGACAGCAGCAGAATGGAGGGGGGTGGGAGGGACAGCAGCAGAATGGAGGGGGGTGGGGGGGACAGCAGCAGAATGGAGGGGGGTGGGGGGGACAGCAGTAGAATGGAGGGGGGTGGGGGGTACAGCAGCAGAACGGAGGGGAGTGTGGGTGACAGCAGCAGAATGGAGGGGGAGTGTGGGGGGACAGCAACAGAATGGAGGGGGGTGGGGGGGGACAGCAGTAGAATGGAGGGGGGTGGGGGGGACAGCAGCAGAATGGAGGGGGGTGGGGGGGGGGACAGCAGCAGAACAGAGGGGGAGTGTGGGGGACAGCAACAGAATGGAGGGGGGTGGGGGGGGACAGCAGTAGAATGGAGGGGGGTGGGGGGGGACAGCAGCAGAACGGAGGGGAGTGTGGGTGACAGCAGCAGAATGGAGGGGGGTGGGGGGGACAGCAGCAGAACGGAGGGGGGTGGGGGGGACAGCAGTAGAACGGAGGGGGAGTGTGGGGGACAGCAGCAGAACGGAGGGGGGAGTGTGGGGGACAGCAGCAGAATGGAGGGGGGTGGGGGGGACAGCAGCAGAACGGAGGGGGAGTGTGCACTGCTCACTGTAAGTGTAAAGTTACACTAACCTGGAAGTTTGTCTGGCGGCGGCGGGCGGCAAACTCACGGACTTCGTGGGCGGGAGGGAGGGAGGACTCGGAGACTGGACTGGAGAAGTTGAAGTCGGGCAGCTCGGAGTCGGGTTGCGCTGCTGGCAATGTGCTGCTGCTCTCTGCTGCACCGGCTGCTGGATAGTCGGCGGCCCCGGGACTGGCACTGACTGGGCACAGGGCCACAGGCTAGTAAGTGTGGCTGGCTGCCTGGGCCAGGCTGGCAGCTGCTCTCTCTATCTCTCGGAGCGGAGGACAGAGGCGCGCTGCTCAGCTGTAGCCGTAGGTCACTGCCCAGTGCCCACAATGTGCCTGACTGCCCACGTGACGTTGTCCGCTGACGTCACTGGTTGCTAGACGCGGGGCGGGCGGCCCTAGCCTAGCAACCAATTAACTGTTAAGCATATGATGATGTGTGTGTTTTACTGTTACACAGTTTATGATTATAAGGGTGGCGGAGTCGGACTGGTGCTGGCGGTGTGTTTTTTTTTCCATTCCGGGACACTGTATTGTCCCGGAATGAAGCTGCCCGTGACACGGGACGAAAATCTGAAATAAGGGACAATCCCGGGCAATCCGGGACAAGTGGGCACCCTACCCCCCCCACTGGCTGTTAGAGACTCCGACCTACCCTCAGGCCCTGTGCTTCCTGGCAAACCCAAATCAGGTACAATTGCAAGTGACTTACCGGGCTGCACAGGTGTCGCCCCATCAGCCGACCGTCTGCTTTCCACCGCTGCCATACTCCCGGGAAGGGGGGCCGCCTCTTCTTCAGACTCGGATAAGTCCCCCGTCACGCTCAGACCCAGATCTGCCTCCTCCTCAGACGACAGCCTGCCAGGCCTGATGGCCATGGTTGCCGCCGACATCCTCTCCCTCCTCTGCGCAGCGTATCCGCTCATAGACTTTTGGACAGCCTTACCAGGACCAGTGCGAGGTACCTCAGTCCTGGCACTGTCTCTCCACACCCACGATCGATCTGTTGTTCGTCCCCTGCCGAGGCAATGGAAGGCCCGGGGACACCATCAGCTGCACTCCTCTGCATGAACGCTCTCTCCCTTGCAGACTTTCTGGGGGCGGGGCCTGCCTGCACTGTATCTCTGTGCCGGCTAGGCCTCAACTCGGCCCTGTCTCTCTCCTGTTGACCCCTGACCAGTCTCGTTTGGCGGGCAGATGCGCGTCCTTGACTGCCGCTGTCTGCCCGTGTCACCCGCTTTGCTGGTGGGCCCGCCGGGGGTACATCCCGGCTCCCCCCTGGCTGCTGCTGAGTCCCCGTCTGATGTTCCGGAGTATAAGGCTCCGGTAGCCTCGATGTATATGCCCTGGTACCGCTCCCCCCGCCCATGCTTGACTCTGACACAGGGCGCCGCAAAGCTGTACCCAATGTGTCCTGTAGCTACGCCGAACCCCTTACCGCCACCTCCTCCCTAAGCTGGGCCAGGATTCTCTCCACTTCAGACATGCTGCCGTGCTGTGAACTTTCCCCCTCGCTTTGGTGACTCATCCTCAAGGCGGAGTCACTTTTATTATCTCTTCCAACCCCTCCTCCTCGGCTCCATAATACCACCCCTCTGCTTAGTTTCCTCTCACTGTTAACCCTGTCATGCACGCCCTGCGCCTATTCACTTCATTCCTCTTTGCTCCGGGCTTTCTGTAGTTGGTGTGTTCCTGTATCTAATTCAGGATCTGGAATGGAAGAAAACACCTGGGCATGTATTCGGGTTAATTCTCGTGATAATGCGGTTACATAATTAGTCAACACATCAGATTGCAACTGTAGCTGTTGTGGAAAGTAACAACCAAGTCTAGGGGCTGAACCAAGCAAAATCTCATAAGGGGATAGGGAGTGTTCTCCCTTAGGTGTGTATCTGAAGCTAAAAAGGGCAATGTGCAGGCTGTCCGGCCAATGCATACCAGTCTCTTGGGCCATTTTTAACATTCGAGTCTTTAAGGTACTGTTCATTCTCTCGACCTTCCTGCTACTCTAGGAGTGGAAGGGTGTGTGGAAAGCTAGGGTAACCCCCAGTGCGGTCCAGATTTCCTTGGTCACTGAGGCTGTGAAGGCGGGGCCTTGATCTCTCTATATCACCTCTGGGACCCCATATCTGCATATTATTTCGGTGAGGAGTTTCTTAGCAGTGGTCCTGGCAGTCATTTTGGCGACCGGATAAGCTTCTGGCCACGCGGAAAACATGTCCACCACCACTAGGGCGTATTCGAATCTGCCACTTCTTGGCATTTGGATGTGATCAGTTTGTATCCTCTGGAAGGAGTATAGGGCTTTTGCCAGGTGCTTTTGCGGTGCCTGTTCTGTACATCCTGGGTTACATTTGGCGCAGATAGTGCATGATCTGCAGAAGTTGTTGGTCAGTGGAGTAATTCCTGGTGCTACATAGTACTTGTTGATAAGAGAGTTCATGGGAGTCTTTGATAAGTGGGCAGCTCCATGTGCCCATTGCAACATGGCTGGGTACATACTCCTGGGTAGACAAGGCTTCTTGTTGCACTCGAATAGTCCATCTTTAAGGGTTGCTCCCCTCCGCTTCCAGCTTTCTTTCTCATCCAAACTTGCTGCTTCCTGTAAATGAAGATTGTCTTCATCTACGTATGCAATATCCAGCACCTGGGGCTCTACTCTTCTCTTGAGATTAAGGACATTTCGCTGGTGGATCCACCTGAGCGGTGGTGTTTTCTCGTTTCTGCTTCCTGTAGTTCTTTCAGATAAACTCTGTCCACTGGGAAAGTCTGTAGGGCAAGCACAGGGTGCTCTTCTTTTACCACCTTGCTTTCCACTTCCCGTGGACCTCTGGCTGCTTGTTTGGCTGTTGCATCGGCTAGATGATTGCCTCAGTCTTACTTCGAGTTCAGTTTGCCGTGTGCTTTTACTTTCAGAATAACCATTTGAGTTGGGAGAAGCAAGGCGTACATCAGATCTTTGATAGCTGAGCTGTGTTTCACAGGTGTTCCTGCAGCCGTCAGGAATCCTCTGGCCTTCCAGATAACACCAAAATCATGGGCAACGCCAAAAGCATTTCTTGAGTCCATATGAATGTTGGGTCTTTTTTTCCTCTGCCAATTTACATGCTGTAGTAAGTGATTGCAGCTCTGCCTCCTGTGCAGACATCACTGGTGGTAAGGCTTCAGCTTGTAGAACCGTGTTTTCAGTGGTGACCGCATATCCTGTGTGGCATTTGCCTCGTTCATCAGCAAATCGGGAGCCATTAACAAAAATTGTTAGGTCTGGATTCTGCAGGGGTATTTCACTCACGGTGGGGAGATGCCTGGTCTCCAGCCGCATTCGTTTGAAGCAGTCATGGGGTGACAAGTCAGGACTCAGCTCCTCCTCCATTCCCCCCTTGGGAAGTGGAAGGAGGGTGGAAGGGTTCAGTGTTTGACAACGTAAGAGAGTAATGTTGTCTGGTAGAAGGAGGGAGCATTGGAGTCTCAAGTGTCTGGCAGTGGACAGATGTTTCGGCTCGATCTGGTTGAGTATGGCAGCAATGTCATGGGAAGCAAGCAGAACAAGGCAGTGTCCGAGGACCAAGTCCGAAGTTTTATCAAGCAAGGCTTGTGCAGCAAAGGCAGCTCGTAGACACGATGGGCCTCCTCTTGCTACCGCATCCAGCCGACAGGAATAATATCCTATCGGGCATAGGCAGTTGCTGTGTGATTGAATGAGTACACCTGCAGCATGTCCCAGATGGTCGGATACAAAGAGCTTGAACGTTTTGTCGTAGTCTGGGAGCCCTAGCACTGGGGCAGAGGAGATGGCGCACTTGAGGGCCACAAAGTTGGTTATTGCTTCGGGAGACATCTGGAAGGGGTCTGATTTCAGAGCATCATACAAAGGTTGCATCAGTAGGGAGGCTTCTGAAATCCATGCTCTACAGTAGGAAATTAGTCCAAGGAAGGCATGAAGGGGCTTCTGGCCTTGTGGCAGTGGATATCAGAGATTGCTTTCACCCTGTCTTCAGTGAGGTGTCCCATGGGACAGGCAATGGCTGAGAAAAATGACAGATGTTAAGCACCATTAAAGTTTTGACTTGGAGGCTTTGCACCATTGATGTGCCAGGTAGCACAGTAGACTTTCTGAGGTGGTTTCAGCAGTAGGTAAATCATCTGCACAGTAGGAGGTCCTCTACATATTGGAGGAGAACTACTTCCGGGTGCTCTTTCTGCCAGGTATCCAGTATGGTAGCCATGGCCTTTGCAAACTGGCTTGGGGAATTTTGCGCCCCTTGTGGCATAACTGTCCAGGTATATTGTTGTTTTTCGTGGGTAAATGCAAAAAGGTACCAGCAGGAGGGGTGTAGGGGGACACTGAAGAATGCGTTTGCAAGGTCCACCACTGTGAAGTATATTGCTGTTGGAGGCATCCCCACAAGTAGAGTGTGGGTGTTTGGGACAATTGGTGTGTCTAAGACTGTATCTTCATTAACTGCTCGGAGGTCCTGGACCATTCTGTACTTGTCTGGTTCTCCCTTAGGGGTTCTCCTCTTCACAGGGAACAGAGGTGTGTTGCATGGAGATGTACAGGGTACCAGGTCTCCATTTGACACGAGGGCCTTGACATGCTTTGAAATAGCTGCAGATTTGGCTAACTTTAGAGGGTATTGTGGTTTCCGGGGCAGGGGAGCTCCAGGTTTCAACTGCACCATTACTGGTGGCACCTTTAAGTGTCCTACATCCTCAGCTCCTGTGGACCATAGACAATCTGTAATTCTATCCATCACATCCGGTGGAATTGCAGTAGTAGGTGATTCCTCCTATGGACATCAGTAGAGGGATAGAAGACACAGTGCAGAAGTGTCTTCAAGTCCCAGTGGGAAAGAGACAGTAATAGACCCATCTTCAGAAAAGACAATGTAAGCCTGAAGCCTGGACAGTACATCTGCTCCCTAGAGATTAAGTGGACAGGTGGATGGAGCCGTCTAGGACGTCTGGGCACCCTGCACTCTCTTTTGAAATGTCCTAGTTTCCCACAGTTGAAGCAAGTAGGTGGCAGCCTTGGTGCTTGCAGGTTGGCCCCTACCTTAATGAATGGTGTGGTTTTCTTGGTGGCTTGTGAGGAGGATTCCAAACCCTTTGCTACCAAGTGGAGGGTGTCTAGGGGAAACACACGATACTCTGGCCGGGCCATGATGAGGCCTTTTCGGATTGACTCCTTGAGGCTTGTCATGAAGGCTGAAGACAGCATCTGGCTGTGTACCTTGTTATGGGTGTTGAATCCCAAATCTGAAAGAACTTGTATCAGCCGAGTATAAAACTTCTCCACTGACTCTGTTTTGTCTTGGGTGAAATCTTGGATACTAGTGGCTTAGTCGGCCAGCCTTTCCCTTGCCCATTCGTGCAATTGTTCACAGAACTCCACACCTGAAGTAAAGGTATTGTCATTGACAATCCTTGCATCCTGAAAACACTTCTCCATGATTGGCCAGTAAGCGTCTCCTGCCTTTATTTCGCATAGGCTAACTAGATCTCTCCATGCTGCTGAATACGTTTTTTGGATCTGGGCCAACCTTCGGTAAAAGAGCATGGGCTGTTTTTCTGGTTCTGGCAGGGTGGACACTAGGGTGGATGCCTGGGACAGGGTGAAAGTGACATGCATCCCCGGTGCCTAGGAACCACCGTTGATGCCTGTGGCATTGGGTGGGCTGATGGTTCGTTGTTCCAGGCAATCAACTCCCCATCATAGCAAAGGGGCGGAAAGGTGTCTGACTGGGATGCTGGAGGATTCAGATATGAATGCATACTGCCGTCTGGTCTTGCTGCTACGTCAGCAAGCACCGGGACTCCCCCAGGTGGGGCGGTGGCATTGGGTCCCATTACAACAGGCATGATGGGGGTTTGAGGAAGGGGAGGTATGTGGTAAGTACCGTCCGCCCTTATGACTGGGTAGATGGAGGTTACAGGGCCTGTAGGCCTTCTGGTGCTCTGACTAGGTGTACCAAGATGGCCGCCGGAAGGAGTCATAGGGAGTCTTCTGGCATCTTTACTGGGTGTTCTAAGATGGCCGCCGGAAGAAGTCATAGGGAGTCTCCCGGCATTTTTACTAGTTGTACTAAGATGGCTGCTGGAAAGAGTGCGCTGGGCTGGGGGTGGAAGTACGGGCAGCAACGGGGCGTACGATGGCAGACGGGGCTCAGTGAAGTGACAGGTGTTACAGTTACCATAGGGCGGAGGTTGGATATTTTCAGCCAGCACGCATAATGGTTCATTCTTATCAGTGCATTTATGATACACATATGCCGTCAGTTTCCCCCGCTGTACCTCCTGCTCTATCTATTGCTCTCTGTGGATGTCTTTTGCTACATTATACCAGGCTTCTGCTGTCTTCAGTAAATTGTTATCCAGCAGAACGCCCCGTTTTTCTTTCATTATTCTCTGCCATTCTTTCGGCTGTAGCCAGCCTCCACTAGCAGTCACCCTACATACTTTTGCTAATTTTTTTTCACATTCCACCCCTCCCTTTCTGCTACAAGGTCACACGCTGAAATTTCTTTCTCTGACTTGCCTACTTGTTGTCCCATCTTCTCTCCTCTTCCGTGGCCCTCCTAGCAAAAACCCAAGATTTCTTACACAATTTTTCTCTTCCTCTTCACACTCTTCTGGCTGTTCCCGGTGACAAGGACACCTCTCGATACCATGCCCTCCCCCCCTCAGCCTCTGCTTCTATCTGTTGTATCGACTTTCTAATACCCTCTTTCACTGGCTAATGAACATTCAGGTGGAACACTAAGACCTCAGGTCTTTGGGTCAACACAGGGTGGTGTCCTAATAGTTCCTTACTATAACCTGACTGCTTGACTTTCATCAAACTCCAGCCACCCTCATTGATGCCAAACATTAATCCACATACACATTTAGGACATGACATATCATTCGGTAACAGAGAAAGAGGGAGAGTTACCAGCAGGAGAGGGGCCCTCCCAGAGTCTCCGTGCTATCACCACCCGTGACACGCACCCGACACCCCCTCTCACGACGCGCACACCGCGTTGCCGCGACCGAGGAGTTCCCATGTTGATACAATACCCTCTGTGTTTGGACCCCCCCTCCCCAGTCTCTCCTCTTTCTCTGAGATCAAATGACACACTGACACAAACATATACCGGGCAGCAGATAACCAGATACTCTGCGTGACAGGTTAAAAAACTAGGCTCCCGGCAAGATATTACCTGTCTTTTGGTGACCGCTGGCAGCTGTACAAAACACAGAAATAGACCAACGTCAGAGACAGGAAATGTACTGGCAAGATATCAAAAAAATTGTATCTTACCGTACTTCGGAAGTGATCAGTCTCCGCCTCGTCCGCGCCGGTCTACCTCGGCGTCCCATCGGTCGGCTGTCCGTTGGTTCACAGCCCGGAGGCCCCACATTTGGCGCCAGCTGTTTTGGAACAGACCAATCGTCTGATGGGTATCTGCCCATTCCTGATTAACCCTTAGTGCATGCATGAGAAAAGATCACACTGAAACTGTGCTCAGATTGATGATACTCTCTTATTGGTTCCGGATACATGGGGGTTTTATAGGTGAGCTACTAAGGCGGTGAGCATATGTATCATTAGCACAATGTTATCTAGGTATTAGTAGTTTCTGATTGGTTGTGTCCATGTAAGATGAACTTCCTCCAGGATCACCAAGTCGGGCGTATTCCTGGGTGGAGGCGCTATCTTAGTTTCACATTCCTTTGACACGATGGGAGGGGGTGCAACTAGCGGCCATTTGAGCAGGAATATAAAGGCAGTTTATTTACAGGAAAAAATATAGACTTAAGGGCTCTTTCACACGTGGCAGATCAGTCATGATCTGCCCTGTGAACACCCGCTTGCTCAGCGGGGATCGCTCCGCCGATCCCCGCTGAGCAGGAAGATGACAGGTCCATCGCTGCACGCTGTGCAGCGGCGGACCTGTCAGAGCGCCGCTCTCCCCTATGGGGGGATCGGATGATGACGGACCATAGTGTCCGTCGTCACCCGATCCGATCCGAAAACGGATGGAAAAGTAGGTTTTTCCTCCTTACACTTTTTGGATCGGAGCGGGTCGGATGTCAGCGGACATGTCACCGCTGACATCCAACGCTCCATAGGGATGAATGTATGTCCGTTTTTCATCTGAAAACGGAAGGATGAAAAACGGACATACGGATCGTCCGTGTGAAAGAGGCCTAATAGTATAAAAAAAGATGCACAGAAAATGGGCATTTTACCTGATCCATCACAACACCCGCTGGTGGACACCAGTACTGCGGCCCAAGGATCTGACAGTGCCACCAGCAGGTTAAACCTTTCCTGATAAGGGGTCAGGATTAAGTAACACAGAGAGTTCAGGGGTCAGGATTAAATAACAGAGAGTTCAGGGGTCAGGATTAAGTTTCACAGAGAGTTCATAGGTCAGGATTAAGTAACACACAGAGTTCAGTGGTCAGGATTAAGTAAAACACAGAGTTCAGTGGTCAGGATTAAGTAACACACAGAATTCAGGGGTCAGGATTAAGTAACACACAGAATGCAGGGGTCAGGATTAAGTAAAACACAGAGTTTAGAGGTCAGAATTAAGTAACACAGAGAGTTCAGCATTAAGTATATAAAAAGGGGGGGGGGTTAAAAGGTAACCCTAAGAAACAATCAAGGGAGATTGCCACGGTATATGAATTAATTATTAGAAGCTTTATTGGTGAAGTACAAAATTATTAACAGTGTTCCAATCCAGGCGGAACAACCCTACCCTGGTTGGATAATGTTCATGTCATTTGCAAAAAATTCATGAATCACTAATAAAATCACATGGTAATAAGGCAACATGTCCAGATGAAGTACACATTCCAGTGTACGAAACGCGTAGACGGAGGGTAGCGCTAACATGCCCCCACATATCTCGATGACTCCCAAGTCCGAGCGATAAGGCAGAATTGCCTACTATTCACGCTGGAGGTTTGGACTGATTAAACGGCTCATCTGACATTCACTTGATATCCACCTGATATCCTCCTGGAGGCTATCTGGTCTATCCAAGCCGTACTCCACAGATACTATCTCTGCATGTGTCCTGCACTATGCCTGGGATGATTGAATCCTCTCGCTAAAAACCAGCAGTTTTAGGCATCTTTTTATGATACAACGGCTACAATTGCAGACACTAACCGAATCATAACTACAGCCCAAAATCATCAACTGATCCAAAGGACATCTCAGCAAATTGAATCTGGAAATCCATCCTGGACATACAGAGACCTGTAGCTGTGATACAATCGGGGTAAGACGCCCATACACGGGCCAATATTGTTCAATTACATTCCCGTTTTGATGTATGCAGCAGGTTTAAGACTTTGTTTATTGATGGATACGATTCATACTTTGGAGCCAACAGATGAGCCAAGTGCTACATATTCTACTATTGATTCCTCCGCTGTAGTGATATCAGTCTAATTGTCATCTACATGAGACCGTATACATTGTGATAAACACCTATACTATGGACACTTGACAAAACACAAACGGAAAAATCTTTACCTTGGGTGTTTATATTGTTTGCCTTGGGTGTTTTTTTATTGTTTCATACTGATATCAGTCTAATTGTCATCCACATGAGACCGTATACATTGTGATAAACACCTATACTGTGGACACTTGCCAAAACACAAACGGAAAAATCTTTACCTTGGGTATTTATATTGTTTCCCTTGATCCAGCTTCAAACTTGACTGAATCAGCCAATAGGATGTCAATTATCTTCAACTAATGCATATTTAATGACCTATATCGGTCAATCACAGAAAACAGCAGATCTCTGCAGTTAATTGAAAGCTGGAGACACCTTTGCTACAATTAGCTTTGGTGTCCCCCTTGGGAAACTAATTTCTTTTCAAGTCCAGCTTTCCTCTTTAATCTTGATATAGCAGGGTCATGCATTAGCGCTTTTTAAATCGTGACAATATTGTCTTATTACCATGTGATTTTATTGGTGTTTCATGATTTTTTTGCAAATTACATGAGCATTATCCAACCAGGGTAGGGTTGTTCCGCCTGGATTGGAACACTGTTAATAATTTTGTACTTCACCAATAAAGCTTCTAATAATTAATTCATATACCTTGGCTGATCTCCCTTGATTGTTTCTTAGGGTTACCTTTTAGCCCCCCCCTTTTATGTCCTAAGCTGTACGCTTTCTGGGAGATATACCGCCCTAAGGGCAAATCAGTAGGTCAGTTTACCTCTATGGTTCATTAACCAATAATGTAGGATTCCTTTTTTGCCTTTTATAGTCTGGTCAATATTAAGTAACAGAGAGTTCAGGGGTCAGGATTAAGTAACACACAGAGTTCAAGGGTCAGGATTAGGTAACACAGAGAGTTCAGGGGTCAGGATTAAGTAACACAGAGTTGCAGGAACTTCTTTGTTTCTTGGAGAGTTTAAATACTAATGACTTTAACTTAAAATTTACATACACTTTCAGTCCTCAGGAAATTGCATTTCTTGATTTACTGATTTGTATTGATGAGAATGGTTACATTGTAACCGATTTGTCTGGTAACACCATTCTACACGCCTCGAGTCCACATCCTGCCCCATTAATTAGAAGCATACCTTATGCACAATATCTGCGTCTTCTAGGAATTGTTCCCCAGAGGAGGATTTTTTTCATCAATCTGGTCTTTTATGATTGAGATTATTGGATAGAGGCTGCTCAAAAACCCTGTTAAGGAAAGCCTTCAGTAAGGCTAGGGATAGACTTCTGTTTAAGACTTCTGTTTAAGAACACCCCTAAAACTGAAATGAATACAGTCAAGTTCATTACTCGCCTTTCTGCCCATGAACAATCTTTACGTTCATCCATCCCAAACAACTGGCACCTATTGGCCGAGGACCATACTCTATCCAAATATGTACGCTCCACCACAGAGTTAGTGTTTAGACGGGTAGTCTCTTTGCGAGACACCCTCACCAACAGCCATTATCAAATCAATTCAGAGACTCTAACTCGCCCCTTGTCAAGTTCTAGGTGCGAGGCCAGATTGCTTAGAGGGCGCCCCTTGCGACTAAGTGCAGCGTAACCCTGGGAGTGAGACAGGGAGTACGGTGCCCAAAGGTGCACGGGTTGCCGGATGTTGAGGGTTGGATAGCTAAGAGCCGCTTGGGTACTTTGGGCAACCGTGCGTGGAAGTATTCAAGTGGAGAAACCAGGAACGGGGTCAAGGCAGGCCAGGGGTCGTGAACCATAGGAGCAGTCCGGAAGAGACACAATAGGTTTAATCAGGAACAAGGTCAGTAGCCAGGCCAGGGGTCAAGACCGATCAGACAAGCAAAGGTGCAGGGGTACAGACAGGAGCGTAGTCAAGTCCAAGCCAGAGGTCGATGCAGGCGGAGATCAGGGTGAGTCAGGCAAGCCAAGTAGTAAACAGGAACCAGGAAGTCAGCTGCTGGAAGCAGGTACTGGGAAAACAGGAAGCTGATGATAATCCAGCAACTTGCATACAACTGCAGCAGGTTTAAATAGGCCAGAGGGCGGTAAACACTGTCACTGTGTGCGCAGGCGCCTGGGGATGCGCCCGGCGCGTTGATGAGGGTTACTGGCAGGATCACCAGTCCTAATACTATGTCCCTGACAGTGCCCCCCCCCCAAGGGGCAGCCTCCGGATGCCCAATCGGGCCCATTTCTCAGGATGGCAACCTCGGAACAACTGCAACAGTCTGGGAGCATGGATATTTCTTGCTGGTTCCCAAGAATTTTCTTCCATAGCATAACCTTTCCATTTAATAAGAAATTGAATTGTCCTACCTCTCCGTCAACAGTCCAGAATGGCTTCCACTTCATATTCAGTTTCATCTCCCACTGAGACTGGAGGAGGAGGAACTTCTTCTCTTCCTGGAAAGGGACTAGAGACAACAGTTTTAAGCAAAGACACATGAAGTACTGGATGTATTTTATAGGACCCTGGTAATACTAGTTCAAATGCCACTGGGTTGATTTCTCGTTTAATTGTAAAAGGCCCGATAAACCTAGGACCCAACTTCCGGGAGGGACAAGGAAGTTTCAGATTTGCTGAAGAGAGCCATACGCTATCTCCTACCTTAAACACAGGATTCTTCCTCCTTTTGTCATACTGCTTCTTGTAGTCCTCCTGGGCCTTCTGCATGGTCATCTGGAGGGTCTGATAATTAGCCTGGATAGCATTAATTCTGTCCTGAACTGCTGGAACTGAGGCCTCCGGAATGATATTGGGCAGAAATGAGGGATGGAACCCATAGTTGGCCCAGAAGGGAGATTGATTGTTAGTTGCATGAACTGAATTGTTATATGCGAACTCCGCACACGGGAGTAAGGTGATCCAATCGTCCTGGGAAAAAGAGCAGAAGCACCGTAGATATTGTTCTAAGGTTTGGTTTGTTCTTTCGGTTTGATCGTTGCTCTGGGGATGATAAGCAGAAGATAGATGTATTTTGATTGACAGTATTCTGCAGAGCTCTTTCCAGGCTTCTGGTTCTGAGCAATGGGTGGAAGCCTGTCTGAGTGAGGAGCTTAGGTCAGGTTGAATCATAAGAAAGTTCTGTGGTGACAGGATGGTGCTGGGAACCACCTCCTCGGGAGTGTCAGAGAACATTCTGGACAGAGCATCCGCCTTCCCATTCTTAGATCCAGGGCGGAAGGTTATGTGGAAGTTGAATCTGGCAAAGAACATGTCGAGGTCTTAACCGCTTAGCAGTGCGGAGGTACTCTAGGTTTCGGTGGTCCGTAAATATCATTATGGGATGAGAGGCACCTTCGAGGAGATATCTCCACTCCTCCAGAGCAGTCTTAATGGCCATGAGTTCTCTATCACCCACATCATAGTTTCTCTCGGACTGGCTCATCTTTCGTGAAGAGAAGGCCACGGGATGCAGTAACGACTTGGGCCCCTGGCGTTGAGACAGAACTGCCCCTGTGGCTACTTCAGAGGCGTCAATCTCCAGGGTATACGGCAGAGCGGGGTCGGGGTGTTGTAAGATTGGAGCCGAGGTAAACAAAGACTTCAGCTTATCGAAGGCAGATTGCGCTTCTGGAGACCACAGGAATCGAGCATGCAGACGGGTTACTTGGGTTATAGGTGAGATAATGGAAGAAAAGTTCTTAATGAACCTTCTATAAAAATTTGCAAAGCCCACAAATCTTTGCACCCCCTTCTTGTCTGATGGAGTTGGCCAATCCAGGATTGCCTGTATTTTTTGTGGATCCATGGCTACACCACCTGTGGAGATGATCAACCCCAGAAATTGTATGGATGCTTTTTCGAAATCACACTTCTCCACTTTCACGTAGAGTCTGTGTTTCCTCATTGTGCGTAATACTGTCTTTACATGGGTCCGGTGAAGCTCCAGAGTAGTTGAAAAGATGAGGATATCATCAAGATAGATGATTACGAAGAGATCCAGGTTTTCACGGAAGATATCATTTACAAAATGTTGAAATGTGGCCGGGGCGTTGCATAGCCCAAAGGGCATCACCAAGTATTCGAAATGTCCAAAGCATGTTCTGAACGCTGTCTTACATTCGTCACCCTCCCGGATGCGAACGAGATTGTAGGCCCCCCGTAGGTCAAGTTTAGTGAATACCCGAGCAGTACGGAATCTCTGGAAGAGTTCAGGAACAAGGGGGAGAGGATATCGTTTTTTTACGGTAATTTTATTGAGTTCCCTGTAATCCACACAAGGTCTTAGGGTCTTGTCTTTTTTTTCCAACGAAAAAGATTCCGGCGCCAGCAGGAGAGGAAGAAGACCGGATGAAGCCTTTTTCTAAGGTTTCGTCAATATATTGACGCAGGGTTACTAGTTCCATTTCGAAGAGTGGAAAAATACGTCCAAAAGGAATTTAAGCTCCAGGGAGTAATTCAATCGGACAGTCATATGGTCTATGTGGTGGTAGAATATCAGCTTTCTTCTTATCGAAGACATCCGAAAATTCATGATAGACTGATGGTACGTTGGGATAACTGACCGATACAGGCTGAACTGACAAACAACTGGTAGTGTCCATGTGGCTAGATGTCTCCTAGATTGTTAGCTCTAACGAGCAGGGCCCTCTGATTCCTCCTGTATTGAATTGTATTGTGCTTGTACTGTCTGCCCTAATGTTGTAAAGCGCTGCGTAAACTGTCGGCGCTATATAAATCCTGTATAATAATAATAATAATAATGTGGCTAGGGGCCAGGCAATGCTGCAAACAGTAGGGAGAGGTGAACACAATTTCTCTCTTAGCCCAATTGATCTGAGGGTTGTGTGTTTGGAGCCAGGGAGTACCCAGGATGACTGGAAACATAGGTGATCTCAGAACGTCAAAACGTATGAACTCCTGATGGCCATCAGGAGTAGTGACAAACAGAGGAACAGTCTCTTGGGTAACAGGACCAGAACTAGGCAGGGTACCATCGGCCAGGAGAACTTCCAGTCTATGTTTCTTGGGTAGCAAAGATAGGCCAAGTCTTTTGGCCAGGTTCAGGTTTAGGTCCAGGAAGCAGCTGCATGCCCCGGAATCGACTATGGCTTGCAGCCGAATGCTTCCTTCCGCTAACTGCAACATAATAGAGAGGACAAGGTGGGAAGTGGAAGTTCCGGAGACCTGGAAATATACTGGGGTGTACTTGAGTGGCTTGCAGGGCCTAATGGGACAGTGGCAGAGGAAGTGTCCATTCTCTCCACAATAAAGACATAAGTTGGCTTGTCGCCAACGTTGTTTCTCCCCAGGGGTCAATGCAGCTCTCCTCCTACTAGCGGGCCTTGCCCCAGTCTCTGGAGTGGATATGCAGAGAGTTTGTAACCGTTCGGCCTGGCGCTCCCGTAGACGTCTGTCCAACTGGATGGCCCTTTGGATGAGATCCTCTAGATGAGCAGGAATACCACTTCTGGCCAATTCATCCTTGAGGGATTCAGAAAGTCCTAAACGGAATTGATATTTTAAAGCGGCCTCATTCCAGCCTGTATCTGCAGACCATCGACGGAAGTCTATGGTGTAGTCCTCTACTGGCCGCTGTCGATGCTGTAGGGTGGCTGCGAGCTGAGAATCTTCGCAGAGCTGAGACATGGCTGCGAAGAAAGTGTCCACTGTGCGGATAGCTGGGTCCTTTTGTTCCCATAGACTGTGAGCCCATGCCTGGGGATCACCGGATAACAAAGAAATAAGGAACCCAACCTTAGTAGTTTCAATAGAAAGTGTCCGGGGCTGCAGGGCCAGATAAAGCAAACAGGCATTTTTAAAAGATCTAAACTTTAGTTGATCTCCAGTAAACCGCTCAGGCGTTGGAACTCGTGGCTCTGGAGGCGGGATCATCACCGTAGGGGTATCTGGTTCCATTAGTAGTTTTAGCCTACCCTCCAGATGCAGGTATCCTTCCTGTAGCTTTTGGATTACTTGAGCAAGAGTAGAAGTCTGTTGGCACAAAGCCTCCACAGGGGACGCACCTCTGCCGGCCTCAGTCATGGCTGGATTATACTGTCAAGTTCTAGGTGCAAGGCCAGATTGCTGAGAGGGCGCCCCTTGCGACTAAGTGCAGCGTAACCCTGGGAGTGAGACAGGGAGTACGGTGCCCAAAGGTGCACGGGTTGCCGGATGTTGAGGGTTGGATAGCTAAGAACTGCTTGGGTGCGTTGGGCACCGTGCGTGGAAGTATTCCAGTGGAGAAACCAGGAACGGGGTCAAGGCAGACCAGGGGTCGTCAACCATAGGAGCAGTCTGGAAGAGGCACAATAGGTTTAATCAGGAACAAGGTCAGTAGCCAGGCCAGGGGTCAAGACCGATCAGACAAGCAAAGGTGCAGGGGTACAGACAGGAGCGTAGTCAAGTCCAAGCCAGAGGTCGATGCAGGCGGAGATCAGGGTGAGTCAGGCAAGCCGAGTAGTAAACAGGAACCAGGAAGTCAGATGCAGGAAGCAGGTACTGGGAACACAGGAAGCTGATGATAATCCAGCAACTTGCATACAACTGCAGCAGGTTTAAATAGGCCAGAGGGCGCCAAACACTGTCACTGTGTGCGCATGCGCCTGGGGATGCGCCCGGTGCGGTGATGACGGTTACTGGCAGGATCACCAGTCCTAATACTATGTCCCTGACACCCCTCCAGAGGAAACTATCGCTGTGGCAGATGTAACCGCTGCCCTTGGATCACGGAGGGCAGTGCCATTCGTTTGCCCAATGGTCAATGGCATCAGTCGAGACAATATGCCGATTGTACTACTCGTGGTGTCATCTATTTATTGACGTGCCAATGTCACGCCTTTTATATAGGAAAAACTATTCGTGAACTAGGACAAAGGATGAGAGACCACTTATAATATTCTGGTAGCGAAAAAATTCTTACACCTGTCACCAGACATATAGGTCTTCACCATAGATTTAATAACGCACTGGTCTCTTTCTTTGTGCTTGAGGTTGTCCCTCCCAATCCTAAAGGGGGTGATTGGGACAAATCGATTCTGAGATTTGAGACTTATTGCATAGAAAGGCTTTCCGCCCTTAATCCCCCAGGAATTAATGAGGTTATCTCATATAAACCCTTATTGTAATTTTTTTCCAATGACTATCTGACGTGACAATG
Source organism: Aquarana catesbeiana (assembly GCF_042186555.1). Taxonomy (NCBI): domain Eukaryota; kingdom Metazoa; phylum Chordata; class Amphibia; order Anura; family Ranidae; genus Aquarana; species Aquarana catesbeiana. The sequence goes on along the minus strand of NC_133329.1, from coordinate 387,469,637 downwards.
TATATGTTTTGGTACATCGATCCAGGGGCATTGATAAAATAAAAGTCAATGTGGTGATTATCTCCTACTCAGGTGTTTTTCTAATTAATGTCCAAAATACTCCTTCAAAATAGGTTTAAACAAACCGCACATCTTAAAGGTGAGAGGTATAAAATCCCATTAATGAGCTCACAGAACTCTCACCTTAATGTCTTGAATCAACAGCATATAATTGTGTAAAAGAATCTGTTCTGCTATTCTGACATCTACCACCAGGGGGTCCTCCATTCCAGTTAATGTTAAACTTGAATGGAAGCTTCAAATTCACATCTTCGTAATGTTCTCGTGGGGGGGGGGGGGGGGGGGAGTGAGAGTAGGGAAGGGATGGGAGAAAAAGAGAACTCCAATGGTGTAGTATGTTCAGAATGTAAAAAGCTTTTATTAAATAGACAAGCTGGACTCTTACATCAATAAAAACAATAGTAAGCCTAAAAATCAGATCGCGTGGCGTTTGAACGCCGTTCTCACGTCACTTCCGGTATTTACTTAACCTCCGGCAACACCCTACGCGTTACGTCATCACGTGACTTTATCAGGGAATCCATTGGAGTTCTCTTTTTCTCCCATCCCTTCCCTACTCCCCCCCCCCCCCCCCCCCCCGGAGTACAAGAACATTACGAGGATGTGGATTTGAAGCTTCCATTCAAGTTTAACATTAACTGGAACGGAGGACCCCCTGGTGGTAGATGTCAGAATAGCGGAACAGATTCTTCTACACAATTATATGCTGTTGATTCAAGACATTAAGGTGAGAGTTCTGTGAGCTCATTAATGGGATTTTATACCTCTTACTTTTAAGATGTGCGATTTGTTTAAACCTATTTCAAAGGAGTATTTTGGACATTAATTAGAAAAACGCCTGAGCAGGAGATAATCACCACATTGACTTTTATTTAATCAATGCCCCTGGATCGATGTACCAGTTCACTAATTAACCAATTGTACACCATTTATTAACTGTATTTATTGGGCACATTTTGCACTATATTTCCATTGCTGTAGCGCGGAATCATTATTTGATTGATTTATTTACTCATGAGTGTGATGTGAACGCTGTTAGATCCTGCTGCAGACGGCGTCCTATTGTATTTGATTGCACTTTAATTGCACATTACGCACTTTGATTATTTTTTCACAATTTTATGCTGGTTGTTTTCTTCCTACAGTACTTTTTATATCTTTGGTCTTATATTAGACTATTTGGACACATCACAATAGCGCGAAGGCTTTTCATTTTTACAATGTATATGTTTTCTTTTCCTTTTTCCCATTACTTTAACTTCGTTTTCCTGTTTCTTTTTTTCTTACTAGTTGATCCAGTTTTGTGGTGTCCTGGATTGAACACTATAATTCAGGAGAGTGAGATATTAAAATGAAGATTACCTTGGCACTTTGCTACTGAATTTATACAAATATTTATTATTTGATTAATTTAATGTTAAAACAATAATATATAATCATACGAGATTATTTTCCCCCCATTTTTCCTTTTTTGGTTTCTCCTGGTGCTGGACAGAACTTTTGGAATAGGTGTGATGTGCTCCCATTGCTGGCCAGGGATGCTGGGTGTCTAATTTTCCTGGGCAAGTGTGTGATCTCCTGTCCTCTTGGCACCCTTCGGTGTGTCCACTAGATGGCACCCGTGGATGCAATTCTTTGTTAGGACGGGCGCATGGCTATTCTTATGTGTTTTTGACACTAAGAGGCCGTGTTGCGGTACTGCGCATGAGCAGCTGTTCATTCGTGCCCACATGCTTAGTCTGAGATCATATCCGGTGACGTCAGTTAGTGGCGCCTCGGCGCACTTTAGTGATTGTCATTCGGATAGGAATCAGGTGTATCTGGTTGTATATAATGGGAGCTAGTCTCCATAAACTTTCTCCAGAGTGGATTGATTGGTATGTGTTATCTCTATCTCAACCGTTGATGCAGTGTCTATATATATCTGTCTGATGGTTATGTTTTCCGATCTAGGTATCTTGGACTTGGTCTGTGCTTGTAAGCTTTTTTTTTTATGTTTTATACCTTTGTTCATTGAATCTTGGGCTCCCTTTGAGCCTGTTGGTGGTGTTTCATCTACCTGTGATCTTAATATCAGGGAATTCAGATTCCTCAGTTAGGTGATTGCTTCTTTGTCACTCCACATCGGGTAACTCTGATTTGTCTAACATAGAGTTTAGAGGTTTTAAAAATTCTTACTTTTTTGTGCACTGTCGTTGCCTACCCTATATAGAACATCTTTGTGGTTTTATGGACTATTATCATCTATGTTGAAATATAGTGCCCTCCGGGATAATCTATACTCCCCGCCAGACATCATATCCTCATAAAGATGTTATAGGTGTGTATCCTTCTTTCATTGTTGTCTACTTTCAGACTGTGTATTTCCAAAAAATTCCCCTCTTTTCCATAAGGATTGGTTGAGAGATTTTTATCTCTACCGTATGAATTCTGAAATTTTGGAATGAGGTTTAACATGATATATCTACTTTTTTTATATATGTATATACATTCAAAATTGTTTTCTCTTGAAACAGTGCTTTACACATCTTTATTTTACCTGGTTCCCACACTCGCCGAGGAGATTGCCTTTCTAGGCCTTGTGACGCCTAAGTATCTTGGTGCTGGTGATTTGGGTGAGTCTTTCTTTGCTTCTATAAGTTCATTCCATTGGGATCCTGTCCTGAGCACTAGGGACAACCTTAAGGGGCTATACGATGTTTATGTACACAGTTATATGACGTTGCACCATGAAGGTTGGTGACTTGTTCTGTATCTGCTATTTGATTACGATTATTATGTATTTTGCTTCTCTTTTGTAGATCATTTTTTGACAAAATATACTCCTGAGGAAGCGGGTAACTGCAAAACATGTAGAGTTTGCAACTGGAGAACTGTTTCCGTGTTCACTATTGCGGAACGTATTTCATATCTATTTCTCCCAGATTGTGTCAGAGAAGTCGGTGCATCATATTTAGCAGCATCCGATGTCTAGTATCTATTTATCATTTTTTTAATGATGTATGTTTTTGTACAATAAATTTATATATTTTTGTAACTTCACTGTGTAAGTCCATATGGTACCATGAAAGTCCATATTGCCTCCACAATTTTCGAATTTTCTATAATATTTCTGATGGATTTATCACATGCTGTAAAAAATGAAAGGAGATTTGTGTGATCAGGAAAGAACAACCCTGAACAATGCTGGACTGGCTGCTTTCATTCCTTAATTTTCCTTCATTTAGACTTCATGTACACGGGACGTTGTTTAACCTCTCCTGAAAGATTTAACTTGACAGCTAGAAACCAGCGTTTAACCACTTGAGCCCCGGACCATTATGCTGCCTAAGGACCAGAGGTCTTTTTCCAATTTGGCACTGCGTCGCTTTAACTGCTAATTGCGCGGTCATGCAATGCTGTACCCAAACGAAATTTGAGTCCTTTTCTTCCCACAAATAGAGCTTTCTTTTGATGGTATTTGATCACCTCTGCAGTTTTTATTTTTTGCGCTATAAACTGAAAAAGACCGAAAATTTGGAAAAAAAATGATATTTTCTACTTTTTGTTATAAAAAAAATCCAATAAACTAAATTTTAGTCATACATTTAGGCCAAAATGTATTCGGCCACATATCTTTGGTAAAAAAAATGTCAATAAGCATATATTTATTGGTTTGCGCAAAAGTTATAGCGTCTACAAACTAGGGTACATTTTCTGTAATTTACACAGCTTTTAGTTTATGACTGCCTATGTCATTTCTTGAGGTGCTAAAATGGCAGGGCAGTACAAAACCCCCCCAAATGACCCCATTTTGGAAAGTAGACACCCCAAGGAAATTGCTGAGAGGCATGTTGAACCCATTGAATATTTTTTTTTTGTCCCAAGTGATTGAATAATGACAAAAAAAAAAAAAAAAATTTACAAAAAGTTGTCACTAAATGATATATTGCTCACACAGGCCATGGGCCTATGTGGAATTGCACCCCAAAATACATTCAGCTGCTTCTCCTGAGTATGGGGATACCACATGTGTGGGACTTTTTGGGAGCTTAGCCGCGTACGGGGCCCCGAAAACCAATCACCACCTTCAGGATTTCTAAGGGTGTAAATTTTTGATTTCACTCTTCACTGCCTATCACAGTTTCGGAGGCCATGGAATGCCCAGGTGGCACAAAACCCCCCCAAATGACCCCATTTTGGAAAGTAGACACCCAAAGCTATTTGCTGAGAGGCATATTGAGTCCATGGAATATTTTATATTTTGACACAAGTTGCGGGAAAGTGACACTTTTTTTTTTTTTTTGCACAAAGTTGTCACTAAATGATATATTGCTCACACAGGCCATGGGCATATGTGGAATTGCACCCCAAAATACATTTAGCTGCTTCTCCTGAGTATGGGGATACCACATGTGTGGGACTTTTTGGGAGCCTAGCCGCGTACGGGGCCCCGAAAACCAAGCACCGCCTTCAGGATTTCTAAGGGTGAAAATTTTTGATTTCACTCTTCACTGCCTATCACAGTTTCGGAGGCCATGGAATGCCCAGGTGGCACAAAACCCCCCCAAATTACCCCATTTTGGAAAGTAGACACCCCAAGCTATTTGCTGAGAAGCATGGTGAGTATTTTGCAGCTCTCATTTGTTTTTGAAAATGAAGAAAGACAAGAAAAACTTTTTTTTTTTTCTTTTTTTAATTTTCAAAACTTTGTGACAAAAAGTGAGGTCTGCAAAATACTCACTATACCTCTCAGCAAATAGCTTTGGGTGTCTACTTTCCAAAATGGGGTCATTTGGGGGGGGGTTTGTGCCACCTGGGCTTTCCATGGCCTCCGAAACTGTGATAGGCAGTGAAGAGTGAAATCCAAAATTCACGCCCTTAGAAAGCCTGAAGGCGGTGCTTGGTTTTCGGGGTCCCGTACGCGGCTAGGCTCCCAAAAAGTCTCACACTTTGTGTATCCCCGTACTCAGGAGAAGCAGCAGAATGTATTTTGGGGTGTAATTTCACATATTCCCATGGCATGTTTGAGCAATATATCATTTAGTGACAACTTTGTGCAAAAAAAAAAAAAAAAATTTGTCTCTTTCCCGCAACTTGTGTCGCAATATAAAATATTCCATGGACTCGACATGCCTCTCAGCAAATAGCTTGGGGTGTCTACTTTCCAAAATGGGGTCATTTGGGGGGTTTTGAACTGTCCTGGCATTTTATGCACAACATTTAGAAGCTTATGTCACACATCACCAACTCTTCTAACCACTTGAAGACAAAGCCCTTTCTGACACTCATTGTTTACATGAAAAAGTTATTTTTTTTTGCAAAAAAATTACTTTGAACCCCCAAACATTATATATTTTTTTAAAGCAAATGCCCTACAGATTAAAATGGTGGGTGTTTCATTTTTTTTTTTTCACACAGTATTTGCGCAGCGATTTTTCAAACGCATTTTTTGGGGAAAAAACACACTTTTTTAAATTTTAATGCACTAAAACACACTATATTGCCCAAATGTTTGATGAAATAAAAAATATGATCTTAGGCCGAGTACATGGATACCAAACATGACATGCTTTAAAATTGCGCACAAACGTGCAGTGGCAACAAATTAAATACATTTTTAAAAGCCTTTAAAAGCCTTTACAGGTTACCACTTTAGATTTACAGAGGAGGTCTACTGCAAAAATTACTGCCCTCGATCTGACCTTCGCGGCGATACCTCACATGCATGGTGCAATTGCTGTTTACATTTGACGACAGACCGCCGCTTGAGTTCGCGACAGGGGTGCTTTTTTTTTTTTTTTTTTTTCTTTATTATTTTTTTGCTTTTTTATCTTATTTTTAAACTGTTCCTTTCATTTTTTTTTTTTAATCATTTTTATTGTTATCTCGGGGAATGTAAATATCCCCTATGATAGCAATAGGTAGTGACAGGTACTCTTTTTTGAAAAAAATGGGGTCTATTAGACCCTAGATCTCTCCTCTGCCCTCAAAGCATCTGATGACACCAAGATCGGTGTGATAAAATGCTTCCCCAATTTCCCAATGGCGCTATTTACATCTGGCGAAATCTAAGTCATAAAATGCTCGTAGCTTCCGGTTTCTTAGGCCATAGAGATGTTTGGAGCCACTCTGGTCTCTGATCAGCTCTATGGTCAGCTGGCTGAATCACCGGCTGCATTCTCAGGTTCCCTGTTGAGACAGGAGAGCCAGAGAAAAACACGGAAGACGGTGGGGGGGGGGGCTTTCCCTCCCACGGCTTGTAAAAGCAGTCTAGAGGCTAATTAGCCACTAGGATTGCTTTTACATGAAAGCCGACCGCTGGCTGAAAAGAATGATACCAAGATGATACCTAAACCTGCAGGCATCATTCTGGTATAACCATTCAAAGTCGTGAATGGCGTACCTGAAGACAAAAAAATGGTTAACAATAAAGCACAGTAAACGGTAAAGTATAAAAAATTGCATACCTGAAAAGCAAACATGATAAAACATAATAACAATAAAACATTGCAGAATCGAATACAGTAAAAAAGAGCAGAACAAGAGAGAGAGAATAGAGAGAGAGAGAACAATAAAACGACAACTATTTTTTTTTATTTTATATATATTTTTTTTTTTTACACTTTTTTTGTAACTAACTTTTATAACGGTAACCGGTTCCAGGTTCGGGTCTCTCAAAATGCGATGGCATCTTGGGAGACCCTGTGAAAGTGTGCCTAGTCTGTGCAATGCTGTACCCTACGCTAATACTCAACTAATGAATGGTAGCGTTCAAAACATTCACCAATGCAAAGACCAGGATTGTCAGGACAGGAGGGACAATAATAGCGGGTGTCACGCCTATATCCGCGCTTGCTGCAGACACAACATCTTTTTTGGGGGTTCGTTGGGTAGGGGTACTCGGGAGGACATAAAGAAAATGCCTCTCATGCAGCTGACTGCATTTGGTTGGGGATGTGAATGGGGGAAGTACGGGCGCTGCAGAAGCGGTGGGTTCCCAATTAGGATTGGCGAATGCAGCAGGAAGGGCACTATGGGCACGACGGGCCTGTGTTTGTCTTCTTGGTGGCAGCGGGACACTACTTGTGCTTGCCACCTCACCAGCTTGAACTGCACTTATGGGACTCGCCACGTCACCAAGTGTTACTGCAGTGCTGGTTTGACTACGACCGGGGTGTACTAGGCCGCTGGCGCTTGCCAGTTCAATAAAAAGCTACCAAAAAAACTGTTAGCGATCGCAGGGATCAGGCCTGACTCTGCGAATGCTGCTGTTATGCGTTAAGTGTTTTGTAAGTGACAGTGATCGATCGATACTGCACTTGGGTGGGCTGGGCCGGGCGGAGGGGCAAAATGCAGGTGCTAGCAGGTATCTGGGCTGATCCCGCTAACACTGCGTTTTTGGGAACCCTAAACTGCTGGGGACGCCAGTATAGATCTGATCGGATCAGATATTGATCCGTTCAGATACTATACCACTAAGGGAGGTGTACGGTGCGTGCGTGGGTGTTAGCGGTACTAGCGCTAATCTGACGCTGCTTGGGGCTGGTGCTTGCCAGTTCACCAAAATACTACCAAAAAAACTGTTAGCGATCGCAGGGATCAGGCCTGACTCTGCGAACGCTGCAGTTATGCATTTAGTGTTTTGTAAGTGTCAGTGATCGATCAATACTGCACTTGGGTGGGCTGGGCTGGGCCGGGCGGAGGGGCAAAACGCAGGTGCTAGCAGGTATCTGGGCTGATCCCGCTAACACTGCGTTTTTGGGAACCCTAAACTGCTGAGGACGCTAGTATAGATCTGATCGGATCAGATATTGATCCGATCAGATACTATACCACTAAGGGAGCTGTACGGTGCGTGCGTGGGTGTTAGCGCTACTGGCGCTAACCTGACGCTGCCTGGGGCTGGTGCTTGCCAGTTCACCAAAATGCTACCAAAAAAACTGTTAGCGATCGCAGGGATCAGGCCTGACTCTGCGAACGCTGCAGTTATGCGTTTAGTGTTTTGTAAGTGACAGTGATCGATCGATACTGCACTTGGGCTGGGCCGGGCGGAGGGGCAAAACGCAGGTGCTAGCAGGTATCTGGGCTGATCCCGCTAACACTGTGTTTTTGGGAACCCTAAACTGCTGGGGACGCTAGTATAGATCTGATCGGATCAGATATTGATCCGATCAGATACTATACCACTAAGGGAGGCGTATGCTGCGTGCGTGGGTGTTAGCGGTACTGGCGCTAATCTGACGCTGCCTGGGGCGACGCATATCACCGCCGGGCGATCAGGGGGCTAAACCTTTATTCGGTAATAAACGGCGGGTGCCCTGACACTATAAAAAATAAACGAACTAACCAGCGTCACCCGTAACAGTTATACGGTGATCAGTGGTGAAAGGGTTAACTAGGGGGCAATCAAGGGGTTAAAACATTTATTCGGTAGTATATGGGGGTCCCTGTCGCTATAAAACGCTGACGGCGAACCTAAATATTTAGGTCCCTAACTAGCGTCACCAGCGACACTAATACAGCGATCAGAAAAATGATCGCTTAGCGACACTGGTGACAGGGGGTGATCAAGGGGTTAAAACTTTATTAGGGGGGGTTAGGGGGGTATCCTAGACCTACAGGGGGGTAATACTAACTGTCCCAACACTGTAACTGTCACAAACTGACACCAATGCAGTAATCAGAAAAAAAAAAAAAAAAAAAAAAACTGCTGGTGTCAGTTTGTGACAGGGGGGGGGTGATTGGGGGGGGATCGGGGGGCGATCGGGGGGGGGATCGGGGTGTTTTGTGTGCCTGGCATGTTCTACTGTGTGTGTGTAGTGTTGTGCACTCACATACCTGTCTTCTCTCCTCGGGCCGGAACGGAAATTACCGAGCCGAGGAGAGATGACATCATTTCCTTTGCTGCTGTTTAGCATACAGCAGCAAAGAAATTATGTGATTGGCCGGCGGCGATCGCGAGGGGGGGGCCACGAACGGATGGCCTCCCCCTCACCTCTGATCGCCGCTGGACAAAAGACGACCGCCTCGGGCACCGGGGGGGGGGTCCGATCGGACCCCCCACCCGCGGAAGGCAAATCATGTATATGTACGTGATTTTGCCTGTCCGTGCCACCTTGCCGACGTAAATCGGCGTGAGGCGGTCGTCAAGTGGTTAAAAACATCTGTTTAGCCGCGTTTACATGCCACATTTAACTGCGTTTGCGTCTAGAAGCATTTGTAAAAAATTACTTCTACGCCTTATTGTTAAAATGAAAAACGTCTGTAAGCGAAACGCTGCTAAACGCGAGTTACCACGTTTAGCAGTGTTTACAGGCTGTTACAGGCACCCTGTGTACATGGACAGATAATATAACATAGAGGAGAGTTCAGGGGCAGCTTAGAAAAATGCCCAACTGCTCCTAAATGTCCGTTTACCAACAGCAGTGTACATGAAGCCTGAAGAGGAGAATAAACAGGCCAACAAAGCTAAACAACGAGCCCTGAATATTCTCAATGATGCTCTGAAGAAGAAGGCCAGCCTGCTTGTGGATGATCCAGAGGAGTTTAGAGATCAGAAGGAGTTAAAATCCTCCACATTAATCAGCACAGATCTGGTAAAGGAACTGATCAGTCATCTGCAAAAAGTGGTGTTTAAAAGAGGTAATGCACCAGAAGGCACAAATGCATATGTGTATCCAACGATAGAGACAGGAGTCAAGTATCTGTGTCCACCATTTTGGAAGCAGCAAGAGACTTGGTCACAACCAATGACCCTTATCCATGAAGTCTCACACCTTCTGGGCTAGGGACACACCATTGAGGAGAACAACGAAAAAGTTAAAGCATCTCAACAATACAAGTTGTGTCCTGTTTCCATTAGGGTCATTCAAATGGCATTTAAAGTTTTCACAGAAAGCAATGCAAAAGTGAAAGGTGGTTGTATCATTTTACACATAATCATTAACACTATGAAAATGGAATTTCCAATGGATGAGTCTTTATCACGTGCAGTATATAAAGGAGCTGAAACTGAAAGGAGAGATTAGAGTGAGCAGAGGACAACCCAGAACAATGCTGGACTGGTTACTTTCAATCTTTAATTTAGCTTTTCTTACTGAAGAGGAGAAAAAACAGGCCAACAAAGCTAAACAACGAGCCCTTAATATCCTCAATGACGCTCTGAAGAAGAAGGCCAGCTTGCTGGTGGATGATCCAGAAGAGTTTAGAGATCAGAAGGAGTTAAAATCCTCCACATTAATCAGCACAGATCTAGTAAAGGAACTGATCAGTCATCTGCAAAAAGTGGTGTTTAAAAGAGGAGAAGCACTAGAAGGCACAGTTGCATATGTGCATTCAACGACAGAGACAGGAGTCATCTACCTGTGTCCACTATTTTGGAAGCAGCAAGAGACTTGGTCACAACCGATGACCCTTATCCATGAAGTCTCACACCTTCTGGGCTATGGACACACCATTGAGAAGAACAAAGAAAAAGTGAAAGCATCTCAACAATACAAGCTGTGTCCTGTTTCTGTTTGGGACATTGAAATGGCATTTCACGTTCACATGAAGCACACGAAGACCTACACAAATGGGACCTATTCCTGCTGTAGGGAGACATCCCAGGACACTGTGTGCAAGGAATCTACAATGAGGTACCGGAGGTACGTGTCTAATGAAACAAATTATTCTGTATGATTTAAAGTGATACTAAAGCATAGTTTTTTTTTTTTAAATAACATATTATACTTACCTACTCTGTGCAATGGTTTTGCACAGAACAACCGCAATCCTGTTCTTCTCGGGTCCCCCGCCGGCGCTCCTTCCTCCTCCTTCTTGAGCAGTGCCCCCAGAGAAAGCCACTTGCCCCTCTGTGTACTCGCTCCTGAACCGCTGATTTATGTGTCCATAAGACACATAGCGCTGCGGGTCAGCCCCACCCCCCACTCTCTCCCCATTGGCTCACTGGCTGTGATTTACAGCAATGGGAGCCAATGACCTCCCGCTGCAGTCTCAGCCAATGAGGAGGGAGATTCCCCATACAGCCGAGGCTATCGTGAATATAGCTGGATCGGAGGGGACTCAGGTAAGGATTGGGGGGGGGTTGGAGGGGCGCTGCCCACAGAAGGTTTTTTTACCTTCGTGCATAGAATGCACGAAGGTAAAAAAACCTTCAGCCTCTATACACACTGTAAGCCTTTTGCGATCAGTGATCATTGAAGCTTTGATACCTAGACTATAATTTTGTCTATTTTATCAGTTTGAAAGCGATGTCAAAGAACTAAAAACTGGCACGTGCACATTCCTAGTTCTCTAACTTATAATGGCATAGGACATTGATTAAGGCCCGTTCTGGGTGGAAACGCGTTATCGCTGGGATCCACTATGTTTTGTTAACAAAAAAGCTCTTGTTGAATTCTGAAGACAAATGCCACTGCTACAGTGCCTTACAAAAGTATTCATCCCCCTTGGCTTTTTACCTATTTTGTTACATTACAGCCTTTAGTTCAATGTTTTTTAATCTGAATTATATGTGATGGATCAGAACACAATAGTCTAAGTTGGTGAAGTAAAATTAGAAAAATATATACATAAAACTATTTTTTTTTTTTTTTAAAAGAACATGTTTATTCGTAGCATACATGGTATATATGGTACAACACTTCAAAAAGGATATACAATTTCCGTAAACAGATACATCGTCCACATTTTACACTGAAGTCTACAATCTATTGTTACTTCCATTGAAGTATTATAGTAATTGGCACAATAGATTTCCTTTCCCTATTACAGAGACTCCTAGGCACAAAATCAGCGTATTTTATGGTGTAGCGAAATCATGCAACTTGGGGTGACCCTTTCCCCCCCCCCGTGTACAGTCAGTCACAATTGGCTACTCTATACATGTGTCTATGTTGTCAAGCCACCTATCCCAAATCTTGTTGTACTTGGCCGGACATCCCCTACGGCGATATATAACCTTCTCATATAGTATGGACATATTTATTTCACCAATCCAGGCCTGGATTGTGGGAGGGATGGCCCTCATCCAGTGTTTAGCGACTAACTTTCTGGCGCAGAAGAGTTTCGTAAAGGAAGGTAGTTGAAACTTGTCAATGGTGACGTCCGGGAACAACCCCAATATACATGGTCTGGGATCCAGCTGTACGGGCGAACCCATGTGATCATGTAAAAATTTAATGATTTGTGCCCAGTAATTTTGGATATCTGGGCATGTCCAAATTAGGTTAAAAATGAGCATGGCCTGCCCGAACACCTTGGACACTTTGGGTTTTGATTCAGAGAGAATTTGGCTATTCTTGTCGGTGTGAGATAGGATTTATGTATTACATACAGCTGAGTCAGGCGCTCAGAGAGCCTAGGCGAAACCTTCTTAGAGTTTTCTAATACCTCATCCCAGTCAGAGTCATCCACTGGGCCTATGTCCTCCTCCCATCTCACTTTAGCTGTGTCTATGATTCTTGCCACTGAGCGTGTTCGTAATATGTTATTTAGATTGGATATCAGTTTGGCTGGGTCTGCTCCTATAATTACATCAACCAGTGGTATTGTTTGTGGGTTAGGGAATCTGTCAACAAATTGAGTTCAAAGAGCATGCCTCAACTGTATATAACTGAATATCATGTGGGAGGGTAGTTCAAATTCTTCTTTGAGTGATTGAAAGTTTCTTACGCCCGTCGGGGTAATCACCTGGTATAGAAACACTATCCCCTTAGCAGCCCATACGGTAGCTCCCGGGAGAGACGACAGTTCCCTCAGCTGGGGGTTGTGCCATAGGGGTGTGTGTGAGTGGAAGAAATCGGCACCGGTCAGTTTAAGCGCAATCTCCCAAATGCATTTATGTTGAAGCAGTGGAGGGTTCTGGCCGTCTCCCCCCCTCCTGCCACCCCTACCTCTAAATAATACTTGTAAAGGGGAATAAGTATCATTATTCGGCTTTCTACATGTTAAGGTTTGGTATCTGATTTTATCTGTTTTGTGGATGTGATAAAAATCTGATAGCTGTGCAGCTATGTAATATGCGTGGAGGTCCGGGAGGGCTGCCCCCCCTGAAGAGGTAGGGTTTTTAGGGGAATTCCAAGCTAGCTTGTGTCTGTTTGGTCCCCAACATAAAACTATTTTTCAGAAATAAAAAACTGATAATTGGCATGTGTGTGTGTATTCACCCCCTTTGTTATGAAGCCCATAAAAAGCTCTGTTGCAACCAATTACCTTCAGAAGTCACATAATTAGTAATAGAAATGATGTCCACCTGTGTGCAATCTAAGTGTCACATGATCTGTCATTACATATACACACCTTTTTGAAAGGCCCCAGAGGCTGCAACACCTAAGCAAGAGGCACCACTAACCAAACACTGCCATGAAGACCAAGGAACTCTCCACACAAGTAAGGGACAATGTTGTTGAGAAGTACAAGTCAGGTTTAGGTTATAAAAAAAAAAAATCCAAATCTTTGATGATCCCTAGGAGCACCATCAAATCTATCATAACCAAATGGACAGAACATGGCACAACAGCAAACTTGCCAAGAGACGGGCACACACCAAAACTCACGGACCGGGCAAGGAGGGCATTAATCAGAGAGGCAGCACAGAGACCTAAGGTAACCCTGGAGGAGCTGCACAGCAGCTCCACGGGAGTTCCACAGCAGAGACTGCAGTATCTGTACAGGGGATGACAATAAGCCATACACTCCATAGAGTTGGGCTTTATGGCAGAGTGGCCAAAATATAGCCATTACTTTCAGTAAAAAAACAAAATGGCACATTTTGAGTTTGCAAAAAGGCATGTGGGAGACTCCCAAAATGTATGGAGGAAGGTGCTCTGGTCTGATGAGACTAAAAGTGAACTTTTTGGCCATCAAAGAAAATGCTATGTCTGGCGCAAACCCAACACATCACCCAAAGAACACCATCGCCACAGTGAAACATGGTGGTGGCAGCATCATGCCATCATGCTGTGGGGATGTTTTTCAGCAATCAGGACTGGGAAACTGGTCAGAGTTGAGGGAAAGATGGATGGTGCTAAATACAGGGATATTCTTGAACAAAACCTGTACCACTCTGTGTGTGATTTGAGGCTAGGACAGAGGTTCACTTTCCAGCAGGGTAATGACCCAAAACACACTGCTAAAGCAACACTTGAGTGGTTTAAGAGGAAACATGTAAATGTGTTGGAATGGCCTAGTTCAGTGGTTCTCAACCTTACTAGTGCCGTGACCCCTTGATAAAATGTTCCAAGTTGTGGGGACCCCTATCAGTAAAATGTTTGTAGCATAGGTTGTGAGCGCCCAAGGCAAGACAAGTAATTTGCGCCCCTAACCCACGGACATTTAGCACTCCCTGAGTCCCTTCCACTCGTACAGTATTATGGTACATTTTAGGATGTACCACTCTCTCTTTGTTCTCCTTTCTTTCCCTTTTATCTCTCTCTATCCTAATTCTTGTTTTTTTCCCCCATCCCTCTCTCTAGCCGTCTTTCTTGTTCTTTCTCTTATTCTTTCTCTCCCTTTTTCTTTGTTCCTTCCCCTCTTTTCCTCTCCCTTCCATGTATTCTCTATTTTTATTCCTTCTCTTACTCCTTGGTGGGGGGCGGGAGTGGGTTGGAATGGGATGAGTGGCGGTGCTGGTGGGGGGTGGGATCAGTGGCAGTGTGGGGGGGAGTTCTGATCAGCCAACTTAGGTGCTCTTGATCAAGGTCATCTGAGAACTGTTGTGGGGATTTTAATGGCAACTCTAATCACAGGTAGTGTTACTCACTGTGTCTCTGGCTTCACTGTGTCTCCAGCTCTGTGGTGTCTCGAAGCAGTGACACCGATGCCGAAATCAGGAGATAGGGTCTCCTCCAGCCCACTTCACATTCCTTACCTGTCATCTGACCTCTAGTCTCCGCCTCCCAGCCATGCTGTGAACTGAATGAGCGGCTGGGAAGAGGCTGAGTGGGTGGCCGCGGGCTCCAGGAACATCCCAGCTTGGCGGCCACAGGCTCCAGGGACAGACCTGCTGAGTGGCTGCAAAAAGGCTGGGAGAGCAGTGCAGGCTACAGGAACAGCCCAGGATTCGGTGACCCCTGGCAAATCGTCATTCGACCCCCAGGTTGAGAACCACTGGCCTAGTTAAAGCCCAGACCTCAATCCAATAGAAAATCTGTGGTCAGACTTAAAGATTGCTGTTCACAAGCGCAAACCATCCAACTTGAAGGAGCTCGAGCAGTTTTGCAAGGAGGAATGGGCAAAAATCCCAGTGGTAAGATGTGGCAAGCTCATAGAGACTTATCCAAAGCCACTTGGAGCTGTGATAGCCGCAAAAGGTGCCTCTACAAAGTATTAACTTTAGGGGAGTGAATAGTTATGCACATTAACTTTTTCTGTTATTCTGTCCTATTCATTGTTTGCTTCACAATAAAAAAAAAAAAACATCTTCAAAGTTTTGGGCATGTTCTGTAAATTAAATGATGCAAATACTCAAACAATCCATGTTAATTCCAGGTTGTGAGGCAACAAAACACTAAAAATGCCAAGGGGGGTGAATACTTTTGCAAGGCACTGTATATCACATTTCAAATTTTTTGAATAAAATCTTTATTTTATGCAACAGTTTATTGTAGGGAGCATGACAGGCTTTCTAGTTATAAAGTCCAGCACCATCCACATGCATAACTTAGTGTTGCCTCTACAAGAAGAGAGAGATAAAGTATGTCCCTCCTCTGAGCTATTCAACTGTGTGTGTAACCTTTTCTTAAAGAGGTCATAACCTTAGAAAAAAAATGCTGTAAAATATCTGGCTGATCCTGCCTGTTCTTGTGTCCCCTATGTGACCTGACCACGGTAATCATGGCTGCTGATCCATAATACCATGGTCAGTTTACGTGCCTCCATCATCCCATTCTGTTAGAGTCTCTCCTCTCTCCCCCTCCCTCCCTGCCTGTCAGTTCTTAGTGTGTGAAGATCTCCAAACTCACTCCTCCCCTCCGGTCGCTATTTTGTGTGGCAGTATGGTCGTCATATGATGGTCTTGGGCAGGAAGTGGTTAATGTGGTTGTAAAGTCAGTAAAATTACTGCAAGCTCCTCTGTTATAACAAGGTATAATACACAATACACATGTCTCGATGTTTTTTAAAATGTTGTTGCTAGCTTATTTCAGAGCACTGCTGTGCAGTCCAATGATCTCCTGCCGCTCTCTTCCTCCAATCTAAGGACTATAGTGGGAGGGGCTGAGCAGACAGCACAGCGGTCATGTGACCTCCCGGCTGACATCAGAGGGGAAACTCAGCCCCTCCTGGAGTAGTCTTTGGATCGTGGGAGGAGAGCAACGGCAGGTCACGTGACCGCACAGCAGCACTCTGAAATAAGGTAGCTATTTATTCACTTCAGCCCCGGAAGGATTTCCCTCCTTAATGACCAGGCCATTTTTTGTGATACGGCACTGCGTCGCTTTAACTAACAATTGCGCGGTTGTGCAACATTGTACCCAAACAAAATTTATGTCCTTTTTTTCCCACAAATAGAGCTTTCTTTCGTTTGCGCAAAAGTTATAGAGTCTACAATATAGGGGATAGCTTTATGGCCTTTTTATTATTATTTTTTTACTAGTAATGGCGGCGATCTGCGATTTTTAGCGCGAATGCGACATTGTGGCTGACAGATCGAACAATTTTGACACTTTTTTGGGACCACTGACATTTATACAGCGATCAGTGCTATAAAAAGCCACTTATTACTGCGTAAATGTCACTTGCAGGGAAAGGGTTAACACTAGGGGCGATCAAGGGGTTCCCTAGGTGTGTTCTAACTGTGAGGGGATAGGACTGACTAGAGGAGGAGCCAGATTGTTGTTCCTACTTAGTCAGAACAGACGATCTGTTTCTCCTCCCCTGTCAGAACCGGGATTTGTGTGTTTACACACACAAATCCCAGTTCTAGCTCTCGTGCCCGCGATTGCGGGTGACCTGCAGCGATCGTGCCTGCCAGCCATGCACATCGGCTCCGGGGATACACTGCGGGTGCATACGCATGCGCCTGCTATAGAGCTTTGAAGAGCCGACTGACCATGAAGGCGATTCACGCAGCTGTGCAACTGCGGCGACTGGTCAGAAAGTAGTTAAAAAAACATTGACACTGTGTATTATACCTTGGTAATTGTATTCACTGACTTTGAAACCACATTAACCACTTCCCGCCCAAGACCATCATATAACGTCCTGGAATTTGAGTGGAGATATCTGAATGATGGGTGCAGCTGCACCCATCATTCAGATTTCTTCTTTTTCTGCTGGCGATTCCCTACACCGTAAGAACAATCATAGTGGCTGTTTAGCCGCTTGTACTGCATTTGGCTCCATCCATCTTCCCATCAACTCTGACCAGCTTCCCTGTCCCTGCTGAAGAAAAGCATCGCCACAACATGATGCTGCCACCACCATGTTTCACGGTAGGGATGGTGTGTTCAGGGTGATGTGCAGTGTTAGTTTTCCACCACACATAACATTTTTCTTTTAGGTCAAAAACTTCCATTTTAGTCTCATCTGATCAGAACACCTTCTTCCACATGTTTGCTGTCTCCCCCACATGGCTTCTCGCAAACTGCAAACAAGACTTCTTATGGCTTTCTTTCACCAATGTCTTTCTTCTTGCCATTCTTCCATAAAGGACAGATTTGTGGAGTGCACGACTAATAGTTGTCCTGTGGACAGATTCTCCCACCTGAGCTGTGGATCTCTGCGGCTGGCTGCTTCTCTGATTAATGTTCTTTTTGCCCGGCCTGATTTTGTGTCTAGCTGCTATTTAATGTATGAATCAGAGTGTGGGGGGGGGGATGTTTGCCCAGGGTCCAACCAATATTAAAGTGGGCCCTCCTAGGTGGATCTGTGTACAGTATTTAACTCCAGTACCAGTGAATCCAGTGCTGCCGCCTTAAAGGGAGATTGTTCTGTCAGATCTGCAGACATCTCAAGTCTCCCGGAAGGTGCGGGAAACTCCCGTAAACCCGCAAGCGCCTCACGTTCTCCTGGGAATGATCGGTGCGGTGGGGATCAGCTGTGAACACTGATCTCCTTTGTATAGATTTTTAGCTGACAGCCACTTCTCCTTCTCTCCCTCCCGCGGCTGACGGCTAAAACGCTATACAGGGAGATCGGTGATCACAGCTGTCCTTCCAGTCGCACCGATCATCCCCAGCTGCTCTGTGTACTCCTCCCCCGGCCCCCTCCATGTCCAGCTAAGCCGACCCCCTGTTCTCTTCCGCCCCCCCCTCGTCCCCCGCAGCCGGCTCCCCTCCTCTCCTCTCCCACCAGCTGCGGGGGGGAACTAGTAATAGGACACAGTGAGCGAAATTGCTCCTGTGTCCTGTGATTGCTGAGCAGAGTAAACTGTGTATACTCTGCTCAGTTTATGAATGAATAGGAGCCGCTGTCTCCTGTTCATTCATCTTCAGTGCTGAAAAAGGGACTGGGGAATGTGTTCTCAGTCCCTTTGTCTGTCTCAAGGGGGAGATGTCAGGGGTCTGTTTAGACCCCTAACATCGCACCAAAGCCCCCCAAAAAATATTGTAAAAAAATTCTAAAAAATGAAAAAGTGTAAAAAAATAAAATAAACTACTGACACCACTCTCCCCTGCCCAACCAACACTGTCCACTGCCCCAACCCCCTCCCCCCAAAAAGCATTATGAAAAAAAAGCGCCACCTTCCTGAAATGAGTTTTTGCAGGTTGGGATGTCTGGATCTGACCCCGCCATGCCCCCCTGTGCCCCCCACTGTGAGTGCCTGCAGGGATCCAAGAGCCTCTGTCACAAATGGTGAGAGCAGGCGGTGGCGGCTGATGGCCTCTGTGAGGGCCACATTACAAGGCCTGGCAGGCTGGATTCAGTGTTTGCCACATGTGGTCTAGGCTCCTAAAGCAACAGAAAAAATAAAAGGAAAAGGTAATAAATATAGCTAATATGTTTTTAAAGTACAGATTCCTTTACAGGATGAATATTTATTTTACATTTTATTTGTATTGTTAAAATTTTTTTCCAATGTTTATCCACAGAAAGTCACCTCTCCTGTAAAACTGTGTGACCAATCACAGTCCAGCCAGGGGGAAGTTTTGCACTGGACACATCAGGGATCAAATTTCCATCAGTTGGAGGATTATTATGTTGGAGGTGAAGTACAAGAAGTGGTGAAGGTGGAGAGACGAATATTCATTCTTCATTAAAGAATATATAAACCCAACATTTCATATTCCTGATATGTGGCTGCTGCACCATGTACTTATATGAGAAAGTCTCCTGTTCTCTATGCATTGCTTCCTTTTTATGAAATCCCTAGTGTTCCTACCCGTCCCTCTGCTTTTCTATTAAAAACTGACCACACTAGGCATGGGAGCAAAGTGTGGTCAGTTCTCCCTTGGATTTAATAACTGGTTGAACCTCATTTGGCAGCAACAACTTCAACCAAACGTTTCCTGTAGTTGCAGATCAGACGTGCACAACAGTCAGGAGTAATTCTTGACCATTCCTCTTTACAGAACTGTTTCAGTTCAGCAATATTCTTGGGATGTCTGGTGTGAATTGTTTCTTGAGGTCATGCCACAGCATCTCAATCGGGTTGAGGTCAGGACTCTGACTGGGCCACTCCAGAAGGAGTATTTTCTTCTGTTTAAGCCATTCTGTTGATTTACTTCTATGCTTTGGGTCTTTGTCCTGTTGCAACACCCATCTTCTGTTGAGCTTCAGCTGGTGGACAGATGGCCTTAAGTTCTCCTGCAAAATGTCTGATAAACTTGGGAATTCATTTTTCCTTCGATGATAGCAATCCGTCCAGGCCCTGACGCAGCATATCAGCCCCAAACATGATGCCCCCACCACCATACTTCACAGTTGGGATGAGGTTTTGATGTGTTGTGTGCTGTGTGCTGTGCCTCTTTTTCTCCACATATAGTGTTGTGTGTTTCTTCCAAACAACTCAACTTTGGTTTCATCTGTCCACAGAATATTTTGCCAGTACTGCTGTGGAACATCCAGGTGCTCTTGTGCAAACCGTAAACGTGCAGCAATGTTTTTTTTTGACAGCAGTGGCTTCCTCTGTGGTACCCTCCCATGAAATCCATTCTTGTTTAGTGTTTTACGTATCGTAGATTCGCTAACAGGGATGTTAGCATATGCCAGAGACTTTTGTAAGTCTTTAGCTGACACTCTAGGATTCTTCTTCACCTCACTGAGCAGTCTGCGCTGTGCTCTTGCAGTCGTCTTTACAGGACGCTCACTCCTAGGGAGAGTAGCAGCAGTGCTGAACTTTCTCCATTTATAGACAATTTGTCTTACCGTGGACTGATGAACAGCAAGGCTTTTGGAGATACATTTATAACCCTTCCCAGCTTTATGCAAGTCAACAATTTTTAATCATAGGCCTTCTGAGAGCTCTTTTGTGTGAGGCATCATTCACATCAGGCAATGCTTCTTGTGAAAAGCAAACCCAGAACTGGTGTGTGTTTTTTATAGGGCAGGGCAGCTGTAACCAAAACCTCCAATCTCATCACATTGATTGGACTCCAGTTGACTGACACCTCACTCCAATTAGCTCTTGGAGATCTCATTAGTCTAGGGGTTCACATACTTTTCCCACCTGCACTGTGAATGTTTACATGGTGTGTTCAATAAAAACATGGTAACATTTAATTCTTTGTGTGTTATTAGTTTAAGCAGACTGTGATTGTCTATTGTTGTGACTTAGATGAAGACCAGATCACATTTTATGACCAATTTGTGCAGAAATCCATATCATTCCAAAAGGGTTCACATACTTTTTATTGCAACTGTATATACACACTATATTGTCAAAAGTATTGGGACGCCTGCCTTTACACACCCATGAGCTTTAATGTGATCCCAGTCTTAGTCCATGGGGTTCAATATTGAGGTGGCCCCACCCTTTGCAGCTAGAACAGCTTCAACTCTTCTGGGAAGGATGTCCACAAGGTTTAGGAGTGTGTCTATGGGAATGTTTGACCATTCTTCCAGAAGCGCATTTGTGAGGTCAAGCACTGATCTTGGACGAGAAGGTCTGGCTCACAGTCTCCACTCTCATTCATGGTGGAGGGGGGATTATGGTGTGGGGTTGTTTTTCAGGGGTTGGGCTTGGCCTTTTAGTTCCAGTGAAGGGAACTCTTAAGGTGTCAGCATACCAATACATTTTGGACAATTTCATGCTCCCAACTTAGTGGGAACAGTTTGGGGATGGTCCCTTCCAGTTCCAACATAACTGCACACCAGTGCACAAAGCAATGTCTATAAAGACATGGGTTAGTGAGTTTGGGGTGGAGGAACTTGACTGACCTGCACAGAGTCCTGACCTCAACCCAATAGAACACCTTTGGGATGAATTAGAGCGGAGACTGCGAGCCAGACCTTCTCTTCTAACATCAGTGCCTGACCTCACAAATTCACTTCTGAAAGAATGCTCAAACATTCCCGTAGACACAATCCTAAACCTTGTGGACAGCCTTCCCAGAAGAGTTGAAGCTGTTATAGCTGCAAAGGATGGGCCAACTCAATACTGAACCCTACGGACTAAAGCCTCGTACACACTATCGGATTGTTGGCAGCCAAAGCATCAGACTTTTGTCCGAAGGGCGTGTGCCAGGAACTTGTCTTGCATACTAACGGCACACAATGGTCGGCCAACAAACACGAACGTAGTGACGTACTACGTGGAATTTCAGCTCTTGAGAGCCACCCTTTGGGCAAATGCCTTCTGCTAATGTCGTATTTGGTGAGCATTGATTTGTACTTTGGACTTTTGTGTGACGGACTTGTGTACACACAATAGGAAAATCTGACAACAGACCGTCGTCTGCCAAAAATTTACTAGCCTGCCATCCAACATTTGTTTGCGGAAAGTTGTACAACAATTGTCTGATGGAGTGTACTAATGGTCGGATTTTTAGGCCAACAGTCTGTCATCACACAATTCCCTGGTGAAAATCTGATCGTGTGTACGAGGCTTTAGATTGAGATGGCAAGAAAAGTTCATGTAATGTAAAGGCAGGTGTCCCAATACTTTTGGTAATATAGTGTAAATATGCAGCTCTAGGTACCCATAAATTATGACACCCTTACGTACAAATTCTGCTCCCTGTTATGTGATTGTTTTAGAAAAAAAAATAATGCTAGAAAGAGCTATGGGACTGCAGTTTGTTTTACATGCAGGATCCCTTTTTCACCAGTACAGTCTATTGCAGTGGTTCTCAACTCCTGTCCTCAGGACCCACTAAGGCTCGGTTCACATAGGGGCGACTTGTCAGGCGACCTAGTCGCCTGACAAGTCGCCTCCCGTTCTGTGCTACGGAATCGTTCTAATAGGAGCGACGCAAGTCGCTCCGACTTAGAAAAAGGTTCCTGTACTACTTTGGGGGCGACTTGGGGCGACTTGCATAGACTTCTATACAGAAGTCGTTTTGCAAGTCGCCTCAGAAGTCGTTTGCAGGTCGCCTCGCTGAGGCGACCTGCAAGTCGTGCCGCCCCTGTGTGAACCGGCACTAACAGGCCAGGTTTGCAAGATAACTGAAATACATCACAGGTGAGATCATTTGCTTCTCAGTGATTGCAGTATTCTAGTCTGCATTTCCCCAAGGTAATACTTATAATCTGGCCTGTTAGTGGGTCTTCCTGAGGACAGGAATTGAGAACCACTGGTCTATTGCTCATCCCCTCATTCAATTGCCATTTCAGGTTGGGTAGAAGCTGCAGCAGAATCTGAACTTTCATAATAGTGCGGCCCTGAGTAGCTCCTGAAATAAGAATTCCTGTCAAACTAATGAACTGTTCTTTTATACAAATTTAGGTGAGTTTAGGACAAGATCTACTGACCTTCATTTTCAAGATAAACTAGCAATCATGTCTGTACACTAATAATAAAAATTAAAAAAGGAAAAATGTGTACATGTGTGTGTATATATAAAGAAAAAAAAAATCAACGTACAGTATCTACCTTAAAAAGTGTTTGTGTTTAATGCTGTATTAAATAGAACAATAAAGAAAAAAATATATTTAAATGGTATATTATAAAATAATAAAATATATAATCTGTCACTATGTCCAGATATATCTATCATAAGAGAATTATGCCATTGATTTTTTTGCTGGGCTTTACCT
This sequence comes from Aquarana catesbeiana, assembly GCF_042186555.1. NCBI lineage: Eukaryota > Metazoa > Chordata > Amphibia > Anura > Ranidae > Aquarana > Aquarana catesbeiana. Next base: position 387,446,456 of record NC_133329.1, on the reverse strand, counting down.
GAATTTTAAAAGCATTGTACCTGCACCTTGTGTTTTTCACCTGCATAAGATGTACATTGATCATGTAGTTTCATGGTGTCATTTGTTGCCCTGTACACACAGCCCATAGTAGAGTAAATCTTCATATTTCTGTGTCTCACAGGCAGCAATCAGGGGTTCTCCGAGTCTGGGGGGCAAAAATGTTAACTTCTCCATTAGGCACATTCATCCTGCAGTCTCCGGGCCCAATCTGGGAGGTCACTCACATCCTCCAGTACCTTCGGACTCCTGTAATCACAGAGCAGCACCCAGGGGCAGAAAGATGCATCGACCTTTCTTGGTGTAACCCAGTGGCGTAACGAGAACCTTCAGGGCCCAATGCAAGAAACCATGAAGGGTCCCCCTGACCCCCGGAAGGGGGCCCTTTCCTCTGAGCCTGTTGGGGGAACACCAGGGCCCGGTGGCAAGTGCGAAGTTTGTGTGGTAGTTCTGACACTGGTGTCAGTAGTTTTTTATTTTTGTTTTATTTTTCTACAATTTGTTTTATTCATTTTTTTTTACAATATTATTTTTTTTAAATATTTTTCACAATTTTTTAGTTGCCCTGTTGGGGGACTTTGGTGAGATATCAGGAGTCTAAACAGACCTCTGATGTTTCACCTTTGAGACAGAGAAAGGAGATGGAGGACACAACCCTCAGCTGCACAGAATGAATGGACAGGAATAGCTCTGTACAGAGCTTCACCTTCATTCACAAACTGAAGCATAGTGAACACAGTTTACTATGTTTCAGTTATGAATAGACAGAGTCAGTCAACGGTACGGATCACTGACTCTCCGTTCAGAAAAGGCTTCATCCTGACAGATGCCCTGCTGCAGCCAGTGGGAGAGGGAAGAACCCTGCAGAGCTATGGGGAGGGGGGGGCAGGAAAAAGCACAGGGGGGCTGGAGAGCACATAGGGGGCAGCAGAAAGAAGCTACATAGGAGGAGCTATAGGGAAACGATGCATATAAAGGAACCGATCTCTCTCCATTTTTCCCCAGCTTCTCTTCCTCTCCCTCCTGCAGGCTGCCGGAGGAAAATGCAAAGATCGGTTCCTCTATGCCAGTATTTCTCAATCTTTTTCCAGTCAGGGCACCCTTGAAGTATACCCCTAGGTGAATGGGGCTGTACTGCAACCACTCCGCAACTGTGTGCATTGCACGCAGTTGCAACTTAGTGATGATGAATTTAGGGGTTAAAACAGGTGGACAGGAGGCAACATATTGCCTCTTTACTGGCTGTCAAATGCCTCTGAAAAGCGATCTGAGCATGGATCGCTTTTCAGAGGAATGACATTTTCTTGCTGGTACTATGAGCAAGCGGTAAAAAAAAAATAATATCTGATTGTACACATATAGGGGGCAGGATTAAAAGCGCATACATAAAATGTGCATCCGTACATGTAAACACACATGTACACACATACATACACATATACACACACGCATATATATAAAACACACACACATACAGTAAGTGTGCAGGACCTTCTTGCACATATACACATTTGCGCGGGGGGGGGCTTACATTTTTTTAAAAATATTGTTATTTATTTTATTTAAATGTATTTTTTTTAACACTACCTTTTTCATTTTTTGATCAACTTTATTGCTGTCACAAGAGATGAACAACATCCCTTATGGAGAGATCTGGGGTTTATCAGACCACAAATCTCTCCTCTGGCTTCCAAAGCATCTGATCAAAAAGCTTTTGGTTTGATCAGATGTTTTCACAAGCCTGTTGCTTACAACAGATAATAATTGAAAGCGACGGCCTGTGCATTGTGTATTGGCACAATGCACGGGGGCCGCCCCCCCCCCCCCCCGGACACCTCCGCCGCCCTCCCTATTCATGTATCTGGTCCCTTTCAGGACTCCGGACACATGAAATACTAAGGGGGGATAGGCGGGGGGGGGGGGGGGGAGGTGTATTTTGAAGCACTAATAGGCTTCAAAATAGGGTGGGCTCAGGGCGCAGAGCACTACGTTCCGATCCCACCCTGTTGTGTGGCACAGCAAATTCATTTTTGCTATTTTCACACTAACGTTCCTCCCTACTAATCCACAGGCAGGTCAGTGAGACCTGTCTCCCAATTAGCTAAAGCATTAGGCGATCCTATTGGACGCCTAACGCTTTGGCGGAAGAGGAGACACGGCGGAGGAAGCCTGAGGAGCCAAGCGGAGACAGGAGCCACAACCGCTGCTTCCCGCCGAGGAGAGCCGCTGAGGAGGAGAGCCCCATCACCGCAGGAGAGGAGCAGAGCCCCGCCACACGAACGGTAAGTGCCGCCGGACCGCCCGCGGGGGGGTTAGTGAAGTGACAGCCGAGGGACGCGCCTGGCTGCATTTGATGGGCACAAGTGGCTGCACATACCTCCTAACTGTCCCTGATTTCGAGCAATGTCCCTCTGTCCCTCTTTCCTACTCATTTGTCCCTCATTTTGGTCTGATCTATATAGATGTTTTTAAAATGCACTTTTTATCTATCAAAAAAGTGTTTTTCAGCGCTAAACCTTTCATCTGATTTCTAAATTGCTGCATTTGTAAATTCCAAAAGGCAATATAAAGGAATAGTAGTGGTAAAAAAAGCACTTGTGGGTTTAACCAATCTTATTTTTTTGTAAAATTCTTCTTTAAGGAGGTGTGACAGGGGGTGTGTCCTATGCCTGCATACTTTTGCTAATAGGTGTCCCTCATTCCCATCCCAAAAAGTTGGGAGGTATGTGGCTGCATATACTGGGCACAAGTGGCTGCATATGATGGGCACAAGTGGCTGTATATGATTGGGCACAGTGGCTGCATATGATGGGCACAAGTGGCTGCATATGATGGGCACAGTGGCTGTGTTTTATGGGCACAATGGCTGCATTTGATGGACACAATGGCTGCATTTGATGGGCACAGTGAGGCTGCAATTGATTGGGGGGGGTTCAGTATTTTTCAGTTTGTTTGCACCCCCCAAAAATTTGGAGCTCCAGCCGCCACTGCGTCACACAGTTCCTCTCACTGTGTCTGGGGAAGCTTATGCCATCAGGTGCATCCTTCCCGGGCTCCCTGATGAGATGGGAGAGCCCGGTAAAGGTGACGGTGGCAGCAGGAGGAGGGGGAACCACCTGTAAAAGTGATTCAGCAGCTGTATAGCCACTAGGATCGCTTTTGCCTGATAGGGATTCGCTGGCTCATACAGACCTCATCCCGATATAACCACTTCCCCCCATATGATGTCCTACGGATGGGAAGTGGGTAATCAGCGCCCCATACTTTTTCATCCCTTATAATTCTATACAAATTGTGTAAAATTCAATTTTCATTGCAAAAGACTGATTGCTGCTCTAAGTTTTACAGCTGCTATAAAAGGAGCTTACATCGGCCTCTATGTACAGGCACTTTTAGATGAAGGCCAAGAAGATTGGAATGGGTCATTTAAATCCAATGAAGCATTTATTTTACAGAAACGAATTTGCTGACTATGTTATTTTAATACACAGCATTTTGGGGGTTTTTTTGATAATAAACAGCACATGTTAAAAACAGAAAGTGCAAAAGTCCACACTTAGTAAAATTCTGAAATGCTTCAATGCACCTGTCTAAAATATCACCTTTCTTTCCTCTTCCTTATAATTATGATTAAAGCATTTTTCCCATTGCCTTGAACTAAAAGCCTAATCCCAGTGATGTTTTTTTCTATCAAATCTATTCCTCAGAATGTCAAAATATAGAAAAAATTTAGCCCTGGCTGCAATACTCACTTCCTCTCTAGTGCTGTCCACCAAAGCCTCAACTTTTGGTGGTCCAGCACAAGTCATCTTGTGAGTTAAAGACTCCCCAGCACCAGGGACCGGCCTCAGCGATGGCAACCCCTTCACAGACCGAGGGAGGGGGGCTGGTGATGTCTGTTACCTCCGGGAGGGAAGAATAAGGGGGTGGGGGGGTCGGGGGTCTGTAGCCTGTTACCTCCTCCTTGTGATAGCACAGCCTGTCAACTCCAGGGGGGAGGTATGTGTGCAGCCTATCAAGTGGAGGGGGGAGGAGAGTGTTGGTGCAACCTGCCACCTCCGGAGGGTGTGGGCATGTGCTGCCTGTCACCACCGGGCCGGCCCAGCTCTCCTCCCTCCTCTTCTTCTTCTCCCATCTCCATAAATATGGTGACCACAGAGAGGGAAGGGAGTAGTAGTGCTAGGAGAAGGCGTCCACTAGTGGTGGGATGGTGGCAGTGCAGGTTGTTCTGGCTAACTCGCCTGCTGTCCAACCCCAGCTCCCAACAGGCCACGGATGGGCCCGTGGTCCGGACTTGAAGAACCTTGAGTTAAAGGACATCCATTATTATTTAACCCGCTCTCTATGAGTGTGCAGCCCCATGGACCCACCCCCTGGAGGGCGTGTCTCCAAGAACTGTGCACTCACAGTGCACTGATCAAGGATGCAGAGAATAACATTATTATGGAAATATTTTTAAATTGTGTTCATTTACATATACCGTTCCTGTTTCTGATGTCGGTAGCTCATATCAGGGCTTCAAACATGTTTGGGACAAACATGGATCTATACTCTGACAAAAAAGTTAACAAAAAAAGATGCAAAAAATATGTATTAAAAAAAGTTCTATTGTTTCTATGTTTCTTTCATAATAAACACCACTGGGTTACTAGGAATGCAAAAAAAAATCACTTTTGTAAGTTTTGTAAGGCCATTTTTTGTGATACGGCACTGCATCGCTTTAACTGACAATTGCGCGGTCATGTGACGTTGTACCCAAACAAATTTGACGTTCTTTTTTTCCCACAAATAGAGCTTTCTTTTGGCGGTATTTGTTCACCTCTGCGGTTTTTATTTTTTGCGCTATAAACAAACAAATGGAAAGAGAGTTAACCCCTGGGGTGGGACTTTTAAGGCACTCAAAACGTATATATAAAAAAGTATATCAAGTTATTTGAAAAACATGATTAAAATTGTATCATAGATAAGTACACACGGAAATAACAGAATACACTCTGGAAATGCACATATACAGAATGGTACTGTCGATGGATGTCCTCAAGCCAACGCGTTTCGGGGTCTGTGTTTGTCTACTTCATCAGGGATGAGAGAGGAATCATACATCTAAAGTATAAGCACAGCAGATTAGCATATAATTGGCTTATATTCATTACAGAAGGTATATAGAGTGAAAAGCAGAAAGATTGCCCTCTACTTAGGGAAGTAAACAAGTGGCTTTAGGGAAGTAAACAAGTGGCTGAAGAGCTGGTGTAGTAAGGAGGGGTTTGGGTTCCTGGAGGACTGGGCTGACTTCTCAGTCGGTAACCGGTACTATAGAAGGGACGGACTGCACCTAAATGAGGAGGGTGCAGATCTGCTGGGAATGAAGATGGCCAAAAAGTTAGAGGGGTTTTTAAACTAGGCGATGGGGGGGAGGGTCCAGAGACAGAGCTAGCCAGCGCGGAAGATATTCCAGAGGGTAGTACTGGGGGCATTAGTGGTGGGTTAACCAAAGCACAAAAACACAAGGTGAGTATAGTAGCAAGTCCTAGTTGCAATCTCGAAACACCCAATACGAGGACAATATGCGACCGGTCTAAACTATGTGGCATGTTCACCAACGCCAGGAGCATGGCGGACAAGATGGGTGAACTAGAGATACTGTTGTACAAGGAGGATTTGGATTTTGTGGGAATTTCAGAGACCTGGTTCAACAGCTCTCATGATTGGCTGGCAAACATTCAAGGGTATACCCTATACCGCAATGATAGAGAGGGTAAAAAAGGGGGAGGGGTATGCCTATATATCAAGAATAATGTATATAATAATTTATTCATCAGTTTAGACCGATATATATTCTTCTACATATTTTTGATTAAAAAAAAAAAAAAAAAAATCGCAAAAGGTGTATATTGATTGGTTTGTGCAAAATGAATAGCGTCTACAAACAATGGGATAGATTTGGGGACTTTTATGTTTTTTTTATTGTTTTTACTAGTAATGGTAGCTAGGTGGGACTTCGACATTGCGGCGGACAAATCTGACACCAAATTACACTTTTTGGGGACCAGTGACATTATTACATTGATCAGTACTATAAAAATGCTGATCAATATAAAAATTACACTGGCAGGGAAGGGGTTAACACTAGGGGGCAATCAAGGGGTTAACTGTGTTCCCTCAGCGTGTTCTAACTGTAGGGGGGATGGGCTGGCAGGGAGATGACAGAGATCACTGTTTCCGATCACTGGGAACAATAGATCTCTGACAGAACGGGGATCCGCTTGTTTACACAGGCAGATCCCCATTCTGCCTCTCTGTACAACGATCGTGGGTGGCCGGCAGACATCGAGTCCACCTGATCCGTGGGCACGCTCCCGCAGTGTGCAGTGGGAGCTAAAGCGCACCGCCGGCGACTACCCTTCCAGAGTAGTACAATATCACTATGGTGACACTGAACTACTTTGATGACAGTGAAAAAATATTTAAAAATTGAATACAAAACTATTACATTTTTTTTTAACATGCTGTCACCAGTCAGTATCCCTGATCACCACCACACCAGTCAAAGAGGGGTCATCTAGGGAGGTATTTGTACTGTCCTGGCATTTTAACCACCTCAATATAGGGCACTTACACCCTCTTTCTGCCCAGGCCATTTTTCAGCTTTTAGTGCTGTCACACTTTGAATGACAATTGCGCGGTCATGCTACACTGTAACCATGTGAAATTTTTATCATTTTCTTCACACAAATAGAACTTTCTTTTGGTGGTATTTAATCGCTTCTGCTTTTTTTTTTTTTTTTCATAAAAAAATAAAATAAATAAGACTGAAAATTTTGAAAAAAAAAAGTTTTCTTAGTTTCTGTGAGTAAATTTTGTAAATAAGTAATTTTTCTCCTTCATGATGGGCACTGATGAGGCAGACTAATGGGCACTGATGAGGTGGGACTTATGGGCACTAATTAGGTGGCACTGATGAGGAGGCACGAATATGCTGCACTTATGGACACTGATAGGTGGCACGGATATGCGGCACTGATAAGCGACACTGATGGGTGGCACTGGTGGGCACCAGTGGGCACAGATAAGCAGCACTGGTGGGCACAGATAGGTGGCACTGATGGGCGGCACTGATGGGTGGCATTGATGGGCAGCAGTGATAGCCAGCACTGACTGGCATCACTAGTGGCAACTGATTGCTGCCAATTTTGGGCACTGATTGATGGCAATTGTGTGTACAGATTGGTGGCAATTGTGGGCACTGGTTGGCACAGATTGCTGGCAGTGGTGGGCACTCATTGGTGGCACTTAATTGTACTCAGGGCACTGATGATCAGTGCCCTGATTACATACCTAGATGTCCCCCTGTGTGGAGATGCCGCTGATCGGCTCTCCTCTCCTCACACTCTTCTCACCCCCCCTCCTGGTGACAGGCATCTCCGTGTTTACATGTGACCGGCTGTGATTGGACACAGAGATCGGGGTCACGCCATGTCCTATCAACAGAGAGCTGTCATATGACGTCCACCCAGAACGAGAGCCGCACCGCCCAGCCGTCATTTGATGGTGGGCGGGCGGCAAGTGGTTAAGGATCTCAAGAAATGAAGTCGTCAGTACATCTGGATTGATTATTTTCAAATACAGTGCCTTGAAAAAGTATTCATACCCCTTAAAATTTTCCACATTTTGTCATCTTACAACCAAAAACGTAAATGTATTTTTATTGGGATTGTATGTGATAGACCACAAAGTGGCACATAATTGTGAAGTGGAAGGAAAATGATAAATGGTTTTCAATTTTTTTACAAATAAATATGTGAAAAGTGTGGGGGGTACATTTGTATGGCGCTCCCCTGAGTCAATACTTTGTAGAACCACCTTTCACTGCAATTACAGCTTCAAGTCTTTTTGGGGATGTCTCTATCAGCTTTGCACATCTAGAGAGTGACATTTTTGCCCATTTTTCTTTGAAAAATAGCTCAAGCTCTGTCAGATTGGATGGAGTTAGTCTGGGAACAGCAATTTTAAAGTCTTGCCACAGATTCTCAATTGGATTTAGGTCTGGACTTTGACTGGGCCATTCTAACACATGAATATGCTTTGATCTAAACCATTCCATTGTTGCTCTGGCTGTATGTTTAGGGTCGTTGTCCTGCTGGAAGGTGAACCTCCGTCCCAGTCTCAAGTCTTTTGCAGACTCTAATGCCGCCTACACACGAGCGGAATGTCCGACAGAAAAAGTCAGACGGAAGCTTTGCATCGTATATTCCGATCATGTGTAGGCCTCATTGGACTTTTTTTTTTTAGAAAATTTTGACGGACATAGAAATAGAACATGTTCTAAATATTTCCGACTGAACCAATTCCTATCGGGAAAATCGCTCGTCTGTAAGCTGTTCTGACAGACCAAAAACGACGCATGCTCTGAAGCAAGTACAAGACGGAAGCTATTGGCTACTGGCTATTGAACTTCCTTTTTCTAGTCCCGTTGCACGTGTTGTACGTCACCGCGTTCTTGACGGTCGGACTTTCGTTTGACCGTGTCTAGGCAAGACCGCTTGAATGGAATTCCGTCGGAGTTTTGTCAGAGAAACCTTCGGAGTTTATTCCGATGGCAAAACCGGTCGTGTGTACAGGGCATTACAGGTTTTCTTCTAAAATTGCCCTGTATTTGGCTCCATTCATCTTCCCAACCACCCTGACCAGCTTCCCTGTCCCTTCTGAAGAAAAACATCCCCACAGCATGATGCTGCCACCACCATGTTTCACGGTGGGGATGGTGTGTTCAGGGTGATGTGATGTGTTAGTTGATGTATCCACCACGTGGCTTCTCCCAAATTGCAAACGGGACTTCTTATGGCTTTCTTTCAACAATGGCTTTTTTCTTGCCACCCATCCATAAAGGCTAGATTTGTGGAGAGCACGACTAATAGTTGTCCTGTGGACAGATTCTCCCACCTGAGCTGTGGATCTCTGCAGCTCCTCCAGAGTTACCTTGGGCCTCTTGGCTGCTTCTCTGATGAATGCTCTCCTTGCCCGGCCTGTCAGTTTCGGTGGACGGCCATGTCTTGGTAAGTTTGCAGTTGTGCCATACTCTTTCCATTTTTGGATGATGGATTGAACAGAGCTCCGTGAGATGTTGAAAGCTTGGGATTTTTTTTATACCCCAACCCTGCTTTAAACTTCTCCACAACTTTATCCCTGACCTGTCTGGTGTGTTCTTTGGTCTTCATGATGCTGTTTGTTCACTAAGGTTCTCTAACAAACCTCTGAGGGCTTCACAGAATAGCTGTATTTATACTTGAAAAAAAGACCCTACGGTCAACGATGCGCTAGATAAAAACTCAGTAATAAATAAATAATAGGTGTAAAGCAGCCAGCACCTAAGTTCAATACCAAAAAACTTTCAAAAGAATAAAAAACACAGTGGGTGCAGCGCTAATGTTGATATAAAAAAAAATATGATATCCTTATGGTAATAAAAATGATAAAGTAATCAACGAATTAGTGATACATACAATAGTGAGTGAAACCAAAAACCACTACATTGAAAAAAGAAAAGAAGAAAAAAATATTCAAAAAAGAAAAAAAAGGAAAACTAAGGCAATGTCCCATAGTGATCAAATAAGAAAATCCATGTATATTGAGCCTCCAGAGGAGAAAAGATGAATTGCAGGAAACAAAAGCTGTGACACCAATCTTCCCAAAGCAAACGTGTGTTCAGGTCAACACCCAAAAGTGAGGTAGCTTGCTTACCAAAAAGCCATGGCTGCTGCTAACAGTCTCGCCCAGCACAGGGAATTTATAAGTTTCCCCAAAACTTAAGGTCATCCGGACCAGCCAATCTTCTAATGTTGCTCAAAGATAAAAGATAGAAACTCCCATAGTGCAGTATGTCAATTCAAATTCATTTATTAAAAGAAAGATTTACACTTACAGGAAGGAAGTGTCATCATAAGCGGTTGTGTCACATAAAAGCTGCAGTGTCTCTATTCGCTTCTCCCTATTTCCTAGAGCGTTCGTCTCACCACTGTCGCGGAGGGCTAGCATGATGACGTCACCGCCGGAGGCTCCACCCTACGCATTTTGTCACGAATCAGCCAATCCCCAGAAGACATCCATTCGTGATGAAACGCGATGTGCAAAGCTGGTAGAGACATCCCCAAAAACACTTGCAGCTGTAATTGCAGAGCAAGGTGGTTCTAAAAAGTATTGACTCAGGGGGCCTGAATACAAATGCACGCCACACTTTTCACATATTTATTTGTAAAAAATTTTAAAAACCATTTAACATTTTCCTTCCACTTTACAATTATGTGCCACCACTGTGTTGGTCTATCAGATAAAATCCCAATAAAATACATTTATGTTTTTGGTTGTAACAGGACAAAATGTGGAAAATTTCAAGGGGTATGAATACTTTTTCAAAGGCACTATATCTCATAGTTTGTAGATGCTGTGACTTTCACACAAGCCAATTAATATACACTTTTTAATCAAAGACATGTAGCAGAATACAAGTTTATGAAGAAATTTGATTGCATTAAATATGTTTTATAACAGAAAATAGAAAATATCATATATCAAAAAAAAGTTTTTTTCTGGAAGTGGACCTTGTATTCTGCTTCTTAAAATTACAGCAAAAGTGTGTCTGGGATGACTCTGACAACTAGATGCACCTTTTCCTGGAAAGTGAAAGGTAGTTGTATTCAACAACAAAACACGTTTTCTCAGAAAGCGAAAGATTGTTGTATTATTAGTCATTATCACAAAGGGAATTTCCCTGAGAAATGGGAAAGTCTATGAGATACAAAGTACATAAACAAGCTGAAAAGAAGAGGAGATCAGTGTGAGCTTAGAACGGACAATCTGGAACATTGATAAACTGGCTGCTAACAATGTCTGATTCCTCCTCATTGACCGAAGCAGAAATGAAATTGGCAAATGAAGCTAAACAACGAGCCCTGAATATCATCAGTGATGCTCTAAAGAAGAAGGACAGCCTGCTGGTGGATAATCCAAACAAATTTGGCTGGGCAAAAAAGTTTAGATTGTTTCCAATTATCAGCACAGATCTAGTGAAAGACCTTTTTAGTCAACTCCAAAAAGTGACATTTAAAAAGAACAAAGATCCAGAAATGGAAGAAAGCGCAATTGCGTATGTCTATTCAACCACTGGGAATGGAATCATATACCTGTGCCAAGGGTTTTGGAAGCTACCTGAATTCCTAGGGAGTAGTTCCCACCCAAAGACCCTCATCCATGAGGTCTCACACTTTCTGGGATATGGACATACTATTGAGGAGAACGAAGAAAAAGTGCAAATGTCACAACAGTATAAGTTATACCCTGTTTCAATTAAAGACATTGAAGAAAGATTTACAAGTTACATGAATCACAATGAGACTTACACCAATGGCCGATATTCCTGCTGTGGGGAAACATCCCAGGACACTGTGTGTGAGAAATCCATAATGAGTCGAGAATTAAAAGTTGGTTTCTGAGAACCTTGGTGGGTATCTTAACCTTCAATAGCTCATTCCTATCCAGCACTGACACTTCTTCAAGGGTATTCATAAGGGAAACCTCAGAATAACCTTTTTCGAGAAACCGCTTAATCAAAATATTAGCTTCAGACAGGAACTCATCATGCTCAGAACAGTTACGCCTCAGACGCAAAAGTTGGCTTTTTGGTACCGATCTTAACCAGGCTTCATGATGGCAACTATCAGTGGGTATATAAGAGTTACAATCCGTACTCTTAAAAAAGGTAGCCGTAGTAAACCGGGCATCTTTAATACCGATTTTCAAGTCTAGAAAACGAATCTCAGTTTGACTGGCCTCATAGCTGAGAATGATGCCCCGATCATTAGCATTTAATTTGCTCATAAAAGAGTCCAAGTAAGACAGATGAATAGGGGGGTACAGAGGTGAGACAGATTTGCAAGGGGGTACAGTGACCTGAGGTGTGAAGGTGCAAGAATTGCAGCCGATTTGAGATGTAAAGGTGCAAGAACTGGGGCTGATCTGGGATGTGAAGATACAGGGATTGGGATTGATCCGGAGTGGGGTGGGGGGTGAAAGTGCAGAAATTGGGGATTAATTGAGGTGTGGAGGTGCAGGAATTGGGGGTGAACTGCGGTCTAAAGGTGCAGAACCTTGGGTGATCTGATGGGTGAAGGTGCCAGAACTGGGGTGATCTGAGGTTTGATGGTGCAGAAATTGGAGCAGATCTGAGGTGTGAAGGTACAGGAACTGGGTTGATCTGAGGTGTGAAGGTGCAGGAGTTGGGGTGATCTGAGGTGTGAAGGTGTAGGAATTGGGGAGATCTGAGGGAAGGTGCAAGAATTTGGCGATCTGAGGTGTGAAGGTGCAGGAATTTGGGTGATCTGAGGTGTGAAGGTGCAGGAATTGGTGAGATCGGAGGTGTGAAGATGCAGGAGTTGGGGTGATCTGAGGTGTAAAGATGCAGGAGTTGGGGTAATCTGAGGTGTGAAGGTGCAGGAGTTGGGTGATCTGAGGTGTGAAGGTGCAGGAGTTGGGGTGATCTGAGGTGTGAAGGTGTAGGAATTGGGGAGATCTGAGGTGTGAAGGTGCAGGAATTTGGGCGATTTGAGGTGTGAAGGTGCAGGAATAGGAGAGATCTAAGGTATGAAGGTGCAGGAATTGGGGTGATCTGAGGTGTGAAGGTGCAGGAATTGGTGAAATCTAAGGTGTGAAGGTGCAGGAATTTGGGCGATTTGAGGTGTGAAGGTGCAGGAATAGGAGAGATCTGAGGTATGAAGGTGCAGAAATTGGGGTGATCTGAGGTGTGAAGGCGCAGGAATTGGGGTGATCTGAGGTGTGAAGGTGCAGGAATTGGGGTGATCTGAGGTGTGAAGGCGCAGGAATTGGGGTGATCTGAGGTGTGAAGGTGCAGGAATTGGGGAGATCTAAGGTGTGAAGGTGCAGGAATTGGGGAGATCTGAGGTGTGAAGGAGCAGGAGATGGGGTGATCTGAGGTGTGAAGATGCAGGAGATGGGGTGATCTGAGGTGTGAAGGTCAATATTCTTAAGAAATAAATGATAATTTCTTACTAATAAGTAGTTTACAGCATTTACTTTATAAAAATATATATACTTATATACTATACTTTATAGCCAGGAACACTTCCAAACCTCCCAGACACTATATCCTGGGCTGAAAAAAGAAAAAAAAAGAAAAACACATCCTACTCAACACTAAGCATGAGCTCCGGCGTGTTCGCACAGCTCACGTGCAGAGCCCGCCTGGAAGTCGGCACTGCGCTGCGCTAATCACAGGCAGTGAGACATTTACCCAATGCGCGGCTGCAGAGATCGGGAAATGTCTCACTGCCTGTGATTAGCGCAGCACAGTGCCAACTTCCAGGCGGGCTCTGCACGTGGGCTGTGCGAACACACCGGAGCTCATCCTTACTCAACATATAGCAATCTGCTCAGTTCCAGATGAATATTGTTTTTTTTAACAGCTGCCATCACACACTTGGTCACGTGCATCATACTCTCTGCTGTGTGTGGATATGAGAAACAGATCGGATGAGCAAATTTGCTGCAAAAATTCCGGGTTCCTGTGGCGAAGTCTTTCTATGTAAACCAAAGCCAGCATCATGGAGCAGGGGGAGATACAAGCTTTCCTACAAACACAGAGAGAACCAGCTATCAGGAACAATGTTCAATCATGTCTGTCAGTCTAAGGCCAGGATTTAAAGGGACCTCTCTACAGATATTCATTTCTAAAAAACATTCTTCCCATATAATTACATAAAGGGCTTAATTTTATGCATGTTATTTACCTGTAAGAGCCTTCCTGTGTGCAGACATCCAAAAGCCCCAAGACTGTTGTTGGGTGCCATCATCAGTCAGCAGTCCCAGCAGACTCAGATGTCACTTTAGTGGTATTCACCTAATATCACACCTCTCTGTATGGCACCGCATGTCACTGCACAGCAATCGCAGGTGGTTGTGCAGTGACACGAATGAAGTGTAACTTTGTGCATGTCCCATAAAGTTCACACACACAAATAAATAAAATTGGACCTGTGTGATGCAATAAAAGGTTCATCGCACCTCCCCTGCCACACATCTCTGCAGTCCAAAGTTGATTGCTTCTGGCGCACAAAATGCTCCATGTGCTTTAGTGTGTTGGCAAGTGTGAACAGGCCCTTAAAGTGCACTATAAAGTGCACATAGGATGCATTAAGGTAAAAAAACACGTAGGTTTACAACCCCTTTAAGTAACACAGCGAGTTCAAGGGTCAGGATTAAGTAACACACAGAGTTAAGGGGTCAGGATTAAGTAACACAGAGAGTTCAGGGGTCAGGATTAAGTAACACACAGAATTCAGGGGTCAAGATTAAGTAACGCAAAGAGTTCAGGGGCCAGGATTAGGTAACAGAGAATTCAGGGGTCAGAATTAAGTTACACAGAGAGTTCAGGGGTCAGTATTAAGTAACACAGAGAGTTCAGGGGTCAGGATTAAGTAACACACAGAGTTCAGGGGTCAGTTTTAAGTAACACAGAGAGTTCAAGGGTCAGGATTAGGTAACAGAGAGATCAGGGGTCAGAATTAAGTAACACACAGAGTTCAGGAGTCAGTATTAAGTAACACAGAGAGTTCAGGGGTCAGTATTAAGTAACACAGAGTTGCAGGAACTTCTTTGTTTCTTGGAGAGTTCGAATACTAATGACTAACCTAAAATTTACACACACTTTCAGTCCTCAGGAAATCGCATCTCTTGATTTACTGATTTGTATTGATGAGAATGGTTACATTGTAACCGATTTGTATCATAAAGCGAGTTCTGGTAACACCATTCTACACGCCTCAAGTTCACATCCTGCCCCATTAATTAGAAGCATACCTTATGTACAATATCTGCGTCTCCTAGGAATTGTTCCCCGGAGGAGGATTTTTTCATCAATCTGGTCTTTTACGATTGAGATTATTGGATAGAGGCTGCTCAAAAACCCTGTTAAGGAAAGCCTTCAATAAAGCTTGGGCTAGACCTAGATCTGAACTTCTGTTTAAGAACATCCCTAAAACTGAAATGAATACATTCAAGTTCATTACTTGCTTTTCTGCCCATGAACAATCTTTACGTTCATCCATCCCAAACAACTGGTACCTATTGGCCGAGGACCATACTCTATCTAAATATGTACGCTCCACCCCAGAGTTAGTGTTTAGCCGATGGTCTCTTTGCGAGACACCCTCACCAACAGCCATTATCAAATCAATTCAGAGACTCTACCTCGCCCCTCCAGGGGAACCTATCGCTGTGGCAGATGTAACCGCTGCCCTTGGATCACCGAGGGTAGTGGCATTTGTTTGCCCAATGGTCAATGGCATCAGTCAAGACAATATGCCTATTGTACTACTTGTGGTGTCATCTATTTAATGACGTGCCATTGTCATGCCTTTTATATAGGCAAAACTATTCGTGAACTAGGACAAAGGATGAGAGACCACTTATAATATTCTGGTAGCGGGAAAACTCTGACACAGACCCAGTCTATGTCACCAGACATATAAGTCTTCACCATAGATTTAATAACACACTGGTCTCTTTCTTTGTGCTTGAGGTTGTCCCTCCCAATCCTAGAGGGAGTGATTGGGACAAATCGATTCTGAGATTTGAGACTTATTGGATAGAAAGGCTTTCCGCCCTTAATCCCCCAGGAATTAATGAGGTTAACTCATATATACCCTTCTTGCAATCTGTTTCCAATGACTATCTGACGTGACAATGTATATGTTCTCTTTTCCTTTTACCCATTACTTTAACTTCGTTTTCCTGTTTCTTTTTTTCTTATGCCCCGTGCACACGGTCGGACTTTGTTCGGACATTCCGACAACAAAATCCTAGGATTTTTTCCGACGGATGTTGGCTCAAACTTGTTTTGCCTACACACGGTCGCACAAAGTTGTCGGAATTTCCGATCGCCAACAACGCGGTGACGTACACCACGTACGACGAGACTAGAAAAGGCCGGTTCAGAACCAAGCGCGGCACCCTTTGGGCTCCTTTTGCTAATCTCGTGTTAGTAAAAGTTTGGTGAGAGACGATTCGCGCTTTTTCAGACTCGTGGCTTTCAGATCGTTTTCTGACGTTCAGTTTGTGCTTGTGGGTTTGTATCTGCTCTTCAGTGCGTGCAGTAAGTTCGTATCGGAGTTTTCTGTGTGATCTTGCCCGCTCGTTGCTGTTTTTCAGGTCGCTCTTCACAGGCCTTGCTGTTCTTCAGTGCGTTCTGTTACTTCGTTCTGAGCAGCCGACCGTTTTCTAGCCATGTTTCGTATGCGTACTCCTCGTACAGTTCGTGCTGTGCGGGGGCTTGGTGTTGGGGTCCTGACCTTGACACAAGTCCAGTCCATGAACAGGGTGGGGAGGAGTTCATGGACCAAGAATTGGTTGCTTCAGCGTGACCAGTTCTCTCATATGCCTTTGCTCCGTGAGAATAATCCTGATGATTTCAGGAACTTTCTCAGGATGACGGACCCCGTATTTCACCGTTTGTTGGCTTCGCTGACCCCCTATATCAGCAGGCAGGATACCTGCATGAGGCAAGCCATCACTCCGGAGCAGAGGCTGGTCGCTACCTTGTGGTATTTGGCCACAGGGAGAAGCCTGCAGGACCTCAAGTTCTCGACAGGCATCTCCCCCCAGGCTCTTCTTTGTGGACATTTACTGCTTGTGTTTGTTTGAGCTGACCCTGACAGAAATGTGTGGAGTGCAGAAAATGTCATGATTGTGTAACCTTTTACAAAGCACTGTTGGCTGTTATTTACTAAATGCAAAGACACTTTTCACTACAAGTGCACTTGCAACTGCACTGAAACAGCACTTGTAGTGCAAAGTGGATTTCCCCTTAGGAAATAACCCCCATTTTCTCATAAAACAACAATTACATCACCCCAAAAGTATTGTAGTGTTGAGACAATAATCCACACATTCTTGATGAACAATCTTTTTAATACCTGCACAATCACATGTGCATTTACCAAAGGTTTTTCTGACAAACCAACATGTTTGTTGTATACCAATTTTTGTGGTGTCATTATCCAAAATCAAAATGTCCATTTTATAGAAAACAGGCCTGTGTAAAACCAACAAGAAAGACACAAATCTTGATCTTACAAAGTTCACATTTGGTAGAACTGGAAGGCAATATCAGACATGAGTATTTAGGAACTGTGTTTGATATAGCGTTCAGATGGGGTGAAATCACCCCTGGAAAAGCCAAATTTGGAAGATGCACACAAATTTCACAATGTCAACATGTGCTATCTGCCATCAGGGGGGATCAAGGGATGTGTTTTGGGGGAGAAAGCCCTTCCTCACCGCTACTTTATAATTGAGGAAGGGGTTGCACCCCCAAAACACGTCCATTGATCTCCCGTGATGGCAGATAGCACATGTTGACACACTGTGTGCATCCTCCAAATTTGGCTTTGGGAAAAATCACAAAAACATTTTGCACATTGTAGCAGACAAAAGAAGAAAGTGATTTGGAGGTGCTTTAAACTCGCCCCAAAACATCAATGATGTTTTTATATTTTGGAATAACATCATTGATGTTTTGCTTGATGTTTTCCAATTGTAAATTACACCCCATGATCTCCCCGATCAGGATCTGGGCACTTTCGGATGTGAAAGGATCTGGATCCACAACCTCACGATCACCTAAAAAGAGAGGAAACCCAAAATAAATTAGGTTTGCAAAA
This sequence comes from Aquarana catesbeiana, assembly GCF_042186555.1. Lineage (NCBI taxonomy): Eukaryota > Metazoa > Chordata > Amphibia > Anura > Ranidae > Aquarana > Aquarana catesbeiana. Next base: position 387,428,712 of record NC_133329.1, on the reverse strand, counting down.
AAATGCCGCCATCCATCTCTTATCTGAGCCTGTGGTCGCAGACACTCACCTGTTGTGGTAACTACTTCTACCACGTCTTCATCCTCCTGCTCAGCTTGTGTTGGGGGGATTTCCCCTTCTTCCAGAGGGGGGGGTCTCTGGTCTCCTCGGATGAGGGGTGTCCTCTGAGTCTTTTCTCCCCTATGTAAAACAAAAATGGTATAATTAGCACACAGATATTTGAGGTCAGAACTATAAAGATGAAACATTGCTTGGAAGTGGGGTACAATTGTCTATTTTAGCCGAGTTCCAAGATGTAGCTTTTTTAGTGTCCTTTGTCAAGCTGCAATACTTTACCTGTTTGGTAAAAGCTTCACAGATGTAGCCCCCCCTATAGTATACAGTGGGGCACCTGTGTGGCCCCCCTAATAAAAATGGTGTTCTTGTGTCCCACACTAGTGCTCCAGTGTCCAGATGTGAAAACAGCTGCTCGGTGTCCTCTCCTTACACACAATCTAGTTTGCATTTCATTCTAGTAACAAAGCCATCTACACAACCCAATTCTTTGAAGACAAGTATAGGGCGTCAAAATGGTGGCCAAATGCATATGGCCTAAACAATGGTATTTTATCGTCCGAAATAACAATGTGTGATCCGAACGAATAATGTGCCCATGAACATGAAAGTTGCCATTTTAAACTGTACAACAGTTCCTAAAAGCACATGGAGCAGCACGAACGTAATAAACACAAAAAGAATAGGAACACAGGACAACTACTTACTTTTTTGCAGCACTCTCCGGATCTTTCTGTACTGCTCGTGTTCTCGTAATTTCAGGTCCGACCACCGCTTCCTGAGCTGATCTTTCGATCGTCGTACCCCGAATTTCCGGTGCAGACTCCTGACCACTTTCGCCATGATCTTGGCCTTTCGGATATTGGGGTTGGGGTAAGGCCCATACTTTCCATCATAGTCGGCCTTCTTCAGGATGTCCACCATCTCCAACATCTCCCCAAAGGACATATTTGAGTCCTTTAATCTCCTTCTGGATCGGGACGTTTCAGGCTCCAGCCTTTCCTCCTCCTCCTCCTCCTCCTCGTTGCTGTACTTAGCACTATCCTGCTGTCTCTCCGCCATGTGCTCTTCCTCCACTGCGCCGAACGAAAAGGGGCGGGGACTAGACTAGAAAGAACGTCAGGGGCGGGCGGAGTTATACACATGCGCAGTGTGTATAAATCGTAACGCACGCGTCTTACGTACGATCTGTGAGCGGAGGAAGGAGCATCGGAGACGCCGATCGTGCTAACGAAGGTAGGATCTAAACTTGGGCCTATACTGCTTCGAAATGGAAGCCTATATTGTAACAAGATTAGGGGAGTTTGGCCTGACATTAGGGTTTGTCTTGTGTTGTGTCTTGCAGAGAAAATGGATGGGTTCAACAACCACAATTTCCTGCCCCTGTTCATAGACAAGTACAGGGAGCTGCCCTGTCTGTGGCAAGTGAGACACCCCCACTATAATCACAAACAGAAGAGGCAGGCAGCGCTGGAGAAACTGCTGGAGTTGGTGAAGCCGGTGGTCCCCACAGCAACCATCCCTTATTTAAAAGCTAAAATTGGTGGCCTGAGGAGCACTTATCTTAGGGAGCGCAAGAAGGTCACAGATTCCCAGAGGTCCGGAGCTGCAGCAGATGACGTTTATGTCCCCAGGCTGTGGTACTATGAGAGACTGCGATTTCTGTCAGGCCACACTGAAGTCAGGGAATCCCTCTCTACTCTTCCTTCCACTCTTCCTTCCATCCCAGCTGAGGCTTCCGATGTCCAACCTGGGCCTTCCAGCCAGGAAGAAGTGGAGGAGCCCAGCTTGAGTCAGGTATAGCATTCTTCTACAGATTTCTGGTCAATAAATAAATGATGTTTATTAGATGTTATTATTGATCACTAATTGCTGATTAAAAAAAGTGCTTTACATATCAATAGACAGTAGTGGGCACCCAAAATTGGGACAAGAATGAAAACTGCTGGGCTCAGAAGGATAGTCTGTTATATTTGTTAACATTCAATTTGCAGCAGTCAGGAGGTGAAAATTGTGTGTGATTGATGAATAAAAAACTAAAACTATGTCCCTTTTTCATACACAGGAAGACCTCAGCCAGGAGGAGGCTGTGGAATGTGGCAGCCAGGAGGAGGCGGGGATTATTAGTGTCAGCCAGGAGGAGGCGGGGATTAGTGGCAGCCAGGAGGAGGCGGGGCTAAGTGTCAGCCAAGAGAAGCCTGGGACCAGTCGCAGCCTGACTGAGTCTCAGGTCCCTCCCCTCCGCCTGCCATATAAAAGGGCCAGGAAGGCCACTCCGAGTCCCGTGCAGGATTCAGCATACAGGCTGATCCAGGAGGCTTCAGCGTCCCTCAGAGCCTTCCCCAGTCCTGAAGAGGCCTTTGCCTGCATGGCTGCCACAAAATTGCAGGGCATGCAGGAGGGCCAACGCAAGATCTCTGAGGACCTGATTTATAAAGTCCTTCGTAAGGGGTTGAGTGGGGAACTGACACACAAGACGGATGTCATTGAGAGGGACGATCCTCCTCCTCCTCCTCCTGCTGCCACAACTCCACCACCACAGCCAAAGCCTGTAAGGAAGCGTGGAAAGAAGACCAAAGAGTGATGACCCTGGGTTCAGTCTGGTCTGACAGAAGATGCAGTCTCTCGTATGACCACAGCCTGGGAACACAGATGTCATCTGCTGCTTTCCGAATCTCTGGGACTTCTGGACCAGACTGCCCTCCCTTAGATAAGGACTCCTCAGGCCACCAATTTTGCTTTTAAATAATTGATGTGTGCCCTGGGGGTCCAAGGCTTCACCCACTTCTGCAGTTTCTCCAGCGTTGCCTCCCTCTTTGTTTAGTTGTGAGCCCTTAATAAAATTTTTTTAGGGAAATTCTACTCTCCTGTGTGTGTTTTCATCCAAAAAGGACAGTTTGTTGGTGACGATTCAGGTGCATTTCTAACATAAAATGTGAAATTAACAAGGGACAACAACACCAAACAATCTCCTACAGATTAAATAGAACAACATATTAGTGGTGTTGTGGGAACTTGTCACCAAAAACACACACAAACATTTTCGGGAGTACAAATCAAAATCACCAAAAAAATAAAAAAGAGAAACACAAAAAAAGAATCTACATTAAAGTCCAAAAATAACAAAAAATTTTGTTGTCAGATGTGAGAAATCTAAATATATTGAGGGAATCCCGATAAATAGTAACGAAATAAGTTTGTGAGAAGTGTGTGTGAATATGAGCATCAAAACTACTTAATTCTTGTCACATTATAAAGAAGAAGAGAGTGCGCTGTATTAAACCATTTTGAACATTGCAGCGTGACGAAAGTGCTGTATCCATTCCGAACGCTAAGTTTACCAGAACGAGCTGTCCCGTGTCTGAATTTCTTCTGAGCATGCGTGGCACTTTGTGCGTCGGAACAGGCCACACACGGTCGGAATTGACGCGATCGGATTTTGTTGTCGGAAAATTTTATCTCCTGCTGTCCAACTTTGTGTGTCGGAAAATCCGATGGAAAATGTCCAATGGAGCCCACACACGGTCGGAATTTCCGACAACACGCTCCGATCGGACATTGTCCATCGGAAAATCCGACCGTGTGTACGGGGCATTACTAGTTGATCCGGTTTTGTGGTGTCCTGGATTGTACACTATAATTCCGGAAAGTGAGATAATAAAATGAAGGGTAACTTTGCTACTGAATTTATACAGATATTTATTATTTGATTAATTTAATGTTAAAACAATAATATATAATCATATATATATATATATATATATATATATATATATATATATATATATATAATCCCCCCATTTTTCCTTTTTTGGTTTCTCCTGGTGCTGGACAGGACTTTTGGAATAGGAGTGATGTGCTCCCATTGCTGGCCACTGATGCTGGGTGTCTAGTTTTCCCGGGCGAGTGTGTGATCTCCTGTCCTCTTGGCACCCTTCGGTCTGTCCACTAGATGGCGCCAGTGGATGCCATTCTTTGTTAGGACGGGCGCATGGCTATTCTTATGTGTTTTTGACACTAAGAGGCCGTGTTGCGGTACCGCGCATGAGCAGCCGATCATTCGTGCGCACATGCGCAGTCTGAGATCATATCCGGTGACGTCAGTTAGTGGCCTCGGAGCACTTTTGTGATTGTCATTCGGATAGGAATCAGGTGTATCTGGTTGTATATAATGGGAGCTAGTCTCCATAACCTTGGATTGATTGGTATGTGTTATCTCTATCTCAACTGTTGATGCAGTGTCTATATATACCTGTCTGATGGTTATGTTTTCCGATCTAGGTATCTTGCTGGACTTGGTCTGTGCTTGGAAGCTTTTTTTTTATGTTTTATACCTATATTCATTGAATCTTGGGCTCCCTTTGAGCCTGTTGGTGGTGTTTCATCTACCTGTGATCTTAATATCAGGGAATTCAGATTCCTCAATTAGGTGAGTGCTTCTTTGTCACTCCACATCGGGTAATTCTGATTTGTCTAACATAGAGTTTAGAGGTTTTATTAATTCTTACTTTTTTGTGCACTGTCGTTGCCTACCCTATATAGAACATCTATGTGGTTTCATGGACTATCATCATCTATATTGAAATATAGTGCCCTCCGGGATAATCTATACTCCCTGCCAGACCTCATATCCTCATAAAGATGTTATAGGTGTGTATCCTTCTTTCATTGTTGTCTACTTTCAGACTGTATATTTCCAAAAAATTCCCCTCTTTTCCATAAGGATTGGTTGAGAGATATTTATCTCCACCATATGAATTCTGAAATTTTGGAATGAGGTTTAACATGATATATCTACTTTTTTTTATATATGTATATGCATTCAAAATTGTTTTCTCTTGAAACAGTGCTTTACACATCTTTATTTTACTTGGTTTACCTGGTTCCCACACTCGCCTGGGAGATTGCCTTTCTAGGCCTTGAGTGTCTTGGTGCTGGCGATTTGGGTGAGTCTTTCTTCACTTTTATAAGTTAATTCCATTGGGATGCTGTCCTGAGCACTAGGGGGCAACCCTAAGGGGCTATACAATGTTTTTGTACACAGTTACATGACGTTGCACAATGAAGGTTGGCGGCTCGTTCTGTATCTGCTATTTGATTACAATTATTATATATTTTTGCTTCTCTTTTGTAGATCATTTTCTGACAAAATATACTCCTGAGGAAGCGGATAACCGCAAAACATGTAGAGTTTGCAACTGGAGAATTGTTTCCGTGTTCACTATTGCGGAACGTATTTGATATCTATTTCTCCTAGATTGCGTCAGAGAAGTCGGTGCATCATATTTAGCAGCATCCAATGTCTAGTATATACTTGTTCATGTTTTTAATGCTATATGTTTTTGTACAATAAATTTATATATTCTTGGAATTTCACTGCGTAAGTCCATACTGTACCATGAAAGTCCATATTGCCTCCACAATTTTCAAATTTTCTATAATATCACAGTGGAGTTTCTGATGGATTTATCACATGCTGTAAAAAATGAAAGGAGATTTGTGTGATCAGGAAAGAACAACCCTGAACAATGCTGGACTGGCTGCTTTCATTACTTAATTTTCCTTCATTTAGGCTTCATGTACACGGAACGTTGTTTAACCTCTCCTGAAAGATTTAACTTGACAGATAGAAACCTGCGTTTAAAAACGTCTGTTTAGCCGCGTTTACATGCCGCGTTTAGGCCCCATGTACACGGGACGCTGCTAAACACAAGTTCAGAGGCAGTTGGACGCTTTTTTCAACTGCCCCTGAACTCATCCAATGTTATCCTATGTGACCATGTACACAGTCTGGTTTATTGCCGTTTTTAGGCAGTTGCGTTTAACAGCGTTTCTTTGAAAGCAAAGAAATGGGTTCAGATGCCAAAGATTTCCACGTTTCAGAGACCAAACGTGGCTAAATGTGGCTAAACGCGGTACTGGCGTTTAGACGCGTTTTCGTTTATAAGCGTTTTTAAAGCTACCCTATTTTTTTTACATTAAAAATCTCAAAAATGATGGCAAATGATGAAAAACCATTAAAAAAAATATTTTAAAAAATTGTAATTGCTTGCAATGATTCATAGACTATTTATATACCCTAAAGAGCCCTTGATCCAATCCAATACACCACTAGCATTGCTGTTATCCGAACTATAATTGGAATTTGACATATATGTTGTTAGATTTGAACAAGAAACTTGTGGCAGGTGACATGGCAAGTGGACAATCCACAACTTGTGGCAGGTGACGTGGCAAGTGGACAATCCACATCTTGTGGCGGGTGACGTGGCAAGTGGACAATCCACAACTTGTGGCAGGTGACGGGGCAAGTAGACAATATACAACTTGTGGCAGGTGACGTGGCAAGTGGACAATCCACAACTTGTGGCAGGTGACGTGGCAAGTGGACAATCCACAACTTGTGGCAAGTGATGTGGCAAGTGGACAATCCACAACTTGTGGGTGGCAAATGGACAATCCACAACTTTTGGGTGGCAAGTGGACAATCCACATCTGGTGGCAGGTGACGTGGCAAGTGGACAATCCACAACTTGTGGCAGGTGACGTGGCAAGTGGACAATCCACAACTTGTGGGTGGCAAATGGACAATCCACAACTTGTGGCAGGTGACGTGGCAAATGACAATCCACAACTTGTGGCAGGTGACGTGGCAAGTGGACAATCCACAACTTGTGGCAGGTGTCGGGGCAAGTAGACAATACACAACTTGTGGCAAGTGACGTGGCAAGTGGACAATCCACAACATGTGGCAGGTGATGTGCCAAGTGGACAATCAAGAACTTGTGGCAGGTGACATGGTAAGTGGACAATCCACAACTTGTGGCAGGTGACGTGGCAAGTGGACAATCCACAACTTGTGGCAGGTTATGTGGCAAGTGGACAATCCACAACTTGTGGCAGGTTATGTGGCAAGTGGACAATCCACAATTTGTGGCAGATGATGAGGCAAGTGGACAATCCACAACTTGTGGCAGGTGATGTGTCAAGTGGACAATCCACAACTTGTGGCAGGTGACGTGGCAAGTGGAAAATCCACAACTTGTGGCAAGTGACATGGCAAATGACAATCCGCAACTTAAAGATACTTTAAGTATCCGCAACTTTTTGACCAAAAAGACCAAAAAATGATGGAAAACAATGCAAATACATCAAAAAATAGTTAAAAATGTTTTAATTACTTGCGATGATTCATAGACCATATATAGCCCTAGATGCAATGCAATTCACCACTGGCATTGCTGTATCCAAAAAAGCACAGAAATAGAGACAAATACAAGTAGACAACTGCTCTCTTTGCTGCTGCTACTTACTCTGGTCAAAATGGCTGAAATAGTTAACTAACAATGTTTTTTGAGCTTGGGGAGGGTCTTAAATGAGGTAATCTTAATAAACGTTTCTAGACGCAAACGCGGCTAAACGGGCGTTTTAAACGCCGGTTTCAAGATGTCAAAAAAATTCGTTCAGAGGACTTTGCCTCAGCATCCCGTGTACATGGGGCTGGTTGCGTTTGCATCTAGAAGCCTTTGTAAAAAATTGCTTTCTAGACGCTTCATTGTTAAAATGAAAAACGTCTGTAAACGAAACGCTGCTAAACACGAGTTACCGCGTTTAGCAGCGTTTACAGGCTGTTACAGGCATTTGGCATTTCAAATGCCTCTGAACATCCGTCCTGAACCCATTTTGTGCGTTCCAAAAAATGCTTCTAAACTCAGCTGCCTAGAAACGACTATAAACGATCCTATGTACATGGACAGATAAGATAACATAGAGGAGAGTTCAGGGGCAGCTGAGAAAAATGCTCAACTGCTCCTAAACTTCCGTTTACCAACAGCAGTGTACATGAGGCCTGAAGAGGAGAATAAACAGGCCAACAAAGCTAAACAACAAGCCCTTAATATTCTCAATGACGCTCTGAAGAAGAAGGCCAGCCTGCTGGTGGATGATCCAGAGGAGTTTAGAGATCAAAAGGAGTTAAAATCCTCCACATTAATCAGCACAGATCTGGTAAAGGAACTGATCAGTCATCTGCAAAAAGTGGTGTTTAAAAGAGGAAAAGCACCAGAAGGCACAAATGCTTATCTGTATCCAACGACAGAGACAGGAGTCATCTACCTGTGTCCACCATTTTGGAAGCAGCAAGAGACTTGGTCACAACCGATGACCCTTATCCATAGAGTTGCCACCTCATTCCTTTAAACCCGAACACCTTTGAATTACACAGGTTCTGTGGCTAATTTAATGCAGATAAGGCACCAAGTGAGTTTAATTACCACCTTAATCAGCCACAGAACCTGTGTAATTCATATGTGTTCGGGTTTAAAGGGATGAGGTGGCAACCATACTTTTCCATGAAGTCTCACACCTTCTGGGCTATGGACACACCATTGAGGAGAACAAAGAAAAAGTGAAAGCATCTCAACAATACAAGCTGTGTCCTGTTTCCATTTGGGACATTCAAACAGCATTTAACCACTTCAGCCCCGGAAGATTTTACCCCCTTCCTGACCAGAGCATTTTTTGCGATTCGGCACTGCGCCGCTTTAACTGACAATTGCGCGGTCGTGCGACGTGGCTCCCAAACAAAATTGACGTCCTTTTTTCCCCACAAATAGAGCTTTTTTTTGGTGGTATTTGATCGCCTCTGCAATTTTTATTTTTTGCGCTATAAACAAAATAAGAGCAACAATTTTGAAAAAAACGCATTATTTTTTACATTTTGCTATAATAAATTTCCCCCAAAAATATATAAAAAAACATTTTTTTTCCTCAGTTTAGGCCGATCGTATTCTTCTACATATTTTTGGTAAAAAAAAATCGCAATAAGTGTTTATTGATTGGTTTGCGCAAAAGTTATAGCGTTTACTAAATAGGGGATAGTTTTATGGCATTTTTATTAATAATTTTTTTTTTTTACTAGTAATGGCGGCGATCAGCGATTTTTATTGTGACTGCGACGTTATGGCAGACATTTTTGACACATTTTTGGGACCATTGTCATTTATATAGCGATCAGCGCGAATAAAAATGCATTGATTACTGTGTAAATGACACTGGCAGTAAAGGGGTTAACCACTAGGGGGCAGGGAGGGGTTAAGTGTGTCCTAGGGGAGTGATTACTAACTGTAGGGGGATGGGCTAGCTGTGTCATTACTCTGATCACTGCTCCCAATGACCAGGAGCAGTGATCAGTGACACTTGTCACTAGGCAGAACGGGGAGATGTTGTTTACATCAGCATTTCCCCGTTTGTCCTCTCCGTGAGGCAACCATGGGTATCCCCGCGGCGATCGAGTCCGCGGGACCCGCGACCCGACTCACAGAGCTCCCGGCCGGCGCGCATGCAATGACACGGCGGGAAATTCAAATGGACGTACAGGTACGCCCATTTGCCCAGCCGTGCCATTCTGCTGACGTACATCGGCGTGCGCCGGTCGGGAACTGGTTAAAGTTTTCACAGAAAGCAATGCAAAAGTGAAAGGTGGTTATATAATTTTACACATAATCATTAACACTATGAAAATGGAATTTCCAATGGATGAGTCTTTATCACGTGCAGTATATAAAGGAGCTGAAACTGAAAGGAGAGATTGGAGTGAGCAGAGGACAACCCAGAACAATGCTTACTGGTTACTTTCAATCTTTAAAGTGGAGTTCCACCCACTTTTACAACTCTTCAGCATCCCTCACTAAACTGTGCACTGTAAACGAATTGGATATTTTTTTATTTTTTTTCTCAGCACCTACTGTATATCTGCTGTATTCATTTTTCACTTCCTCCTCCCTGGCCGCGGCCCATCGCATCATTTCCTGTTTGCAATGCCTTCTGGGAAGGGGCGGCAACTTCCTCTGACACTGCCGTTGCTATGGAAACCTGACCTGAAACCTATTACACTGCTTGTGCTGCACTGAGCACGTGCAAGATCTGCAAGGATGAGATCTAGGAAATACAGTCTGGCTTCAGATGCCCACACTTAAGATGGCCACGGCCTGCTGTAAGTTTATAAAATATAAAATAACAAACTACTGCTGTAAACTAACAAAACAGACCTTAGTTTACAGACTAACTTTACTAGAATACATTGAGCTTGTGTATTATAGGGGTATTTTTCTTTAAAAAGTATAATTTTGGCCGGATCACCACTTTAATTTAGGTTTTCTTACTGAAGAGGAGAATAAACAGGCCAACGAAGCTAAACAACAAGCCCTTAATATCCTCAATGACGCTCTGAAGAAGAAGGCCAGCTTGCTGGTGGATGATCCAGAGGAGTTTAGAGATCAGAAGGAGTTAAAATCCTCCACATTAATCAGCACAGATCTGGTAAAGGAACTGATCAGTCATCTGCAAAAAGTGGTGTTTAAAAGAGGAAAAGCACCAGAAGGCACACATGCTTATGTTTATCCAAAGACAGAGACAGGAGTCATCTACCTGTGTCCTCTATTTTGGAAGCAGCAAGACACTTTTTCACAATCGATGACCCTTATCCATGAAGTCTCACACCTTCTGGGCTATGGACACACCATTGAGGAGAATGAGGAAAAAGTGAAAACATCTCAACAATACAAGCTGTGTCCTGTTTCCGTTTGGAACATTCAAATGTCATTTGAAGTTTCCATGAAGCACACGGGGACCTACACAAATGGCACCTATTCCTGCTGTAGGGAGACATCCCAGGACACTGTGTGCAAGGAATCTGCAATGAGGTACCTGAGGTACGTGTCTAATGAAACAAATTATACTGTATGATTTAAAGTGATACTAAAGCATAGTTTTTGTTTTTTTTAAATAACATATTATACTTACCTGCTCTGTGCAATGGTTTTGCACAGAGCAACCCCCATCCTGTTCTTCTCGGGTCCCCCGCCAGCGCTCCTTCCTCCTCCTTCTTCAGCAGTGCCCCCAGAGAAAGCCATTTGCCCCACTGCATTCTCGCTCCTGAACCGCTGATTTATGTGTCCATAAGACACATAGCGCTGCGGGTCAGCACCACCCCCCACACTCTCCCCATTGGCTCACTGGCTGTGATTTACAGCAATGGAAGCCAATGACCTCCCGCTGCAGTCTCAGCCAATGAGGAGGGAGATTCCCCATACAGCCGAGGCTATCGTGAATATAGCTGGATCGGTGGGGGCCCAGGTAATTATTGGAGAGGGGGGGGTTGGAAGGGCGCTGCTCACAGAAGGTTTTTTTTAAAAAAAAACTTCAGCATTTACACACACTGTAAGCCTTTTGCGATCAGTGATCATTGAAGCTTTGATACCTAGACTATAATTTTGGCTATTTTATCAGTTTAAAAGCAATGTCAAAACACTAAAAACTGGCACGTGCACATTCCTAGTTCTCTAACTTATAATGGCATAGGACATTGATTAAGGCCCGTTCTGGGTGGAAATGCGTTATCGCTGGGTTCCACTATGTTTTGTTAACAAAAAAAGCTCTTGTTGAATTCTGAAGACAAATGCCACTGCTACAGTGCCTTACAAAAGTATTCATCCCCCTTGGCTTTCTACCTATTTTGTTACATTACAGCCTTTAGTTCAATGTTTTTTTAATCTGAATTATATGTGATGGATCAGAACACAATAGTCAAAGTTGGTGAAGTAAAATTAGAAAAATATATACATAAAACAATTTAAAAAAAAAAAAAAAGAACATGTTTATTTATAAGTAAAAAGGATATACAATTTCCGTAAACAGATACATCGTCCACATTTTACACTAAAGTATACAATCTATGGTTACTTCCATTGAAGTATTATAGTAATTGGCACAATAGATTTCCTTTCTCTATTACAGAGACTCCCAGGTACAAAATCAGCGTATTGTATGGTGTAGCGAAATCAGGCAACTTGGGGTGACCCTTCCCCCCCCGTGTACAGTCAGTCACACCTGGCTACTCTATACATGTGTCTATGTTGTCAAGCCACCTATCCCAAATCTTGTTGTACTTGGCTGGACATCCCCTATGGCGATATATAACCTTCTTATATAGTATGGACATATTTATTTCACCAATCCATGCCTGGATTGTGGGAGGGATGGCCCTCATCCAGTGTTTAGCGACTAACTTTCTGGCGCATAAGAGAGTTTTGTAAAGGAAGGTAGCTAGAAACTTGTCAATGGTGACGTCCGGGAGCAACCCCAATATACAGCTGTACAGGCGAACCCATGTGATCATGTAAAAATGTAATGATTTGTGCCCAGTAATTTTGGATATCTGGGCATGTCCAAATTAGGTGAAAAATTGAGCATGGGCTGCCCGAACACCTTGGACCCTTTGGGTTCTGATTCAGAGAGAATTTGGCTATTCTTGTCGGTGTGAGATAGGATTTATGTATTACATACAGCTGAGTCAGGCGCTTGGAGAGCCTAGGCGAAACCTTCTTAGCATTTTCTAATACCTCAGTCAGAGTCATCCACTGGGCCTATGTCCTCCTCCCATCTCACTTTAGCTGTGTCTATGATTCTTGCCACTGAGCGTGTTCGTAATATGTTATTTAGATTGGATATCAGTTTGGCTGGTTCTGCTCCTATGATTACATCAACCAGTGGTATTGTTTGTGGGTTAGGGAATCCATCAAAAAATTGAGTTCGAAGAACATGCCTCAACTGTATATAACTGAATATCATGTGGGAGGGTAGTTCAAATTCTTCTTTGAGTGATTGAAAGTTTCTTACGCCCGTCGGGGTAATCACCTGGTATAGAAACACTATCCCCTTAGCGGCCCATACGGTAGCTCCCGGGAGAGACGACAGTTCCCTTAGCTGGGGGTTGTGCCATAGGGGTGTGTGTGAGTGGAAGAAATCGGCACCGGTTAGTTTAAGCGCAATCTCTCAAATGCATTTATGTTGAAGCAGTAGAGGGTTCTGGCCGTCTCCCCCCCTCCTGCCACCCCTACCTCTAAATAATACTTGTAAAGGGGAATAAGTATCATTATTCGGCTTTCTACATGTTAGGGTTTGGTATCTGATTTTATCCGTTTTGTGGATATGATAAAAATCTGATAGCTGTGCAGCTATGTAATATGCGTGGAGGTCCGGGAGGGCTGCCCTCCCTGAAGAGGTAGGGTTTTTAGGGGAATTCCAAGCTAGCTTGTGTCTGTTTGGTCCCCAACATAAAACTATTTTTCAGAAATAAAAAACTTATAATTGGCATGTGTGTGTGTATTCACCCCCTTTGTTATGAAGCCCATAAAAAGCTCTGTTGCAACCAATTTCCTTCAGAAGTCACATAATTAGTAATAGAAATTATGTCCACCTGTGTGCAATCTAAGTGTCACATGATCTGTCATTACATATACACACCTTTTTGAAAGGCCCCAGAGGCTGCAACACCTAAGCAAGAGGCACCACTAACCAAACACTGCCATGAAGACCAAGGAACTCTCCAAACAAGTAAGGGACAATGTTGTTGAGAAGTACAAGTCAGGGTTAGGTTATAAAAAATATCCAAATCTTTGATGATCCCTAGGAGCACCATCAAATCTATCATAAACAAATGGAAAGAACATGGCACAACAGCAAACTTGCCAAGAGACGGCCGCACACCAAAACTCACAGACCGGGCAAGGAGGGCATTAATCAGAGAGGAGCACAGAGACCTAAGGTAACCCTGGAGGAGCTGCAGAGTTCCACAGCAGAGACTGCAGTATCTGTACAGGGGATGACAATAAGCCATACACTCCATAGAGTTGGGCTTTATGGCAGAGTGGCCAAAATATAGCCATTACTTTCAGTAAAAAACCAAAATGGCACATTTTGAGTTTGCAAAAAGGCATGTGGGAGACTCCCAAAATGTATGGAGGAAGGTGCTCTGGTCTGATGAGACTAAAAGTGAACTTTTTGGCCATCAAAGAAAATGCTATGTCTGGTGCAAACCCAACACATCACCCAAAGAACACCATCCCCACCGTGAAACATGGTGGTGGCAGCATCATGCTGTGGGGATGTTTTTCAGCAATCAGGACTGGGAAACTGGTCAGAGTTGAGGGAAAGATGGATGGTGCTAAATACAGGGATATTCTTGAACAAAAACTGTACCACTCTGTGTGTGATTTGAGGCTAGGACGGAGGTTCACCTTCCAGCAGGACAATGACCCCAAACACACTGCTAAAGCAACACTTGAGTGGTTTAAGAGGTGACTCGGTTAAATTGATGATAGGCAACTCCTATAATCATATTGATTAGTGGTTCCAAATTAATAATAACTACTGCAGTAGGGAACAGACACAAAAGATACGCTCAGCATCTTTCCAAATAACTGTTCTGCTTTATTATGACGCAATTGAAGGTTTTTATGCACATGATTACGTAGGTATCACATTAATATTACAATTGTATGTTCATGGTAACAAGGGGCGTTACATAGGCAGACTAATTCTAATCAGGACTCAAAAGAATGTAAACATTTACTGAAAACATTATTAGTGCTGTGTGCACAGTGAGGGCAGTGTGCAATACATACAAAATACAATACAATTTCCATTACAGTCTCCCCTCTTTTGATCAATGTTTTGATCACTAACCGTACCTGCTATCACCTTTAACCTGGAACCTCCACACGCTTAGGTGGAGGTAGTCCTGGCCAAAGAGGCAAAAAAAAAACTCCATTGTGGAAAAAATAATAGCTGAGCAACTTTTTCATTACCAAATGACTTTTCATTGTGAAAAACAAATGATTGATAAGACATATTTACAGATTATAAACATATTTAAACATGTAAATGTGTTGGAATGGCCTAGTTAAAGCCCAGACCTCAATCCAAAAGAAAATCTGTGGTCAGACTTAAAGATTGCTGTTCACAAGCGCAAACCATCCAACTTGAAGGAGCTGGAGCAGTTTTGCAAGGAGGAATGGGCAAAAATCCCAGTGGTAAGATGTGGCACCTCATAGAGACTTATCCAAAGCGACTTGGAGCTGTGATAGCCGCAAAAGGTGCCTCTACAAAGTATTAACTTTAGGGGGGTGAATAGATTTGCACATTGACTTTTTCTGTTATTCTGTCCTATTTGTTGTTTGCTTCACAATAAAAAAAAAAACATCTTCAAAGTTGTGGGCATGTTCTGTAAATTAAATGATGCAAATCCTCAAACAATCCATGTTAATTCCAGGTTGTGAGGCAACAAAACACAAAAAATGTCAAGGGGGGTGAATACTTTTGCAAGGCACTGTATATCACATTTCAAATTTTTTGAATAAAATCTTTATTTTATGCAACAATTTATTGTAGGGAGCATGACAGGCTTTCTAGTTATAAAGTCCAGCAGCATCCACATGCATAACTTAGTGTTGCCTCTACAAGAAGAGAGAGATAAAGTATGTCCCTCCTCTGAGCTATTCAGCTGTGTGTGTAACCTTTCCTTAAAGAGGTCATAACCTTAGAAAAAAAATGCTGTAAAATACCTGGCTGATCCTGTGTCCCCTATGTGACCTGACCACGGTAATTGTGGTTGTAATCATGGCTGCTGATCCATAATACCATGGTCAGTTTACGTGCCTCCATCATCCCATTCTGTTAGAGTCTCTCCTCTCTCCCCCTCCCTCCCTGCCTGTCAGTTCTTAGTGTGTGAAGATCTCCAAACTCACTCCTCCCCTCCGGTCGCTATACCGTATTTACTGTGTGGCAATATGGTCGTCATATGATGGTCTTGGGCGAGAAGTGGTTATTGTGGATGTAAAGTCAGTAAAATTACTGCAAGTTCCTCTGTTATAACAAGGTATAATACACAATACACATGTCTCGATGTTTTTTAAAATGTTGTTGCTAGCTTATTTCAGAGCACTGCTGTGCGGTCCCATGATCTCCCGCCGCTCTCCTCCTTCAATCTAAGGACTATAGTGGGAGGGGCTGAGCAGACAGCACAGCGGTCATGTGACCTCCCGGCTGACATCAGAGGGGAAACTCAGCCCCTCCTGGAGTAGTTTTTGGATCGTGTGAGGAGAGCAACGGCAGGTCACGTGACCGCACAGCGGCACTCTGAAATAAGGTAGCTATTTATTTACTTCAGCCCCGGAAGGATTTTCCTCTTTAATGACCAGGCCATTTTTTGTGATACGGCACTGCGTCGCTTTAACTAACAATAGTGCAGTCGTGCGACGTTGTACCCAAACAAAATTTATGTCCTTTTTTTCCCACAAATAGAGCTTTCTTTCGTTTGCGCAAAAGTTATAGAGTCTACAATATAGGGGATAGCTTTATGGCCCTTTTATTATTATTTTTTTACTAGTAATGGCGGCGATCTGCGTTTTTAGCGCGAATGCGACATTGTGGCTGACAGATCAAACAATTTTGACACTTTTTTGGGACCACTGACATTTATACAGCGATCAGTGCTATAAAAAGCCACTGATTACTGCGTAAATGTCACTTGCAGGGAAAGGGTTAACACTAGGGGCGATCAAGGGGTTCCCTAGGTGTGTTCTAATGTGAGGGGATAGGACTGACTAGAGGAGGAGCCAGATTGTTGTTTCTACTTAGTCAGAACAGACGATCTGTTTCTCCTCCCCTGTCAGAACCGGGATTTGTGTGTTTACACACACAAATCCCGGTTCTAGCTCTCGTGCCCGCGATTGCGGGTGACCGGCAGCGATCGTGCTTGCCGGCCATGCACATCGGCTCCGGGGATACACTGCGGGTGCATACGCATGCACCTGCTATAGAGCTTTGAAGAGCCGACTGACCATGAAGGCGATTCACGCAGCCGTGCCAACCTGTCGCAGTATAACTGCGGCGGCTGGTCAGAAAGTAGTTAAAAAAACATTGACACTGTGTATTATACTTTGTTATAACAGAGGGGCTGACAGTAATTGTATTCAATGACTTTACAACCACATTAACCACTTCCCGCCCAAGACCATCATATAACGTCCTGGAATTTGAGTGGAGATATCTCAATGATGGGTGCAGCTGCACCCATCATTCAGATTTCTTCTTTTTCTGCCGGCGATTCCCTACACCGTAAGAACAATCATAGTGGCTGTTTAGCCGCTTGTACTGTATTTGGCTCCATCCATCTTCACATCAACTCTGACCAGCTTCCCTGTCCCTGCTGAAGAAAAGCATCCCCACAACATGATGCTGCCACCACCATGTTTCACGGTAGGGATGGTGTGTTCAGGGTGATGTGCAGTGTTAGTTTTCCACCACACATAACGTTTTTCTTTTAGGTCAAAAACTTCCATTTTAGTCTCATCTGACCAGAGCACCTTCTTCCACATGTTTGCTGTGTCCCCCACATGGCTTCTTACAAACTGCAAACGTGACTTCTTTTGGCTTTCTTTCACCAATGTCTCTCTTCTTGATACTCTTCCATAAAGGCCAGATTTGTGGAGAGCACGACTAATAGTTGTCCTGTGGACAGATTCTCCCACCTGAGCTGTGGATCTCTGCGGCTGGCTGCTTCTCTGATTAATGCTCTCCTTGCCCGGCCTGATTTTGAGTCTAGCTGCTATTTAATGTATGAATCAGAGTGGGGGGGGGGGGATGTTTGCCCAGGGTCCAACCAATATTAAAGAGGGCCCTGCTAGGCGGATCTGTGCACAGTATTTAACTCCAGTACCAGTGAATCCAGTGCTGCCGCCTTAAAGGGAGATTGTTCTGTCAGATCTGCAGACATCTCAAGTCTCCCGGAAGGTGCGGGAGACTCCCGCACACCCGCAAACGCCTCACGTTCTCCTGGGAATGATCGGTGTGGTGGGGATCAGCTGTGATCACAATCTCCTTTGTATAGATTTTTAGCTGACAGACACTTCTCCTTCTCCCCCTCCCGCGGCTGACGGCTAAAACGCTATACAGGGAGATCGGTGATCACAGCTGTCCTTCCAGTCGCACCGATCATCCCCAGCTGCTCTGTGTACTCCTCCCCCGGCCCCCTCCATGTCCAGCTAAGCCGACCCCCTGTTCTCTTCCGCCCCCCCCTCGTCCCCCGCAGCCGGCTCCCCTCCTCTCCTCTCCTCTCCTCTCCCACCAGCTGCGGGGGGGGACTAGTAATAGGACACAGTGAGCGAAATTGCTCCTGTGTCCTGTGATTGCTGAGCAGAGTAAACTGTCTATACTCTGCTCAGTTTATGAATGAATAGGAGCCGCTGTCTCCTGTTCATTCATCATCAGTGCTGAGAAAGGGACTGGGGAATGTGTCCTCAGTCCCTTTGTCCGTCTCAAGGGGGAGATGTCAGGGGTCTGTTTAGACCTCTAACATCGCACCAAAGCCCCCCAAAAAATATTGTAAAAAAATTCTAAAAAATGAAAAATTTTAAAAAAATAAAATAAACTACTGACACCACTCTCCCCTGCCCAACCAACACTGTCCACTGCCCCAACCCCTTCCCCCCAAAAAGCATTGTGAAAAAAAAAAGCGCCACCTTCCTGAAATGAGTTTTTGCAGGTTGGGATGTCTGGATCTGACCCCGCCATGCCCCCCTGTGCCCCCCGCTGTGAGTGCCTGCAGGGATCCAAGAGCCTCTGTCACAAATGGTGAGAGCAGGCGGTGGCGGCTGATGGCCTCTGTGAGGGCCACATTACAAGGCCTGGCAGGCTGGATTTGGTGTTTGCCACATGTGGTCTAGGCTCCTAAAACACAGGAAAATAAAAGGAAAAGGTAATAAATATAGCTAATATGTTTTTAAAATACAGATTCCTTTACAGTATGAATATTTATTTTACATTTTATTTGTATTGTTAAAATTTTTTGCCAATGTTTATCCACAGAAAGTCACCTCTCCTGTAAAACTGTGACCAATCACAGTTCAGCCAGGGGGAAGTTTTGCACTGGACACATCAGGGATCACATTTCCATCAGTTGGAGGATTATTATGTTGGAAGTGAAGTACAAGAAGTGGTGAAGGTGGAGAGACGAATATTCATTTTTCATTAAAGAATATATAAACCCAACATTTCATATTCCTGATATGTGGCTGATGCACCATGTACTTGTATGAGAAAGTCTCCTGTTCTCTATGCATTGCTTCCTTTTTATGAAATCCCTGGTGTTCCTACCAGTCCCTCTGCTTTTCTATTAAAAACTGACCACACTAGGCATGAGAGCAAAGTGTGGTCAGTTCTCTAGCTGTGCTGGGAACTCAGCCTGCTCTCCTCCAAGGATCAGATTTCTCCTCCTCCAGCTCTCTAGTCAGCTGAGAAGAGAGGGAATATGATCACTTAAAAGAGGAAAAGACGTTATGTATAATTATATATATATATATATATATATATATATATATATAAATATACACAGTTGCAATAAAAAGTATGTGAACCCTTTTGGAATGATATGGATTTCTGCACAAATTGGTCATAAAATGTGATCTGATCTTCATCTAAGTCACAACAATAGACAATCACAGTCTGCTTAAACTAATAACACACAAAGAATGAAATGTTACCATGTTTTTATTGAACACACCATGTAAACATTCACAGTGCAGGTGGAAAAAGTATGTGAACCCTTGGATTTTATAACTGGTTGAACCTCATTTGGCAGCAATAACTTCAACCAAACGTTTCCTGTAGTTGCAGATCAGACGTGCACAACGGTCAAGAGTAATTCTTGACCATTCCTCTTTACAGAACTGTTTCAGTTCAGCAATATTCTTGGGATGTCTGGTGTGAATTGCTTTCTTGAGGTCATGCCACAGCATCTCAATCGGGTTAAGGTCAGGACTCTGACTGGGCCACTCTGGAAGGCGTATTTTCTTCTGTTTAAGCCATTCTGTTGATTTACTTCTATGCTTTGGGTCTTTGTCCTGTTGCAACACCCATCTTCTGTTGAGCTTCAGCTGGTGGACAGATGGCCTTAAGTTCTCCTGCAAAATGTCTTGATAAACTTGGGAATTCATTTTTCCTTTGATTAAGCAATCCAACCAGGCCCTGACGCAGCATATCAGCCCCAAACATGATGCCCCCACCACCATACTTCACAGTTGGTATGAGGTTTTGATGTTGGTGTGCTGTGCCTCTTTTTCTCCACACATAGTAGTGTGTGTTTCTTCCAAACATCTCAACTTTGGTTTCATTTGTCCACAGAATATTTTGCCAGTACTGCTGTGGAACATCCAGGTGCTCTTGTGCAAACCGTAAACGTGCAGCAGTGTTTTTTTTGGACAGCAGTGGCTTTCTCTGTGGTATCCTCCCATGAAATCCATTCTTTTTTAGTGTTTTACGTATCGTAGATTCGCTAACAGGGATGTTAGCATATGCCAGAGACTTTTGTAAGTCATTAGCTGACACTCTAGGATTCTTCTTCACCTCACTGAGCAGTCTGCGCTGTGCTCTTGCAGTCATCTTTACAGGACGCTCACTCCTAGGGAGAGTAGCAGCAGTGCTGAATTTTCTCCATTTATAGACAATTTGTCTTACCGTGGACTGATGAACAGCAGAGTGGTGGGAACAATGGCCCACTGTTGCTGACAGTGTATGTGTGTGTGTGTGGGGGGGGGTGATAATGCCCCAAGGCCCAGATAAAAGCAAGCAAAGGGCCACATCTAGCCCCATGGCCACAGTTTCGAAAATCGGAAAATCTGACAACAGACCGTCATCTGCCAAAAATTTACTAGCCTGCCATCCAACACTTGTTTGCGGAAAGTTGGACAACAATTGTCTGATGGAGTGTACTAATGGTCGGATTTTTAGGCCAATAGTCTGTCATCACACAATTCCCTGGTGAAAATCTGATCGTGTGTACGAGGCTTTAGATTGGGATGGCAAGAAAAGTTCATGTAATGTAAAGGCAGGGGTCCCAATACTTTTGGTAATATAGTGTAAATAGGCAGCTCTAGGTACCCATGAATTATGACACCCTTACGTACAAATTCTGCTCCCTGTTATATGATTGTTTTAGAAAAAAAATAATGCTAGAAAGAGCTATGGGACTGCAGTTTGTTTTAGATGCAGGATCCCTTTTTCACCAGTACAGTCTATTGCAGTGGTTCTCAACTCCTGTCCTCAGGACCCACTAACAGGCCAGGTTTGCAAGATAACTGAAATCACAGGTGAGATCATTTGCTGCTCAGTGATTGCAGTGTTCTAGTCTGCATCTCCTCAAGGAAATACTTAAAATCTGGCCTGTTAGTGGGTCCTCCTGAGGACAGGAATTGAGTACCACTGGTCTATTGCTCATCCCCTCATTCAATTGCCATTTCAGGTTGGGTAGAAGCTGCAGCAGAATCTGAACTTTCATAATAGTGCGGCCCTGAGTAGCTCCTGAAATAAGAATTCCTGTCAAACTAATGAACTGTTCTTTTATACAAATTTAGGTGAGTTTTGGACTATATCTACTGACCTTCATTTTCAAGATAAACTAGCAATCATGCCTGTACACTAATAATAAAAAAAGGAAAAATGTGTACATGTGTGTGTATATATAAAGAAAAAAAAAATCAACGTTCAGTATCTACCTTAAAAAGTGTTTGTGTTTAATGCTGTATTAAATAGAACAAAGAAGAAAAAAATATATTTAAATGGTATATTATAAAATAATAAAATATATAATCTGTTACTATGTCCAGATATACCTGTCATAAGAGAATTATGCCATTGATTTTTTTGCTGGGCTTTACCTGAATTTTAAAAGCATTGTACCTGCGCCTTGTGTTTTTCACCTGCATAAGATGTACATTGATCATGTAGTTTCATGGTGTAATTTGTTGCCCTGTACACACAGCCCATAGTAGAGGAAATCTTCACATTTCTGTGTCTCACAGGCAGCAATCAGGGGTTCTCCGAGTCTGGGGGGCAAAAACGTTAACTTCTCCATTAGGCACATTCATCCTGCAGTCTCTGGGCCCAATCTGGGAGGTCACTCACATCCTCCAGTACCTTCGGACTCCTGTAATCACAGAGCAGCACTCAGGGGCAGAAAGATGCATCAACCTTTCTTGGTGTAACCCAGTGGCATAACTAGAACCTTCAGGGTCCAATGCAAGAAACCATGAAGGGCCCCCCTTCCCCCCCTGGAAACATCCGCGGCCCTCCCAATTCATGTGTCTGGCCCCTTTCAGGACACCGGACACATGAAATACTATGGCGGGGATAGGCAGGGGGTGTGTATTTTGAAACACGTAATTAGAGCCAGAGGCTCTAAGAGGCTTCAAAATAGGGTGGGCTCGGGGCGCAGAGCACTGCATCCCGATCCCAGCCTGTTGTGTGGCATAGCGAAATAATTTTTGCTATTTTCACACTAACGTTCCTCCCTGCCAATCAGCAGGCAGGTCAGTGAGACCTGTCACCCGATTGGCCAAAGCATTAGGCAATCCTATTGGACACCTAAGGCTTTGGCGGAAGAGGAGACGTGGCGGAGGAAGCCTGAGGAGCCGAGCGGACACAGGAGCCGCAGCCGCCGCTTCCCGCCGATGAGGAGAGCCGCCGCCTCCCGCCGAGGAGGAGAGCCCCGTCACTCCAGGAGAGGAGCAGAGCCATGCCACAAGGACGGTAAGTGCCGCCGGACAGGCCACAGGGGAGGGGGGGTTAGTGAAGTGACAGCCGAGCCAGGGGACGTGCCTGGCTGCATTTGATCGGCACAAGTGTCTGCATATACTGGCCACAAATGGCTGCGTATGATGGGCACAAGTCGCTGCATTTGATTGGCACAAGTGGCTGCTGCATATGATGGGCACAAGTGGCTGCATATGATGGGGCACAGTGGCTGCATATGATGGGCACAAGTGGCTGCATATGATGGGCACAAGTGGTTGCATATGATGGGCACAGTGGCTGCGTTTTATGGGCACAATGGCTGCATTTTATGGGCGCAATTGCTGCATTTAATGGGCACAGTGAGGCTGCAATTGATGGGGGGAGGGGGTTCAGTATTTTTCAGTTTGTTTGCCCCCCCCAAAAATTTTGAGCTCCAGCCGCCACTGCGTCACACAGTTCCTCTCACTGTGTCTGTGGAAGCTTATGCCATCAGGTGCATCCTTCCCGGGCTCCCTGATGAGATGGGAGAGCCCAGTAAAGGTGACGGCAGCAGCAGCAGGAGGAGGGGGAACCACCTGTAAAAGTGATTCAGCAGCTGTATAGCCGCTAGGATCGCTTTTGACTGATAGGGATTCGCTGGCTCATACAGGCCTCATCCCGATATAACCACTTCCCCCCATATGATGTCCTATGGATGGGAAGTGGGTAATCAGCGCCCCATACTTTTTCATCCCTTACAATTCTATACAAATTGTGTAAAATTCAACTTTCATTGCACCCTTGAAAAAGTCACGTGCCCAGTGACGATACGCGTGGGGAGAAGGAGCCTGTGACGCTCTTGGTAGTGTGCAGTCTGCAAGTGATTCAATCAGCAGCAGCACGGAGCAGCACGGAGCTGAGTGTAAACTGACCATATTAACGGGAAATGCGATCTATATTGTAGGGATCATGTGAGTGAATCTATTTTGGGTCTTTGCTTCATGTGTGAATTGGCTGATATTTGCGCAATGGTATTTTCCCATTCTTATGTTTCATATGGGGGAGAACACTAGAACCGGAAAGTAATCGATCCATGCCGGCGGATGAACGGGATTGAGCCTATCCACCGCTGATCCATCTAAACTCACATAGCCCTGATTTAAAGCAAAGAGGAGGTATCATTTTGCTTCTAATTAGCAAACCAAGTATAACCATTATTTGAGGTGTATTGGATTTTGTACAATTTTATCACTATCTCACAAGAACATTGGTTATAGAACATTATATATTGGAATAAGATCCCCGGGAGGTCTTTCACTAATAAGGGAATTTCATATGAAGGTTCCGAACACATTGTATTTCATTATTTTTATTTTATATGTTTTGATTTGGTTTTCACTGCTCATGATTTGTAATAAGTTCTAAACAATGTATTCACTCATTTTAGGATGTGTTTTGTTAACAAAATGAGGTAGCATGAGATCAATTGGATAATACGAGCGCATCACTTTATTTATTTATTATTTAATTGCAAAAGACTGTCTGCTGCTCTAAGTTTTACAGCTGCTATGTAAAGATTGTTAGAGAGGGAGCAAAAAGGAGCACAACTACCTCTATGTACAGGCACTTTTAGATGGAAGGCCAAGAAGATTGGAATGGGTCATTTAAATCCAATGAAGCTTGTATTTTACAGAAACTAATTTACTGAATATGTTATTTTAATACACAGCATTTTGGGTGTTTTTTGATAATAAACAGCACATGTTAGAAACAGAAAGTGCAAAAGTCCACACTTAGTATCAGTAAAATTCTGAAATGCTTCAATGCACCTGTCATATAAAAATCACCTTTCTTTCCTCTTCCTTATAGTTATGATTAAAGCATTTTTCCCATTGCCTTGAACTAAAAGCCTAATCCCAGTTGATGTTTTTTCTATCAAATCTATTGCTCAGAATGTCAAAATATAAAAAGTTTAGCCCTGGCTGCAATACTCACTTCCTCTCTAGTGCTGTCCACCAAAGCCTCAACTTTTGGTGGTCCAGCACAAGTCATCTTGTGAGTTAAAGCAGCGGTCCCCAAACTCCCCAGCACCAGGGACCGGCCTCAGCGATGGCAACCCCTTCACAGACCAAGGGAGGGGGGTTGGTGCTGCCTGTTACCTCTGGGAGGGAAGAATAAGGCTGTGGGGGGTTGGGGCTGTGTAGCCTGTTACCTCCCCCTTGTGTGAGCACAGCCTGTCAACTCCAGGGGGGAGGTATGTGTGCAGCCTATCACCTGGAGGGGGGAGGAGAGTGTTGGTGCAACCTGTCACCTCCGGAGGGTGTGGGCATGTGCTGCCTGTCACCACTGGGCCGGCCCAGCTCTCCTCCCTCCTCTTCTTCTTCTTCTCCCATCTCTGTAGATAAGGTGACCACAGAGAGGGAAGGGAGTAGTAGTGCTAGGAGAAGGGGAGCAGGTGTCCACTAGTGGTGGGATGGTGGCAGTGCAGGTTGTGCTGGCTAACTCACCTGCTGTCCAACCCCAGCTCCCAACAGGCCACGGATGGGCCTGTGGCCCGGACGTTGAAGAACCCTGTGTTAAAGGACATCCATTATTACCCACTCTCTATGAGTGTGCAGCCCCATGGACCCACCCCCTGGAGGGCGTGTCTCCAAGAACTGTGCACTCACAGTGCACTGATGAAGGATGCAGAGAATAACATTATTATGGAAATATTTTTTAAATTGTGTTCATTTACATATACCGTTCCTGTTTCTGATGTCAGTAGCTCATATCAGGGATTCAAACATGTTTGGGACAAACATGGATCAATGCTCAGACAAAAAAGTTAACTAAAAAAGATGCAAAAAAGATGTATAAAAAAACGTTCTATTGTTTCTATGTTTCTATCATAATAAACACCACTGGGTTACTAGGAATGCAAAAAAAAAAAAAAAAATCACTTTTGTAAAGCTGGAAAAAAGAAACTTAATTAATTAAAAACTTCAGCCCTGGATGGATTTGCCCCCTTAATGACCAGGCCAATTTTTGCGATACGGCACTGCGTCGCTTTAACTGACAATTGCAACGGCTGTGCGATGTTGTACCCAAACAAATTTGTCGTCCTTTTTTTCCCATAAATAGAGCTGTCTTTTGGTGGTATTTGATCAGCTCTGGGGTTTTTATTTTTTGCGCTATAAACAAACAAATGGAAAGAGAGAGTTAACCCCTGGGGTGGGACTTTTAAGGCACTCAAAAACGTATATACAAAAAAGTATATCAATTTATTTGAAAAACATGATTAAAATTGTATCACAAATAAGTACACATGAAAATTACCAAATACACTGGAAATGCACATATACAGAATGGTACTGTCGATGGATGTCCTCAACCCAACGCGTTTCAGAGTCTGTGTTTGTCTCCATACTGGCAGATCTCCTCAGCTCTCCATCTTAGGCTGTAGGCCTCCAATCACAGGTAGGTCCCAATATATCTAGATGCAATGCCAGTAGGTCCTATAAATTACAATATGTACTCTATTTCTTATTATATTCTTACATTTTCTCTTTTTGTAAGGCCCTGCCTGTCTAACCTCAGTGGTCCTGAATCCACACCATCAAGGGATGGGGTCCCCTTTAGAGACCTCCCCGTAGTTTTATGTTATGATCTAATTTGTAGATATCAGTATAACATAAACCTATCACGAGCAAGGTGATCAAGGATTCCCCGAGACTGTGTTTTGCTTTTAAAGTGTCATGGAATATATTTGTATACACTACTGGATTGTCTGTAAGTAGAGGTCAATCTTGATGATGTGCCCACCTTCCAGCCTGATGTCTCATTGCCTGCCTTCCAGCCTGGTGTCTCATTGCCTGCTTTCCAGCCGGATGTCTTGATATTGGTGTCTCAGCCTGAAGTTTCGGTGCCCGTGTGTCAGCCTGAAGTTTTGGTGCCCGTGTGTCAGCCTGTAGTTTCAGTACCCATGTGTCAGCTTGGAGTTTCGGTGCCCGTTACCCAGTCTGCTGAGCCGGTGCCCGTTACCCAGTCTGCTGAGCCGGTGCCCTTTACTCTGTCTACTAAATCGGAGTCCGTCACTCGGCCTGTTAAGCCAGTACCCTTTATTCGGTTTGCCGGACCAGTGCCCAGTGTCCAGCTCGCTGGGCCGGGGCCTGTTACCTGGCCCACTGGGCCGGGGCCCGTTACCCTGCCTGTTGAGCCGGTGCCTGTGATCCAGCCTGCCCTTACGGTGCTCGCTGTTTGGCCTAATGTTCCAGAGCCTGCTGCCCAGCTCGACGACCCGGAGCCTGCTGCCCAGCTTAACGACCCAGAGCCAGCTGTCTGCTCTGATGTGCCCGCTGTCTGCCTGAAGTATCCGATGCCCAGCCTGATGTGCCCTCATCTGTTGTTCGGTTTGAGGCCATAAACTTTGAACAATTTCATCTAGTTTGAGCGTCCAGAGGCCGCTCCTTTGAGGGGGGTACTGTCATGAAAAGGTTTACCCGTTGGTGGTGCTATAGGTCTCTTGGATCGCAGTACCAGTGTCCACCAGCGGGTGTCTTCCAATACCTAGGACTTGTAATATGAGGACTCACCTGCTGGTGGCACTGTTGCATCCTCAGGCCGTAGTACCGGTGTCCACCAGCGGGTGTACTCCGGCAGTGTGGAGCAGACAGCACCCTCTGCGCTCAGGTGTAACGTGAGGTCAATTACTGCAGCCTTATAAATACCCGGCAAGCCCTCACATGCTTGCCTTGGTATCTTTCTTCCTTGCGCCCTGACCTGTAACCTGTATCTGTAACCTGTATCTGAACCTGAACCTGCTCCTGAGCCTGTATCCGATCCCATCCTGATCCTGTCCCTCCTGTGTTCCTATTCCCTTGTAGCCATATCCCATCCATTATCTCCCTCTTCTATCCTGCCCTTGTTCAGTTGCTGATCCCCTGTGTATGACCCTGGCCTGGCTAACGTGTTTGATTTCGGTACTTCCCTTTGGCTGTATATATTATCTGTTGTCTGTGGGTTTCTGTTGGTTGGTTAAGCACTATTTATATTTGGGGTGTTTGTTTATTTATATCACTTATCTTAAATAAACATTATTCTTATTCACTTTACATGCGTTTTGGTTTCCTCTTTGCAGTCCACACAATCTGGTCACACCTGTTCATGACAAGATGTATGATTCCTCTCTCATCCCTGATGAAGGAGACAAACACAGACTCCGAAACGCGTTGGATTGAGGACATCCATCGACAGTACCATTCTGTATATGTGCATTTCCAGTGTATTCTGCTGTTATTTCCATGTGTACTTATCTGTGATACGATTTTAATCATGTTTTTCAAATAAATTGATGTACTTTTATATATATATACAGTAAGAGTACCTTAAAAGTCCCACCCCAGGGGTTCACTCTCTTTCCAATAGATTTAGGGATGTGGCACATCTAGAAGTGACTATCACCAATTAATCTTGTATATATACACAAACAAAGAGCGACAATTTAAAAAAAAAACAATTACATATCCTAAAAAATAAATAAAAAACATTTATTTATCAGTTTAGACCAATATATATTCTTCTACATATTTTTGGTATAAAAAAAAAATCGCAATAGGCGTATATTGATTGGTATGCGCAAAATTTATAGCGTTTACAAACTATGGGATGGATTTAGGGACTTTTATTGTTTTTTATTGTTTTTACTAGTAATGCCAATTAGGTGGGACTTCGACACTGCGGCGGACAAATCTAACCCCAAATTACACTTTTTGGGGACCAGTGACGTTATTACTGTAGCACTGGGATTTATTTGCCATCTGAAGTAAATGCTAAATAATGGACAATGCTATTAGATTGGTATTTGGCTCCCTCTAGTGGTATGTAATGGGAATGAGACTTGTTTAACTTTCACATAGAGCATGAAGGAAAACCTATACAGGAAGTGACTTGATCACTTGTGAAAGGACTCGCATACTTACCAACTGTCCCGGATTTCCCGGGACATTCCCAGGATTTGGACTCTTTTCCCGATTTTATTGTTTCCCGGTCCACAGAAATCCGTTTTTTCACGATTTATCCCTGCCACCACTAGAGGTCCATGGCCGGCGGAGACAATGCCGCCATTTTTAAGAAGACCAGGAATGGCTGGGTGGCTAGATGAAGCTCCTGCATCGCCGTCTACCCCCCCGCCCCGCTGCCGGTCTGTTATGGAAAGGGGTGGGGGTTCTATTGTAACCACGCGGCCGGAGGAGGGAGACATTATTTTGTACACCCCCTCCTACTAGGACACTTGAGGTAAGGGGGGGCACCGCTGGGGACACCTGATGTAAGGGGGGCTCCGCTGGTGACACCTGATGTAGGGGGGCTCCGCTGGGGACACCTGATGTAAGGGGGGCTCCACTGGGGACACCTGATGTAAGGGGGGCTCCGCTGGGGACATCTGATGTAAGGGGGGGCTCCGCTGGTGACACCTGATGTAAGGGGGGGCTCCGCTGGGGACACCTGATGTAAGGGGGGCTCTGCTGGGGACACCTGATGTAAGGGGGGCTCCGCTGGGGACACCTGATGTAAGGGGGGCTCCACTGGGGACACCTGATGTAAGGGGGGCTCCGCTGGGGACACCTGATGTAAGGGGGGGCTCTGCTGGGGACATCTGATGTAAGGGGGGGCACCGTTGGGGACATCTGATGTAAGGGGGGCTCCGCTGGGAACATCAGATGTAAGGGGGTAAGGGGGGCTCCACTTGGGACACCTGATGTAAGGGGGGCTCTGCTGGTGACACCTGATGTAAGGGGGGGCTCCGCTGGTGACACCTGATGCAAGGGGGGCTCCGCTAGGGACATCTGATGTAAGGGGGGCTCCGCTGGTGACACCTGATGTAAGCGGGGCTCCGCTGGTGACACCTGATGTAAGTGGGGGGCTCCTCTGGGGACACCTGATGTAAGGGGGGCTCCGCTGGTGACACCTGATGTAAGGGGGGGCTCCGCTGGGGACATCTGATGTAAGGGGGGCTCCGCTGGGGACATCTGATGTAAGGGGGGCTCCGCTGGGGACATCTGATGTAAGGGGGCTCCACTGGTGACACCTGATGTAAGGGGGGGCTCCGCTGGGGACACCTGATGTAAGGGGGGGCTCCGCTGGGGACATCTGATGTAAGGGGGCTCCGCTGGGGACACCTGATGTAAGGGGGGCTCCGCTGGGGACATCTGATGTAAGGGGGGCTCCGCTGGGAACATCTGATGTAAGGGGGTAAGGGGGGCTCCACTCGGGACATCTGATGTATGGGGGGCTCTGCTGGTGACACCTGATGTAAGGGGGGGCTCCGCTGGTGACAACTGATGCAAGGGGGGCTCCGCTAGGGACATCTGATGTAAGGGGGGCTCCGCTGGTGACACCTGATGTAAGCGGGGCTCCCCTGGTGACACCTGATGTAAGTGGGGTGCTCCGCTGGGGACACCTGATGTAAGGGGGGCTCCGCTGGTGACACCTGATGTAAGGGGGGCTCCGCTGGGGACATCTGATGTAAGGGGGGCTCCGCTGGGGACATCTGATGTAAGGGGGGCTCCGCTGGGGACATCTGATGTAAGGGGGCTCCACTGGTGACACCTGATGTAAGGGGGGGCTCCGCTGGGGACACCTGATGTAAGGGGGGGCTCCGCTGGGAACATCTGATGTAAGGGGGCTCCGCTGGGGACACCTGATGTAAGGGGGGCTCCGCTGGGGACATCTGATGTAAGGGGGGCTCTGCTGGTGACACCTGATGTAAGGGGGGCTCCGCTGGGGACATCTGATGTAAGGGGGGCACCACTGGGGACATCTGATGTAAGGAGGGCACCGCTGGGGACACCTGATGTAAGGAGAGGCTCCGATGGGGACACCTGATGTAAGGGGAGTCTCCGATGGGGACATCTGATGTAAGGGGGGCTCCGCTGGGGACATCTGATGTAAGGGGGGCTCCGCTGAGGACACCTGATGTAAGGGGAGGCTCCGATGGGGACACCTGATGTAAGGGGAGTCTTCGATGGGGACATCTGATGTAAGGGGGGCTCCGCTGGGGACAACTGATGTAAGGGGGGCGCCGCTGGGGACATCTGATGTAAGGGGGGCTCCGCTGGGGACATCTGATGTAAAGGGGGGGCTCCGCTGGGGACATCTGATGTAAGGAGGGGCTCCGCTGGGGACATCTGATGCAAGGACGGGCTCCGCTGGGGACATCTGATGCAAGGACGGGCTCCGCTGGGGACATCTGATGCAAGGACAGACTCTGCTGGGACACCTGATGCAAGGACGAACTCTGCTGGGGGCACCTGATGCAAGGACGGACGGATGGCAGCAGGCAAAGTGGCAGATGACACGCTCAGGGATCCCACTGATCCGGCATTATTATGAGTTGAATGATTTCTTTTTATATTACAATGTAATAATAGAAATAATGCACTTCAATCATCTTGACACCATAACAACCATGGTGCCGAGATGATTGAAGATGTTTGGAGTATCTTTATCTGCTGGTTGTTAAACTTTCTAGAATACACATATTTCCATTGTTGTGTAGGATCTGGGCCTGCTGTCCCTCCATCCCTCTCCCCCCCTTTCCCTCTCCATCCCTCATTCATCTCAGACTCTAACCACACCCCCTTTGAGCAATGCCCACTTAAGACACGCCCACTATTTTGTGTCCATTTTTCGCCGTGACGCGCTTCGCGCACCACATTTTTACTTTGCCCCTGTGCCACGCCTACAAACACATGCCCCGCCCCCTAATTATAATAAGACTCCGACTACAGCCAAAAAAGTGTACCTAAAAAATGTTTTTCAATGTTGGCAACTATGGACTCACTATGAACTCACCTACCCACAATGCCCACTCACCTACCCATGAACACTAGCGGCTGAACTTCATGCTGGGTAGGTATTAAAAGGCCCAGCGCGGCCATTTTTCGCTCTCTTCTGGATGCGTGGCCTGCCTGCAGGGATCTGTGAGGGAGTGTTTCGAAGAGCGCGGCCTGCATTGTGCAGAGCGGAACAGCAATTACTGAGAGTGTCTTACCACAGTGTGTTGGAGAAGCTGTGTGATCAGGTCTGAGGATCCAGAACACCGGACAGAGCCTGATGAGGGTCCCGGTCATCTTGCGGAGCCGGTTATCTTGCGGAGCGGAGCAGGGTGACGGTGCTGGCTGGCAGCAGGACTGAGATCACCGGAGTGGAGGTTTCCAACTTTCCAGGCCGGGTGTGGTGAGAGGGTTGTTGCCCAGAAGTTGTTTAACGCACTTAACACACTATAGACTAGTTCCTCAGTGTTGCTGAGACCTGCAGTTCCACAGAGAGGTATCATATAAATAGACTGAGTTCAATCAGGCCTCAAAGCCTATACTCCACTGAGAATTGACTGACTGTTCAGGGATATCTACACCGGAGGTAGTTATCAGTGTGTTGCATAGCAGGATTTGTTACCACTCATCATTTTATGCTACTTCATTACCTGTTAAACCCTTGGATTACAAACACTGCAGTATAATTGCTAGCAGAAGAAAGAAGATCAGAGACTATACTCCTCACTGGGAGGCTTTGTGCTTCAATTACATTGCAAAGGATTGCATTACACCCCAGGGGGAACTTGTGAGCAACTATATTGTATTGTATTGTTATAATAAGTATTGCATAGAGTGTTGTTAGATTAAGTGTTTGCACGGCTGTACTGGAAGTGGGAAGGTGCCCAGTGTCAAGGTTTTCCCACCCTGAGCACTAGTCAAACTTGGAGACGCGTCAGCATACACCAGTTATTTGGTGTGTGTAGTGAGAATCTTCTATAATATCTTTTATTGTAGTTATTTGTTTGTATAACTAAGACCATGGGGTGTTTCTCTAAATAACTAAATCTCTTTCCAGTAAACTGATTACTTTATTTAACTACAAGTGTGTGTGTGTGACCTTTTGCTGATAACATGGAACCCGGGGTGTCAGAGGGAAAGGTAGACCTGAGTGCCCGGGATAGCCAGTGGGAAATAGAACAAATTAGCAGCCCTCATGGGGGTACCGCTACATTACATTGATCAGTGCTATAAAAATGCTGATCAATGTAAAAATGACACTGGCATGGAAGGGGTTAACACTAGGGGGCGATCAAGGGATTAACTGTGTTCCCTCAGCGTGTTCTAACTGTAGGGGGGATGGGCTGGCAGGGAGATGACAGAGATCACTGTTCCTGATCACTGGGAACAATAGATCTCTGAGATGCCCCCTGTAAGAAAGGGGATACACTTGTTTACACAGGCAGATCCCTATTCTGCCTCTCTGTACAACAATCGCGGGTCGCCGGCGGACATCGAGTCCGCCTGACCCGTGGGCGCGCTCCAGCAGCATGCAGTGGGAGCTAAAGCGTGCCGCTGGCGACCACCCTGCCAGTGTTGTACAATGTCACTATGGTGACACTGAACTACTTTGATGACAGTATGTGAAAAAATGTTTAAAAATTGAATACAAAACAATTACATTTTTTTTTAACATGCTGTCACCAGTCAGTGACACTGATGAGGAGGCACGAATATGCCACACTTATGGGCACTGATAGGTGGCACCGATAGGTGGCACCGATGGGCACAGATAGGTGGCACTGGTGGGCACAGATAGGCGGCACTGATGGGTGGCATTGATGGGCAGCAGTGATGGGCATTGATGGGCAGCAGTGATAGCCAGCACTGACTGGTATCACTAATGGCAACTGATTGGCAATTGTGGGCACAGATTGGTAGCAATTGTGGGCACTGGTTGGCACTGATTGCTGGCAGTGGTGGGCACTCATTGCTGGCACTGGTGGGACTTAATTGTAATCAGAGCACTGATGATCAGTGCACTGGATTACATACCTAGATGTCCCCCTGGGAGGAGATGCCGCTGATCGGCTCTCCTCTCCTCACACTCTGTCAGTGTGAGGCGAGGAGCGCCGATTACCGGCATCTCTGTGTTTACATGTGACCGGCTGCGATTGGACACAGCCAATCACATGGTTAAAGAGCCGTAGCTTTACAGAGATCGGGTCACGCTGTGTCCTACCAACAGGGAGCTGTCCACCCAGAACGAGAGCCGCACCGCCCACCCGTCATTTGACGGTGGCCTGGCGGCAAGTGGTTAAGGACCTCAAGAAATGAGATAGGCCATCAGTACTTCAGGATTGATTATTTTCAAATACAGCGCCTTGAAAAAGTATTCATACCCCTTAAAATTTTCCACATTTTGTCCTTTTACAACCAAAAACTTACATGTATTTTTATTGGGATTGTATGTGATAGACCAACACAAAGTGGCACATAAATGTGAAGTGGAAGGAAAATGAAAAAATGGTTTTCAATTTTTTTTACAAATAAATATCTGAAAAGTGTGGGGTACATTTGTATTCAGTTCCCCTGAGTCAATACTTTGTAGAACCACCTTTCACTGCAATTATAGCTGCAAGTCATTTTGGAGATGTCTCTACCAGCTTTGCACATCTAAAGAGTGAAATTTTTGCCCATTCTTGTTTGCAAAATATCTCAAGCTCTGTCAGATTGGATGAAAAGCGTTTGTGAACAGCAACTTTCAAGTCTTGCCACAGATTCTCAATTGGATTTAGGTCTGGACTTTGACTGGGCCATTCTAACACATGAATATGCTTTGATCTAAACCATTCCATTGTAGCTCTGGCTGTATGTTTAGGGTCGTTGTCCTACTGGAAGGTGAACCTCCACCCCAGTCTCAAGTCTTTTGCAGACTCTAATGCCCCGTACACACGGTCGGATTTTCCGATGGAAAATGTCCGATCGGAGCGTGTTGTCGGAAATTCCGATCGTGTGTAACAAATCCGACGGACAAAGTGCCACGCATGCTCAGAATAAATAAAGAAATGAAAGCTATTGGCCACTGCCCCGTTTATAGTCCCGACGTACATGTTTTACGTCACCGCGTTTAAAACGATCGGATTTTCCGACAACTTTGTGTGACCGTGTGTATGCAAGACAAGTTTGAGCCAACATCCGTCGGAAAAAATCCTAGGATTTTGTTGTCGGAATGTCCGAACAAAGTCCGACCGTGTGTACGGGGCATAACAGGTTTTCTTCTAAGATTGCCCTGTATTTGGCTCCATCCATCTTCCCATCAACTCTGACCAGCTTCCCTGTCCCTGCTGAAGAAAAGCATCCCCACAACATGATGCTGCCACCTCCATGTTTGATGGTGGGGATGGTGTGTTCAGGGTGATGTGCAGTGTTAGTTAGTTGATGTGTCCCCCACATGGCTTCTTGCAAACTGCAAATGGGACATCTTATGGCTTTCATTCAACAATTACTTTCTTCTTGCCACTCTTCCATAAGAGCCAGATTTGTGGAGAACACGACTAATAGTTGTCCTGTGGACAGATTCTCCCACCTGAGCTGTGAATCTCTACAGCTCCTAAAGAGTTACCATGGGCCTCTTGGCTGCTTCTCTGATTAATGCTGTGTGTTCACTAAGGTTCTCTAACAAACCTCTGGAGGGCTTCACAGAATAGCTGTATTTATACTTATTTATATATTTTTTCAAGGCACTGTATATACAATGCCTTGAAAAAGTATTTATACCCCTTAAAATTTTCCACATTTTTTCATGTTACAACCTAAAACGTAAATGTATTTTATTGGGATTTTATGTGATAGACCAACACAAAGTGGCATATAATTGTGAAGTGAAAAGAAAATGATAAATGGTCTTCAAATATTTTATAAATAAATATCTATTGGAACCACTTGACTTCAGAAGTCACCAAATTAGTAAATAGAATCCACCTGTGTGTAGGTTAATCTTAGTATAAATACAGCTGTTCTGTGAAGCCCTCAGGGGTTTGTTAGAGAACCTTAGTAAACAAACAGCATCATGAAGGCCAAAAAACACACCCGACAGGTCAAGGATAAAGTTGTTTAGAAGTTTAAAGCAGGTTAGGTTATAAAAAAGTATCCCAAGCTTTGAACATCTCACGGAGCTCTGTTCAATCCATCATCGGAAAATAGAGAGAGTAAGGCACAACTGCAAACCTACCAAGACATGGCCATCCACCTAAACTGAAAGGCCGGGCAAGGAGAGCATTCATCAGAGAAGTAGCCAAGAGGCCCATGGTAACTCTGGAGGAACTGCAGAGATCCACAGCTCAGGCAGGAGAATCTGTTCACAAGACAGGTATTAGTCATGCTCTCCACAAATCTGGCCTTTATGAAAGAGTGGCAAGAAGAAATACATTGTTGAAAGAAAGCCATAAGAAGTCCCATTTGCAGTTTGCGAGAAGCCATGTGGGGGACACAGCAAACGTGGAAGAAGGTGCTCTGGTCAGATGAGGCCAAAATGTAACTTTTTGGCCTAAAATCAAAAAGCTAGGTGAGGTGGAAAACTAACACTGCACATCACCCTGAACACACCATCCCCACCAGGAAACATGGTGGTGGCAGCATCATGTTGTGGGGATGTATTTCTTCAGCAGGGACAGGAAAGCTGGTCAGAGTTGATGGGAAGATGGAAGGAGACAAATATAGAGCAATCTTAGAAGAAAACCTGTTAGAGTCTGCAAAAGACTTGAGACTGGGACAGAGATTCACCTTCCAGCAGGTCAACGACCCTAAACATACAGCCAGAGCTACAATGAAATGGTTTAGATCAAAGCATATTCATGTGTTAGAATAGCCCAGTCAAAGTCCAAACCTGAATCTAATTGAGAATCTGTGGCAAGACTTGAAAATTGCTGTTCACAGACGCTCTCCATCCAATCTGACAGAGCTTGAGATATTTTGCAAAGAAGAATTTGCAAAAATGTTCACTCTCTATATGTGCAAAGCTGGTAGAGACATACCCAAAACACTTGCAGCTGTAATTGCAGTGAAAGATGGTTCTACAAAGTATTGACTCAGGGGGCTGAATACAAATGCACGCCACACTTTTCACATATTTATTTGTAAAAAATTTTGAAAAACAATAATCATTTTCCTTCCACTTCACAATTATGTGCAACTTTGTGTTGGTCTATCACATAAAATCTCAATAAAATACATTTATGTTTTTGGTTGTAACAGGACCAAAAAAATGTGGAAAATGTCAAGGGGTATAAATACTTTTTCAAGGCACTGTATCTCATAGTTTGTAGATGCTGTAACTTTCAGACAAACCAATTAATATACACTTTTTAATCAAAGACATGCAGCAGAATACAAATTTATGAAGAAACTTGACTGTATTGAATATGTTTTATAACAGAAAGCAGAAAATATCATATATCAAAAAAAACGTTTTTTTCTGGAAGTGGACCTTGTATTCTGCTTCTTAAAATTGCAGCAAAAGTGTGTCTGGGATGACTCTGACAACCAGATGCACCTTTTACTGGAAAGTGAAAGGTGGTTGTATTCAACAACAAAGCACACTTTTTCTCGGAAAGCGAAAGTTGGTTGTATAATTAGTCATTATCACAAAGGGCATTTCCCTGAGAAATGGGAAAGTCTATGAGATACAAAGTACATAAACAAGCTGAAAAGAAGAGGAGATCAGTGTGAGCTAAGAACGGACAATCTGGGACATTGATAAACTGGCTGCTGACAATGTCTGATTCCTCCTCATTGACCGAAGCAGAAATGAAATTGGCAAATGAAGCTAAACAACGAGCCCTGAATATCCTCAGTGATGCTCTAAAGAAGAAGGACAGCCTGCTGGTGGATAATCCAGATAAATTTGGCTGGGCAAAAAAGTCGACATTGGTTCCAATTATCAGCACAGATCTGGTGAAAGGTCTTTTTAGTCAACTCCAAAAAGTGACATTTAAAAAGAACAAAGATCCAGAAATGGAAAAAAGCGCAATTGCGTATGTCTATTCAACCACTGGGAATGGAATCATCTACCTGTGCCAAGGATTTTGGAATCTACCTGAATTCCTAGAGATTAGATCCCGCCCAAAGACCCTCATCCATGAGGTCTCACACTTTCTGGGATATGGACATACTATTGAGGAGAACGAAGAAAAAGTGCAAATGTCACAACAGTATAAGTTATACCCTGTTTCAATTAAAAACATTGAAGAAGGATTTACACGTTACATGAATCACAGTGAGACTTACACCAATGGCCGATATTCCTGCTGTGGGGAAACATCCCAGGACACTGTGTGTGAGAAATCCAGAATGAGTCGAGTATTAAAAGTTGGTTTCTGGGTACATTGGCAGATAATTAAACACTCAGCCCTTTGAGATGCAGACTAGCATAAACCTCACTCTACTCATCTTTGTATCACAGAACAATAATTATCCACTTGTTGGTGACAATAGAAGTAATTAGACCTGAAGATGTACATGAAATAGACCTGGACGTGTTCTCCTTCCTTCCTTTTTAAACTTTTTTATCTTTTCTTTTTGGTCCGGTGCAGAACTTTTTTTTTTTAATTCAGGTTTAATCATCTTGTGTTACTTAAAAAATATTTTTTGTGATATATATTAATTACATCCTCTATTAGACTAAGAAATGTAATATATCACAAGAAAACTTTGTTCTTTTATTTGATTTACTTTGCATAACTTTCACAACAAAAATGACAACAATATGCTACTCTCTACAGTTCAATGGATCAAGCTGTCATGTTCTGCTACCTGTGATGCTTTAGAATATAATATTCTGAAATGTAATCATTCAACTTGCAAAGTCCTAATAATAAATCTTTTCAGTCTTTACTCTGCATCTTTGAAAAAGAAAAAAAAAACAGTTTTCCTTTTTTTTTTCCCTTTTCTTCAAAATTTGGTGTGTTTTCAGAGAATTATTGTGAAGTATTTCTCAGAGTGGCTTTCATGTTCTTAATGCTTGTTAAATGCTTGTTCTTCCACTTTTTGCTGTGTTCTTTTGCTATATATTTAATTATTTGTAGAGAATTGTAGATTATTCAAAAGAGATGGATTAGGGTAGTCACCACATGGACACTGAGTAATGGAATAATGACTTAAAGACTTGAAGGGCATTTTAAGATTATACATTTTAAATAGATTTTATTGTCTATAAAGTATACAACGCTTATTTTGCAAATAAATATTTTATACAGGGTGTATTTTTTTAATGGTTTATTATGGTTTTCCAAATATAATACAATAAGATGACCACGACACTACCTGCCTGGAGTTTGCATGTTCTCCCTGTGCCTGCGTGGGTTTCCTCCAGGTACTCCGGTTTCCTCCCACACTCCAAAGACATGCTGGTAGGTTAATTGGATCATGTCTAAATTGTCCTTAGTATGTATGAATGTGAGTTAGGGACCTTAGATTGTAAGCTCCTTGAGGGTAGGGACTGATGTGAATGTACAATGTATATGTAAAGCGCTGCGTAAATTGACGGCGCTATATAAGTATCTGAAATAAAATAAAATAAATAAAGATGACATTGAAGTGGGGGTAACCATCAAAATAATAATGGATCTGACATGGTAAACATCAAATAAGTACATAAAACAAAAGAAAGAAATTGTAATAATCACTGGTGAACAGGTCAATATGAAATATGCAAAAGATTATGTGAAGCTCCCATAAAAACCCTACATCAGGTATAAGTGAAAGCAATAAAACAAGAAAGTACCATAGTTATTTGTTCAAAGCAAGATTCAGAGAACAGAACAGTTTCATTCTTAATATAAACCATAACAACCTCTATGGTTAAACCAGTGGGAGGATGAAACATGTTATACTTACCTGCTCTGTGCAGTGGTTTTGCACAGAGCAGCCCCGATCATCCTCTTCTCTAGTCCCTCTTCACTGCTCCTGGCCTCTCCCTCCTGTTGAGTGCCCCCACAGCAAGCAGCTATGGGGGCACACAAGCCGAGCTGCAGCTCCATGTGTTCATTCAGACACGGAGCTGCCGTTCGGCCCCACCCTCTCTCTCCTGATTGAGCATTGAGCTAAAAATCTTCTGCCTTTCCTTTAAAATAAAACAAGGCAGTAGTGATTAGCTCCAAGCTAAATTTAGAGAACAAACAGTTTTATTCTCAATAAGTGCCATAACAATAATCCTAACCATTTGTCTAGGTAATGAGGATACAGAGAAAGAGCCCTGATAGGGATCCCACTGAATAAGATAGAAGCTCGCTCAGATAAAGCGGAGCTCCATCCCAAAATGGAACTTCTGCTGTCCGGATTCCTCCCCCCCTCCGATGTCACATTTGGCACCCTTTAGGGGGGAAGGGGAGCAGATACCTGTCTAATACAGGCATTTGCTTCCACTTCCGACAAAAGATTGCCGCAGTATCCACAGCGATCTACGCCATGTCCGGCCCCTCCTCCGCCCCCCCCCGCTGTCTTCTGGGAGACACAAAGGTCTCAGAAGACAGCAGGAACCACTCAGAATGTGCAGCGGACCGGCTTCAGGTGAGGACATCACAGGCGCCCTGGACAGATAAGTGTTCTTCTTTTAAAAGTCAGCAGCTGCAGTGTTTGTAGCTGCTGACTGTAATTTTTTTTTTTTTTAGGCGGAACTCCACTTTAAGTGAAGAGGGTGTACTTTTGTCAGCATTATGAGTATCAGACACTCTATCACTGATTTTTTGTTTGCAAATTTCACTTGTGTTTGCTAAGAACCTTTATTTTCAACAATAGTCAATGTTTGGTGAAAGACCAGGAAATTGAGTTTGGTGACCAGAATCTGGAAAAGAAGCAAAAAATAAAAGGTCTGCAGTCACCAGTGATACCCCTCCATCCCTATATACATATGCAAAAAAAGAGAGAGTCGCCCTTGGACTTTAAATGAGGTGGTCACAGTCAGCCACCGAGTAACAAGAGTAATAGCAGTATAAATGTTTATTAAAATTAATGTACATACATGGATAATATAGCATATTAGCTTAGCCAATGGATTTGCACATAATGAAGAAAATAAATAAAGTTGATACAAACGTTATACAATGCAGTATATACAAATGCACGCATCAGAAAACCCAAAGCGCGTTTCGTGAGATCATTGCTCGCTCATCAGGGGTGGATGCGGATGAGATGTATCTAAATAGACAAAAAGATGTGTCACAGTGGTAAATGAAAGAACGATGTAGCAGAATGGGCCAGAGCAAAACGGCCCAATACTTACCAATGAACGAGACCAGAGTTTCCATCGCTGAACCCCCAAATGGACGGCAGCAGCCAAGGTATGACACGGGAGCTGAGGGGGGGAAGGACACGGGTACCCCCAGGGGGGATGCCAGGCGGCAGACATGGCATCAGTGAAGGTGAATGGTCCTATTGTCTCCAGTATGTAGCTTGATAGATATCAGCTGTAAACATAGATGTATATGTCTCAATGATTTGCCAAATTTATTAAAGATGAACATCACGTTATATAATGTAATAATATTTTTGTATGAGAGCGTGTGTACTCTAGCATAAGTATATCATAGTTGCCAACTGTCCCCGATTTCCCGGGACATTCCCGGGACTTGGACGCCATTCCCGAATTTCTGGTGTCCCGGGAAATGTCCCGAAAAATCCAGTTCTTCACGATTCGCCGCCGCTGCTAGAGGTGAGTGCTAGGGTGGGGAGTGCCAGGGAGAGTGTATACCAGGTGAGTGATAGGGCGGGGAGTGCCAGGGAGAGTGTATACCAGGTGAGTGATAGGGCGGGGAGTGCCAGGGAGAGTGTATACCAGGTGAGTGATAGGGCGGGGAGAGTGTATTTACCTTGATATGCAAACAGCTCCCCACCCTAGCACTCACCTGGTGCTTTATTTGCATTCCCTGCACTTTTTTGTTTCATTTTATAACACTGCTTTTCACACAACCTTTTTCCTTTTTTTCTTTCCCAGACAAACACATTTTTTCAGGATTTCCTTTCTTACCCATGGTCTCTATGTCTGCTCCATTATTGAATCAGGTTAGTCCACATATGTTTCTATACAAATAATTGTACAACTTTTGTCTCCTCTGCTTTTTTAGTAAAGCTTGACACATATACTTATGCTAGAGTACACACGCTCTCATACAAAAATATTATTACATTATATAACATGATGTTCATCTTACTAAATTTGGCAAATCATTGAGACATATACATCTATGTTTACAGCTGATAAATATCAAGCTACATACTGAGACAATAGGACCATTCACCTTCACTTATGCCGTGTCTGCCACCTGGCGTCCCCCCTGGGGGTACCCGTGTCCTTCTTCTCCCATCAGCTCCTGTGCCATACTCTGGCTGCTGCCGTCCACTTGGGGGGTTCAGCGATGGAAACTCTGGTTTCGTTCATTGGTAAGTATTGGGCCGTTTTGCTCTGGCCCATTCTGTCATTGTTCTTACATTTACCACTGTGACACATCTTTTTGCCTATTTAGATACATCTCACCCGCATCCATCCCTGATGAGCGAGCAATGATCTTGCGAAACGCGCGTCAGGTTTTCTGATGCGTGCATTTGTATATACTGCATTGTATAACGTTTGTATCAACTATATTTATTCTCTTCATTATGTGCAAATCCATTGGCTGAGCTAATATGCTATATTATCCATGTATGTACATTAATTTTAATAAACATTTATACTGATATTACTCGTGTTACTCAGTGGCTGATGGTGACCACCTCATTTAAAGTCCCAGGGCGACTCTCTCTTTTTTTAGAATCTGGAAAAGAAGTCTCTTCAGGCACTTACATAAAGTGATGTTTAATAAAAATAGAACACAACCCAGGATACAGGAGTCATCTTATGCTATATGAGTAAGTGCTGTCGCGTGAAATGCGTTGGGACGTTCTCACCGGCGTATGGGTCTGTCTGAATAAACCTTGTGTTTCCATCATGGACTCTTTATACACTTATGGGCTCCAGTTTTCTGTATGATTTGTCTACTTAGCTGATCATAGATGTGGAGTCAGAGCAATCCGTGGGCGGGTGCTTTTATCACTAGTGACAACAGGGCATTCCATATTGGAGTTTTAAAAATATGCTACATGTTATGTCTTATGATTTCCACTACCTCAGTTCTGTACATGATTATTGCTACAATGTATCTATGTAATTATACAGCACAAACTAGGCTGTCCAATACGGGTGGTTTTCTTTTCCTTTACCTAAGGGGTTGGTGTTTTATAGTGTATCCATTTTCCTATATGTTTCTTGTCATATTATATATACTATATTGCCAAAAGTATTGGGACACTCACCGTTACACGCACATGAACTTTAATAGCATCCCTTGTATCCCCTGAATCCAGAACCCGCTGTCAATTTGACCACCAGGCTCTGGTCTTTGTTGGCTGCAGGAGTGTGCAATGTATAGTATAATGTATATAGCGCAGGAGTGTGCAATGTACAATATAGTGTATATAGCGCAGGAGGAGTGTAATGTACAATATAGTGTATATAGCGCCGGAGGAGTGTAATGTACAATATAGTGTATATAGCGCAGGAGAAGTGTAATGTACAATATAGTGTATATAGCGCAGGAGGAGTGTAATGTAAAATATAGTGTATATAGGGCAGGAGGAGTGTAATGTACAATATAGTGTATATAGTGCAGGAGGAGTGTAATGTACAATATAGTGTATATAGCGCAGGAGGAGTGTAATGTACAATATGGTGTATATAGCGCAGGAGTGTAATGTACATATAGTGTATATAGTGCAGGAGGAGTGTAATGTACAATATAGTGCAGGAGGTGTGTAATGTACAATACAGTGTATATAGTGCAGGAGGAGTGTAATGTACAATATAGTGTATATAGCGCAGGAGGAGTGTAATGTACAATATAGTCTATATAGTGCAGGAGGAGTGTAATGTACAATATAGTGTTTATAGCGCAGGAGGAGTGCAGTGTACAATATAGTGTTTATAGCGCAGGAGGAGTGTAGTGTACAATAAAGTGTTCATAGTGCAGGAGGAGTGTAATGTACATTATAGTGTATACTGTATAGTACAGGAGTATGTAATGTTTGGGGGGATCTTCCGGTGTAATTTTGGGGGGAATGGGGGTGGAGTGTAATGTACAATATAGTGTATATAGCGCAGGAGGAGTGTAATGTACAATATAGTGTATATAGGGCAGGAGGAGTGTAATGTATAATATAGTGTATATATCGCAGGAGGAGTGTAATGTACAATATAGTGTATATAACGCAAGAGGAGTGTAATGTACAATATGGTGTATATAGCGCAGGAGTGTAATGTACATATAGTATATATAGTGCAGGAGGAGTGTAATGTACAATATAGTGCAGGAGGAGTGTAATGTACAATACAGTGTATATAGTGCAGGAGGAGTGTAATGTACAATATAGTCTATATAGTGCAGGAGGAGTGTAATGTACAATATAGTGTTTATAGCGCAGGAGGAGTGTAGTGTACAATAAAGTGTTCATAGCGCAGGAGGAGTGTAATGTACATTATAGTGTATACTGTATAGTAAAGGAGTATGTAATGTTTGGGGGATCTTCCGGTGTAATTTTGGGGGGAATGGGGGTCTCCTGGTGTAGTATGGAGGCGATAGGGGGGTCCTCTGGTGTGTACAGTATGGGTGAAGGGGGTGTAGTATTGGGGGGGAAAGCTCTTCCAGTGTGTACTGTATTCTAATGGTGGCAGAGGGGATCCCCAGGTAAGTACAGTACCCGGTAGGTCACACAGAGTTTGGTAGGTGCTCACGGTCCTTGGGGGTTGTATGATGTTCGGTCCCCTGGCAGTCCCTGGCTCGGTGGGTACATGTCACTTCCGTAACGCTGTGCCACCGGCTCACCCAGAAGTAATCCCTTTGCATCTCCAGTGTGTCCCTGCCCCCTGTGTGTGTCTCAGCCCCACCCCTGGGTGTGTAGTAGAAAGATGTGGGCTCTCCCCAGTTCTTCAGCCCGGACAGGTATGGAAGTCCTCTGCTCACCTGCAGCCATTTTAAATGTCTCAAAGACTTGTCCCCCTGCCTCCTCTTCTGGAGTCACCCCCTCCATCTCCGCTCCCATCCTGAGCTCCCCCCACTCTCCCATCAAGCCCTGCTCTGAGCCACACTCCGGTCTGAATAATGTGTCCGGGTTTAAGCCGGACACATGATTCAAAACCTGGA
This sequence comes from Aquarana catesbeiana, assembly GCF_042186555.1. Lineage (NCBI taxonomy): Eukaryota > Metazoa > Chordata > Amphibia > Anura > Ranidae > Aquarana > Aquarana catesbeiana. Next base: position 387,384,248 of record NC_133329.1, on the reverse strand, counting down.
CCGTCTGGGTAAATCCCAGACAGGTGGCAACTGGCAACCCTAGGTTTGCCAAGGGCAGGCTAATAGACACATAATTGTTCTAAATTCAACCAGGTAGAGCAAAGAATATAAGAAGAACACACACCGCTCCAGGCAATACTTCAGGTTTAAATTGTGCCTGTGAAATGGTATCTCCCTTCGAGAGATGCCTCCTATGATGTGTGCATGCGCCCTGGTTACGTTAGCCCAGCTGATAGGCAAATCAGCTGTTGTGCTGTTCCGTATGGCGCATGCACAGTACATACCGGGCACTTCTCGACAGGACACCAGTTTTCTAGGGGTTGGTCACTGAAAAGGTCAATCCCAGTCCTGCTAGCCCCGTCCACCGTGAGATGGAAGATGGCTCGCTTGACTGCAATAGAGGGATCTCACTGTGACTGAAAAAATGGCAAACAGGTGAAAGTTTTTGAAAATTCTAATGAGCTTCTTGGAACTTTGTTAGAATAGTCAGAGCCCAATGTGTTTTCATTTTCTGTTGCTGCTGCTCTCCTACCACATTGGCCTTTTTAATTTTTGGTGGAGAGGACACATGGAAAAACTGCCATATCCTTGCCTGGGGCAGATGAAAAAAGAGGTACAGTGGTGAGGCAGATGAGAAGAGGGGTACAGTGGTTGGGCAGATGAGAAGGGGGTACAGTGGTTGGGCAGATGAGGGGGGCACAGCTGTGAATAAGATGAGAAAATAGGTACAGTGGTGGGACAGAAGAGCAGGGAGGTACAGCAGTGAGGCAGATGTGCAGTGGAGTTCAGCAAGGGTGGCAGACAAGAAAGAGGGTACAGTGGTGGGGCAGGTATGCAGGGGGGTACAGTAGTGGTAGGGCAGATGTGCAAGGAATACAGTTATGGGACAGATGACAACAGGGGTACAGTGGTGGAACAGATGACAGGGGGTACAGTGGTGGGATTGGCAGGGGGTTACAGTGGTAAGACAGATGAATAGGGGGGTACAGAGGTGAGACAGGTTTGCAAGGGGGTACAGTGACCTGAGGTGTGAAGGTGCAAGAATTGCAGCCGATTTGAGATGTAAAGGTGCAAAAACTGGGGCTGATCTGGGATGTGAAGATACAGGGATTGGGATTGATCCGGGGGGGGGGGGGGGGGGTGAAAGTGCAGAAATTGGGGATTAACTAAGGTGTGAAGGTGCAAGAATCGGGGGTGAACTGAGGTCTAAAGGTGCAGAACCTTGGGTGATCTGATGGGTGAAGGTGCAGGAACTGGGGTGATCTGAGGCTTGATGGTGCAGAAATTGGAACAAATTTGAGGTGTGGAGGTGCAGGAACTGGGGTGATCTGAGGTGTGAAGGTGTAGGAATTGGGGAGATCTGAGGGAAGGTGCAGGAATTGGGGTGATGTGAGGTGTGAAGGTGCAGGAATTGGGGAGATCTGAGGTGTGAAGGTGCAGGAAATGGGGTGATCTGAGGTGTGAAGGTGCAGGAATTTGGGTGATCTGAGGTGTGAAGGTGCAGGAATTGGGGAGATCTGAGGTGTGAAGGTGCAGGAATTGGGGTGATCTGAGATGTGAAGGTGCAAGAGTTGAGGTGATCTGAGGTGTGAAGGTGCAGGAATTTGGGAGATCTGAGGTGTGAAGGTGCAGGAATTTGGGTGATCTGAGGTGTGAAGGTGCAGGAGATGGGGTGATCTGAGGTGTGAAGATGCAGGAATTGGTGAGATCAGATGTGTGAAGATAAAGGAGATGGGGTGATCTGAGGTGTGAAGGTACAGGAATTGGGGTGATCTGAGGTGTGAAGATGCAGGAATTGGGGAGATCTGAGGTGTGAAGGTGCAGGAATTGGGGTGATCTGAGGTGCGAAGATGCATGAGATGGCGTGATCTGAGGTGTGAAGGTGCAGGAGATGGGGTGATCTGAGGTGTGAAGGTTCAGGAATTGGGGTGATCTGAGGTGTGAAGGTGCAGGAGATGGGGTGATCTGAGGTGTGAAGGTCAATATTCTAAAGAAATAAATGATAATTTCTTACTAATATTCAAGTAGTTTACAGCATTTACTTTATAAAAATATATATATATATATATATATATATATATATATATATACTGTATATATATATATATATATATATATATATATATATATATATACGTATATACTTTATAGCCAGGAACACTTCCAAACCTCCCAGCCACAATATACTGGGCTGAAAAAAGAAAAAAATCACAGGCAGTGAGACATTTACCCAATGCGTGGCTGCAGAGATCGGGAAATGTCTCACTGCCTGTGATTAGCGCAGCGTAGTGCTGACTTCCTGGAGGGGTCTGCACGTGGGCTGTGTGAACACGCCGGAGCTCATCCTTACTCAACACATACTGTAGCAATCTGCTCAGTAGGGATGAGCCGAACACCCCCCAGTTCGGTTCACACCAGAACCTGTGAACAGACCGAAAGTTTGCGTGAACTTTAGAACCCCATTAAAGTCTATGGGACTCGAACATTCAAAATCAAAAGTGCTAATTTTAAAGGCTAATATGCAAGTTATTGTCCTAAAAAGGGTTTGGGGACCCGTGTCCTGCCCAAGGGGACATGTATCAATGCAAAAAAAAAGTTTTAAAAACGGACGTTTTTTCGGGAGCAGTGATTTTAATGATGCTTAAAGTGAAAAAAAAGTGAAATATTTCTTTAAATATCGTACCTGGGGGGTGTCTATAGTATGCCTGTAAAGTGGCGCGTGTTTCCCGTGCTTAGAACAATTCCTGCACAAAATGACATTTTTAAAGGAATAAAAGTCATTTATAACTGCTTGCGACTTTAATGTAATGTCAGGTCCCGGCAATACGGATGAAAATCAGTGAGACAAACGGCATGGGTACCCCCCCAGATCATTATCAGGCCCTTTGGGTCTTGTATGGATATTAAGGAGAACCCCTCCTTTTTAGTGAAACAAGGATTGGTGATAAAGCATCAGTGAAGAGGAGACACTATTTTCCCATATTAACTCCTACAGGAGAGAATTTCCCTTCATAGGGGTAGATTTCATCTCACTTCCTGTTGTCTCCTTCCGTTTGCAAGTAGGAGTCGTTTGTAAGTTGGATGTTTGAAAGTAGGGGCCTGCCCTATATACTCTGCAGAAATTGGGGCCTTAGGTGTTGCCACAACTCTGTAAGCCCTCACAGTTACTCTTGGTGGGCACAGGAGCGGGCCGTGCTGTGAAAAATTAGATTAAGAATTGTAATTACATGCCATTGTTGAACAGTGGTAGAAAAATTGGGCCTTTGGTGGTGGTGGTGGTAATGGTGGTGGTGTTGCTGGTGCCACAACACTGTAAGTCCTTTCAGTTACTCTTGGTGGGCGCTGGAATGGCCCCTGCTGTGAAATATTATATCAAGAATTGTAATTACATGCACCTGTTGAACAGGGGCAGAAAAATTGGGCCTTTGGTGGTGGTGGTGTTGCCACAACACTGTAAGCCCTCACAGTTACTCTTGGTGGGCGCAGGAATGGGCCCTGCTGTGAAATATTAGATCAAGAATTGTAATTACATGTCCCTGTTGAACAGGGGCAGAAAAATTGGGCCTTAGGCATTGGTGCCACAACACTGTAACCCCTCACAAATGCTATAGTTGGAGCGCAGAAATGAGCCCTGCTGCAAAGTATTGCATCAAAAATTGTAATTATACGCCCCTGTTAAACAGGGGCTGAAAAATTGGGCCTTGGGCACTGGTGCTGGTGCCACAACACTGTAACTCCTCACAGATACTATAGTTGGAGCGCAGGAATGAACCCTGCTGCAAAATATTGCATCAAAAATTGTAATTATATGCCCCTGTTAAACAGGGGCTGAAAAATTGGGCCTTGGGCACTGGTGGCGGTGCCCAGAACCAAAAATATTCTTACAAGCTATCAGCATGAAAATTGAGGAGGAAGAGGATTGTGACTCAGTATAACAGGATAGTCACTTAGCATCAGCATAGGCAGTCTTGAAGGGATCTCACATTTAAAAAAAAAAAAATCGGTGACATCAGCATCAGGTACTTGGTAGCTGGTGATCCAAGACTGATTCATTTTTATGAAGGTCAGCCGATCGACCGATTCGGTGGACAGGCGCACCCTGTGATCGGTTACAAAGCCTCCAGCAGCACTGAATGTGCGTTCTGAATAAACGTTGGATGCAGGATAGGCCAGTAACTCAATTGCATACTGTGCAAGCTCTGGCCAGTGATCCATCCTCAAGACCCAGTAACCCAGAGGATTTTCAGTGAGAAAGGTGTCCAAGTCTGATCTTGCCCCTAGGTAGTCCTGCACCATGTGAATCAGACGCTGGCAATGGTTAGTGGAACCGATCAGACCTTAGGGCTGCGGACTAAAAAATAGTCTGAACGCATCGGTCAGATGGCCACCTTCTCCACCGCTCCTTCTGTGACTGACCGAAGCCTCAGCAACACGTTGTCCAGGAGGACCAGGAAATTGTAACCTCCCAGGCTCTGGAAACCTTTCTGCAAGGCCTCCCGAAGATGTTTCATCCTCTGCGATGGCAAGATAAGGTCCGCAACCTTACCCTTTCAACGTGGATCAGGGAGGGTTGCCAGCCAGTAATCATCCCTCCCCTTGATACCACGAATACGAAGATCCTTCCGCAGGCTTTGCAGGATCAGAGAGGCCATGCAGCGTAGGTTTGCTGAGGCATTCGGTCCAGAGTCCTTTGGGTGATTAAGGACGACATGATCCGCAGCCATCTCCTCCCAGCCACGTTCAAGTCCATGGGTTTCTTCGGACTGTAAATGATCCCTTGAAGACTGCTGCTGATGCTGAGTGCCAGGCTCCACCTCCATGCTGACCCAATCCTTCTCCTCTTCTCCCTCCTCCTCCTCGTCCTCTTCCTGTGTGATCGGCAGGCATGCAGGAACATTGTCTGGATAAAGGGGGCTTTGAGAGGTAAGGAAGTCTTCCTCTTCCTCCCTCTGTTCTGCCTCAAGTGCCCTGTCCATTATTCCATGCAGAGTGTGCTCCAACAGGTGGACAAGAGGGACAGTGTCACTGATGCATGCACTGCTCACCATCCTCGTGGCCTCCTCAAATGGTGACAGGACAGTGCATGCATCCCTGATCATAGCCCACTGGCGTGGGAAAAAAAAAAACAAGTTTCCCTAACCCTGTCCTGGTGCCATAGTCGCATAGGTACTCATTGATGGCTCTCTGCTGTGTGTGCAGCTGCTGCAGCATGGCCAACATTGAGTTCCACCTGGTGGGCATGTCACAGATTAGGCAGTTCTTGGGCAGGTTAAATTCCTTTTGGAGGTCAGCCAGCCGAGCACTGGCATTATATGACCTGCGGAAATGCACACAGACTTTCCTGGCCTGCCTCAGGACATCCTGTAAGCCCGGGTACCTGCCCAAGAATCACTGCACCACCAAATTAAGGACATGAGCCAAACAGGGCACATGGGTCAGTTGTCCCTGTCGGAGGGCGGAGAGGAGGTTGGTGCCATTGTTGCAAACCACCATACCTACCTTAAGCTGGCGTGACGTCAACCACCTCTGAACCTGCCCCTGCATAGCTGACAGAATCTCGGCCCCAGTGTGGCTCCTGTCCCCCAAGCTCACCAGCTCAAGCACCGCATGACATCTTTTTTCCTGCGTGCTTGCGTAGCCCCTTGAACGCCTACGGAGCACCGCTGGTTCCGAGGACAAATCAGCACAGGAAGAGGCCATGGAGGAAGAAGAAGAGGAGGAGGTGGAGGAGAGAGGTGTGGCAGAGTCACCACTAGTAGAATTTTGGAGGCGTGGTGGCGGAACAACCTCCAACACTACCGCACCCTGTCCTGCATCCTTCCCAGCTGCCAGAAGAGTCACCCAGTGCGCGGTGAAAGATAGGTAACGTCCCTGTCCATGCCTGCTGGACCATAAGTCAGTGGTAATATGCACTTTACCGCCCTGTCCAGCGAGGCCAAAACATTGCCTTCCACATGCTGGTAGAGAGCCGGAATCGCCTTCCGTGAGAAAAAGTGGCGTTTGGGAACCTGCCACTGAGAAACCGCACATTCCACAAACTCACGTAAGGGGGCAGAGTCTACCAACTGAAAAGGCAGCAGTTAAAGTGCTAGCAATTTAGCCAAGCTAGAATTCAACCGCTGGGCATGTCGATGGCTGGGAGCGAACTTCTTTCGGCGGTGCAGCAGCTGGGGCAGGGAAATTTGCCTGGTACAATCTGACGTCGGTGTACCGATAGCAGATTGCCCGTAAGTACTTGGCTGTGACACACCTAATTCTACACCTTCATTCCTCTCAGTGCAGGTTTCAGAGAGGACTGAAGGTATAGTGGGATTGGAGATCCCAGCTGATGAGGAGCAAGGAGAGGTCCGCTTTGTTCTTTGGTGTGGGTCTTTTAGGTACGCTTGCCAACGAACTGCATGGCAGGACGACATATGTCTGGTCAAGCATGTGGTGCCCAAGCAGGTGAAGTTTTGGCCCCCCGAGATACGCTTGAGACATATGTTGAAAATAGCAGCGGTGGGGTCTGATGCACTCGTCTCAAAAAAGGCCCACACTAAAGAACTTTTGGAATAACGTGCAGAGACAGCAGCGCCCTGCACATGCGGAGCTCTACGGTGTGATGCAGTTGGTGTGTTGCCCTTAAGCTGGCCCCTGGAGGGCATACTTCCTTGTTGGAGATGTGCCTCCTCCTCCTCTCTCCTATCAGGCACCCACGTGGTGTCAGTGACCTCATCATCCCCTCCCTCTTCATCACTGGAGCAAAGCTGGCCGTATGGTGCAGCTGGGGGAATATGACTGCCAGATTGCTGTCCTTCTTGGGCACCCCCTCTCTCTGGGCTCACGTTACTGCCTTCCTCTAGCTGGGTACCATCATCGGAGCCTTCAAAACGCTGGGCATCCTCCTGGGGCATGTACCGAACACTGTGGTCAAACAGTTCGGGGGACTCCTCAGGAAAACATGGTGGGGCTAGGGAAGGAGTGACTGATGCCATTGAGCGGAGGGAAGAGGCCACGTTGGCAGCTGCTTTGCCGGACAAAGTACCCTGAGCCTGGGTAAGCCTGGGTGAGAGAGGATGAGGAGGATGAGGACGGCTTGGTCATCCACTCTACCAAGTCTTTCGCATGTTGCGGCTCAACCTGGCCAGCTGCCGAAAAAAAGGACAAGCGTGTCCCACGGCCACGTGCTGATGAGGATGCACCGTCTCCACGACCAGCACTGTTGCCTCTAGACACAGAGCCTGCTTGCCCTCTTTTATTGGCTTGTGACTGTCTGCCTCTCCTTGTTGGCCTTCCAGACATACTAATGGCCTGCAGTGAGATATAGCTGCACAAAGCTGGGATGTATATATATACTGATACTGCAGCTAGCAGAATCAACTGCCTGCCTGTAGTATTATTAGTATGAGAACACCAGCAATTGTCTTCAGGTAGCTTTAGGTGCACACTGTGCAGAGGACACAGTACACTAACTGTAAATGCTGTAGCTGCCTGCCTGTGGTATTAATAGGACCAGAACAACAGCAATTGTCTTCAGGTAGCTTTAGGTGCACACTGTGCAGAGGATGCAGTACACTAACTGTAAATACTGTAGCTGCCTGCTTGTGGTATTAATAGGATCAGAAGAACACCACCAATTTTCTACAGGTAGCCTTAGGTGCACACTGTGCAGAGGACACAGTACACTAACTGTTAATACTGTAGCTGCCTGCCTGTGGTATTAATAGGATCAGAACAACAGCAATTGTCTTCAGGTAGCTTTAGGTGCACACTGTGCAGATGACGCAGTACACTAACTGTAAGTACTGCAGCTGCCTGCTTGTGGTATTAATAGGATCAGAAGAACACCATCAATTTTCTTCAGGTAGCTTTGGTTGCACACTGTGCAGAGTACACAGTATACTAACTGTAAATACTGCAGCTGCCTGCCTGTGGTACTAATAGGATCAGAAGAACACCACCAATTTTCTTCAGGTAGCTTTAGGTGCACACTGAGCAGAGGATGCACTACACTAACAGTAAATACTGCAGCTGCCTGCGGTACTAATAGGATCAGAAGAACACCACCAATTTTCTTCAGGTAGCTTTAGGTGCACACTGTGCAGAGGACGCACTACACTAACTGTAAATACTGTAGCTAATAGGACTAATAGGATCAGGAGAACACCAGCAATTTTCTTCAGGTAGCTGTAAATACTGTAAAAACACCTGCCTGTCAGTAGGAAGAGAATAACAGGAACTAAACTGAATGCAGTGTGTATATATATATATATATATATATATATATATATATATATATATATATACACACACAACACCTAGGATGCATATATATATACACAATACACTGTTAGTGCAGCTAACTGACTCGCCTGCCTACTCTATCTAACTTAAATCAAATGACACTGTCTCTCTGTCTATCTCTCCGCTGCCGCCACAACACACTACACAAGGCCACCATGCAGGCGGCCTTATATAGTGTGGGGCATGTACTAAACCCCCTGAGCCATAATTGGCCAAAGCCACCCTGGCTTTGGCCAATTACGGCTCTCTGTACAGACAGCGCTGTGATTGGCCAAGCATGCGGGTCATAGTGCATGCTTGGCCAAATATCAGCCAGCAATGCACTGCGATGCTGCAGTGAATTATGGGCCGTGACGCGCCACTCGAATTTGGCGCGAACGGCCCATAACATTTGAAATTCGACGAACGGTCGAACATGCGATGTTCGAGTCGGACTCGAAGCTCATCCCTACTGCTCAGTTCCAGATGAATATTGTTTTTTTTAACAGCTTCCATCACACACTTGGTCATGTGCATCATACTCTCTGCTGTGTGTGTCACCCGCACATGAATGGGCCTCGATACTCACCATGGATATGAGAAACAGATCGGATGAGGAAATTTGCTGCAAATATTCCGAGTTCCTGTGGCGAAGTCTTTCTATGTAAACCAAAGCCAGCATCATGGAGCAGGGGGAGATACAAGCTTCCCTACAAACACAGAGAGAACCAGCTATCAGGAACATGGTCAATCATGTCTGTCAGTCTAATGCCAGGATTAAAAGGGACCTCTCTCCAGATATTCATTTCCAAAAAAACATTCTTCCCATATAATTACATAAAGGGCTTAATTTTATGCATGTTATTTACCTGTAAGAGCCTTCCTGTGTGCAGACATCCAAAAGCCCCAAGACTGTTGTTGGGTGCCATCATCAGTCGGCAATCCCAGCAGACTCAGATGTCACTTTAGTGGTATTCACCTAATATCACACCTCTCTGTATGGCACCGCATGTCACTGCACAGTGACATGAATGAAGTGTCACTTTGTGCACGTCACATAAAGTTCACACACACAAATAAATAAAAAGGGACCTGTGTGATGCGATAAAACGTTCATCACACCTCCCCTGCCACACATCTCTGCAGTCCATAGTTGATTGCTGCTGGCACACAAAATGATCCATGTGCTTTAGTGTGTTGGCAAGTGTGAACAGGCCCTTAAAGTGCACTTTAAAGTGCACATAGGATGCATTAACACAGAGAGTTCAGGGGTCAGGATTAAGTAACACACAGAGTTCAGGGGTCAGCATTAAGTAATACACAGAATCCAGGGGTCAGGATTAAGTAACGCACAGAGTTCAGGAGTCAGGATTAAGTAACACAGAGTTCAGGGGTCAGCATTAAGTAACACACAGAATCCAGGGGTCAGGATTAAGTAACACACAGAGTTCAGGAGTCAGGATTAAGTAACACAGAGTTCAGGGGTCAGGATTAAGTAACACACAGAGTTCAAGGGTCAGGATTAGGTAACACAGAGAGTTCAGGGGTCAGAATTTAGTAACACACAGAGTTCAGAGGTCAGGATTAAGTAACACACAGTTCAGGGGTCAGGATTAAGTAACACACAGAGTGCAGGGGTCAGTATTAAGTAACACAGAGTTCAGGGGTCAATTTTAAGTAACACACAGAGTTCAGGGGTCAGGATTAAGTAACACAGAGTTGCAGGAACTTTTGTTTCTTGGAGAGTTTAAATACTAATGACTTTAACTTAAAATTTGCATACACTTTCAGTCCTCAGGAAATTGCATTTCTTGATTTACTGATTTGTATTGATGAGAATGGTTACATTGTAACCGATTTGTATCATAAAGCGAGTTCTGGTAACACCATTCTACACGCCTCGTGTTCACATCCTGCCCCATTAATTAGAAGCATACCTTATGCACAAATCTGCGTCTCCTAGGAATTGTTCCCCGGAGGAGGATTTTTTTCATCAATCTGGTCTTTTATGATTGAGATTATTGGATATAGGCTGCTCAAAAACCCTGTTAAGGAAAGCCTTCAATAAAGCTAGGGCTAGACCCCTAAAACTGAAATGAATACAGTCAAGTTCATTACTCACTTTTCTGCCCATGAACAATCTTTACGTTCATCCATCCCAAACAACTGGCACCGATTGGCCGAGGACCATCTAAATATGTAAGCTCCACCCCAGAGTTAGTGTTTAGACGGGCGGTCTCTTTGCAAGACACCCTCACCAACAGCTATTATCAAATCAATTCAGAGACTCTACCTCGCCCCTCCAGGGGAACCTATCGCTGTGGCAGATGTAACCGTTGCCCTTGGATCACCGAGGGTACTGCACTTACAGTGTATTGTGTATATATATGCATCCTAGGTGTTGTGTGTGTATATATATATATATATATATATATATATATATACTGAATTCAGTTTAGCTAGATCCGTTCCTGTTATCCTCTTCCTACTGACAGGCAGGCAGGTGTTTTTACAGTATTTACAGCTACCTGAAGAAAATTGCTGGTGTTCTTCTCATCCCATTAGTACCACAGGCAGGCAGCTACAGTATTTACAGTTAGTGTACTGTGTCCTCTGCACAGTGTGCACCTAAAGCTACCTGAAGACAATTGCTGTTGTTCTGATCCTATTAATACCACAGGCAGGCAGATACAGTATTTACAGTTAGTGTACTGTGTCCTCTGCACAGTGTGTACCTAAAGCTACCTGAAGAAAATTGGTGGTGTTCTTCTGATCCTATTAGTACCACAGGCAGGCAGCTGCAGTATTTACAGTTAGTGTACTGTGTCCTCTGCACAGTGTGCACCTAAAGCTACCTGAAGAAAATTGGTGGTGTTCTTCTGATCCTATTAGTACCACAGGCAGGCAGCTGCAGTATTTACAGTTAGTGTACTGTGTCCTCTGCACAGTGTGCACCTAAAGCTACCTGAAGACAATTGCTGTTGTTCTGATCCTATTAATACCACAGGCAGGCAGCTACAGTATTTACAGTTAGTGTACTGTGTCCTCTGCACTGTGTGCACCTAAAGCTACCTGAAGACAATTGCTGGTGTTCTCATACTAATAATACTACAGGCAGGCAGTTTATTCTGCTAGCTGCAGTATCAGTATATATACACATCCCAGCTTTGTGCAGCTACATCTCACTGCAGGCCATTAGTATGTCTGGAAGGCCAAGGAGAGGCAGACAGTCACAAGCCAATAAAAGAGGGCAAGCAGACTCTGTGTCTAGAGGCAACAGTGCTGGTCTTAGAAAAAGTGCATCCTCATCAGCATGTGGCTGTGGGACACGCTTGTCCTTTTTTTCAGCAGCTGGCCGCGTTGAGCCGCAACATGCGGAAGACTTGGTAGAGTGGATGACCAAGCCGTCCTTATCCTCCTCATCCTCTCTCACTAATGCTCAGGGTACTTTGTCCGGCAAAGCAGCTGCCAATGCAGCCTCTTCCCTCGGCTCAATGGCATCGGTCACTCCTTCCCTAGCCCCACCATGTCCTCCTGAGGAGTCCCCCGAACTGTTTGACCACAGTGTTGGGTACATGCTCCAGGAGGATGCCCATCGTTTTGAAGGCTCCGATGATGGTACCCAGCTAGAGGAAGGCAGTAACGTGAGCCCAGAGAGAGGGGGTGCCCAAGAAGTACAGCAATCTGGCAGTCATGTTCCTCCAGCTGCAGCATACTGCCAGCTTTGCTCCAGTGATGAGGAGGGAGGGGATGATGAGGTCACTTACTCCATGTGGGTGCCTGATAGGAGAGAGGAGGAGGAGGCACATCTCCAATGAGGCAGTATGCCCTCCAGGGGCCAGCTTAAGGGCAGTACACTGACTGCATCACACCGCAGAGCTCCGCATGGCCAGGGCGCTGCTGTCTCTGCACGTTATTCCAAAAGTTCTTTAGTGTGGGCCTTTTTTGAGACGAGTGCATCAGATCCCACCGCTGCTATTTGCAACATATGTCTCAAGCGTATCTCGCGTGGCCAAAACATCACCCACTTGGGCACCACATGCTTGACCAGACATATGTCGACCTGCCATGCAGGTCGTTGGCAAGCGTACCTAAAAGACCCACACCAAAGAACAAAGCAGATCTCTCCTTGCTCCTCATCAGCTGGGATCTTCAACCCCACTATACATTCAGTCCTCTCTGAAACCTGCACTGAGAGGAATGAAGGTGTAGAATTAGTTGTGTCACAGCCAAGTACTTGCGGGCAATCTGCTATCGGTACACCGACGTCAGATTGTACCAGGCAAATTTCCCTGCCCCAGCTGCTGCACCGCCGAAAGAAGTTAGCTCCCAGCCATCGACATGCCCAGCGGTTGAATGCTAGCTTGGCTAAATTGCTAGCACTTCAACTGCTGCCTTTTCAGTTGGTAGACTCTTCCCCCTTCCGTGAGTTTGTAGAATGTGCGGTTCCTCAGTGGCAGGTTACCAAATGCCACTTTTTCTCATGGAAGGCGATTCCAGCTCTCTACCGGCATGTGGAAGGCAATGTCTTTGCCTCTCTGGACAGGGCGGTCAGCGATAAGGTACATATTACCGCTGACTCATGGTCCAGCAGGCATGGACAGGGACGTTACCTATCTTTCACCGTGCACTGGGTGACTCTTCTGGCAACTGGGAAGGATGCAGGACAGGGTGCAGTAGTGTTGGAGGTTGTTCCACCACCACGCCTCCAAAATTCTACTAGTTGTGATTCTGCCACACCTCTCTCCTCCACCCCCTCCTCTTCTTCTTCCTCCATGGCCTCTTCCTGTGCTGATTTGTCCTCGCAACCAGCGGTGCTCCGTAGGTGTTCAAGGGGCTATGCAAGCACACAGGCAAAAAGATGCCATGTGGTGCTTGAGCTGGTGTGCTTGGGAGACAGGAGCCACACTGGGGCAGAGATTCTGTCAGCTCTGCAGGGGCAGGTTCAGAGGTGGTTGACACCATGCCAGCTTTAGGCAAGTATGGTGGTTTGTGACAATAGCACCAACCTCCTCTCCGCCCTCCGACAGGGACAACTGACCCATGTGCCCTGTTTGGCTCACGTCCTTAACTTCGTGATGCAGCGGTTCTTGGGCAGGTACCCGGGCTTACAGGATGTCTTGAGGCAGGCCAGGAAAGTCTGTGTGCATTTCCGCAGGTCATATAATGCCAGTGCTCGGCTGGCTGACCTCCAAAAGGAATTTAACCTGCCCAAGAACCGCTTAATCTGTGACATGCCCACCAGGTGGAACTCAACATTGGCCATGCTGCAGCGGCTGCACATGCAGCAGAGGGCCATCAATGAGTACCTATGCCTATAACTATGGCACCAGGACAGGGTCAGGGGAGCTTGATTTTTTTCCCCACGCCAGTGGGCTATGATCAGGGATGCATGCACTGTCCTGTCACCATTTGAGGAGGCCACAAGGATGGTGAGCAGTGACAGTGCATGCATTAGTGACACTGTCCCTCTTGTCCACCTGTTGGAGCACACGCTGCGTGGAATAATGGACAGGGCACTTGAGGCAGAACAGAGGGAGGAAGAAGTGGACTTCCTTACCTCTCAAGGTCAAGGCCCCCTTTATACAGACAGTGTTCCTGCATGCCCGCCGATCACACAGGAAGTGGTGGAGGAGGATTGTATCAGCATGGAGGTGGAGCCTGGCACTCAGCATCAGCAGCAGTCTTCAAGGGATCATTTACAGTCTGAAGAAACCCATGGACTTGTACGTGGCTGGGAGGAGGTGGCTGCAGATCATGTCGTTCTTAGTGACCCAGAGGACTCTGGACTGAATGCCTCAGCAAACTACGCTGCATGGCCTCCCTGATCCTGCAAAGCCTGCGGAAGGATCTTCGTATTCGTGGTATCAAGGGGAGGGATGATTACTGGCTGGCAACCCTCCTTGATCCATGTTACAAGGGTAAGGTTGCAGACCTTATCTTGCCGTTGCAGAGGGAGCAGAGGATGAAACATCTTTGGGAGGCCTTGCAGAAAGGTTTGTGCAATGCGTTTCCAGAGCCAGGGAGGTTACAATTTCCTGGTCCTCCTAAAAAAACGTGTTGCTGAGGCTTCAGTCAGTCACAGAAGGAGCGGTGGAGAAGGTGGCCGTCTGACCGATGCGTTCAGACAATTTTTTTAGTCCGCAGCCCCAAGGTCTGATCGGTTCCAGCAACCATCGCCAGCGTCTGATTCACATGGTGCAGGATTACCTAGGGGCAAGATCAGACTTGGACACCTTTCCCACAGAAAATCCTCTGGGTTACTGGATCTTGAGGATGGATCACTGGCCAGAGCTTGCACAGTATGCAATTGAGCTACTGGCCTGTCCTGCATCCAGCGTTTTTTCAGAACGCACATTCAGTGCTGCTGGAGGCTTTGTAACCAATCACAGGGTGCGCCTGTCCACCGAATCGGTCGATCGGCTGACCTTCATAAAAATGAATCAGTCTTGGATCACAAGCTACTAATCACCTGATGCTGATGTAACCAATTTGATTTTTTTTTTAATGTGAGATCCCTTTAAGACTGCCTATGCTGATGTTAAGTGACTATCCTGTTATGCTGAGTCACAATCCTCTTCCTCCTCAATTTTCATGCTGGTAGCTTGTAAGAACATTTTTGGTTCTGGGCACCGCCACCAGTGGCCAAGGCCCAATTATTCAGCCCCTGTTTAACAGGGGTGTGTAATTACAATTTTTGATGCGATACTTTGCAGCAGGGCTCATTCTGCGCTCCAACTATAGTATCTGGGAGGAGTTGCAGAGTTGTAGCACCAGCACCAGCGCCCAAGGCCCAATTTTTCAGCCCCTGTTTAACAGGGGTGTATAATTACAATTTTTGATGCAATACTTTGCAGCAGGGCTCATTCCTGCGCTCCAACTATAGCATCTATGAGGTTTTGCAGTGCTGTGTCAGCAGTGGCTAAGGCCCAATTTTTCTGCCCCTGTTTAACAGGGGCATGTAATTACAATTTTTGATGCAATACTTTGCAGCAGGGCTCATTCCTGCGCTCCAACTAGAGTATCTGTGAGGGGTTGCAGTGTTGTAGCACCAGTGCCTAAGGCCCAATTTTTCTACCCCTGTTCAACAGGTGCATGAAATTACAATTCTTGATCTAATATTTCACAGCAGGGCCCATTCCTGCGCTCATTAAGAGTAACTGTGAGGGCTTACAGTGTTGTGGCAACACCACCACCACCACCACCACCACCACCACCAAAGGCCCAATTTTTCTGCCCCTGTTCAACAGGTGCATGTAATTACAGTTCTTGATCTAATATTTCACAGCACAGCCCGTTCCTGCGCCCGCCAGGAGTAACTGTGAGGGCTTACAGTGTTGTGGCAACACCAACACCTAAGGCCCCAATTTCTGCAGAGTATATAGGGCAGGCCCTTACTTTCAAACATCCAACTTACAAACGACTCCTACTTGCAAACGGATGGAGACAACAGGAAGTGAGATGAAATCTACCCCTAGGAAGGGAAGTTCTCTCCTGTGTTGCCCTGTACACACGGTCGGATTTTCCGACGGAAAATGTGTGATAGGACCTTGTTGTCGGAAATTCCGACCGTGTGTAGGCTCCATCACACATTTTCCGTCGGATTTTCCGACACACAGTTTGAGTTTTGAGTTTGAGAGCAGGATATAAAATTTTCCGATCGTGTGTACACAAATCTGACGGACAAAGTGCCATGCATGCTCAGAATAAATAAAGAGATGAAAGCTATTGGCCACTGCCCCATTTATAGTCCCGACTTACGTGTTTTACGTCACCACGTTTAGAACGATCGGATTTTCCGACAACTTTGTGTGACCGTGTGTATGCAAGACAAGTTTGAGCCAACATCCGTCGGAAAAAATCCAAGGATTTTGTTGTCGGAATGTCCGAACAAAGTCCGACCGTGTGTACGGGGCATAAGAGTTAATATGGGAAAAACATAGGAAAAGAGTGAATACCACGTTAAGCCTGAAAAACAAATAAAGCAGCAACTAATAAGTGGAATACATACACCTATAGAAAACAAAAAGGAAAAATAGCTGCGCTTAAAGTTATACAGGTTAAAGTGATAAACCAATGTGAATCAAATGAGTAAACCGAAAGAGTGAAATTCTAGATAATACCGGTAATAAATAATTATGAATACCAGTAAAAATAATGAAAATACAGTTGCAAACACAATATTATAAAGGTTGTGACAATACAGTATAATCTGGTGACAATACAGTACATTCTTCCACCACCATTGAGTGCTGATCACCGTAAGAAATACGCGCTTACCAGAGGCAAGCAAAGAAACAGCTTGCGGCTATAACCCAGCCAAGGCTTTTATGTGGGGATCATGGATGGATCACTCAAACTTCCACCGGACCTCCGTATAGCTGCCACCCGCTAAGATGTATGGAAGTGGGTACCAAGTATTGCCCGGGAAAACAAAAACGAAGCTCCCATAGTGTATTACCGTAGTTAAATTTATTGTAAAAAGGTAAAAGTTGCACTTACAGATAAAAGTAGATATAAAACCGCGTAAAGCCAGCTGGCTTGCGAGCGCCCGTCCGCTCAGAAGGTCTACTGCGATGACGTCAGCACGTCCTGTCTGCCCTAAGGGAGTGCGCAAATTTGGGGTTCCTAGCACCAAGTGGCCCCAAAGTCGGGTCGCAAAATGTTATTCTCTGCTGCAGTTTACCATCATATTTCTGTGTTTTCTGGCCCAAAAAATAGGTTTCCTTTAAAAACACTTATAAACGCAAGCGCGGTACCGGCGTTTAGCCGCGTTTGGCGTCTGAAATGTGGAAAACTTTTGCGTCTGGAAATTTTTTTGCTTCTGGAAAAACGAGGTTAAACACAACTGCCTAAAAACGGCAAAAAACAAGACTGTGTACATAGACACATAGGATAACACTGAATGAGTTCAGGGGCAGTTGAAAAAAGTGTCCAGCTGCCTCTGAACGCGCGTTTAACAGCATCTCGTGTACATGAGGCCTTAAAATGAAAAACGTCTGTAAACAAAACGCTGCTAAACGCGAGTTACCGCGTTTAGCAGCGTTTACAGGCTGTTACAGGCATTTGGCGTTTCAAATGCCTCTGCACATCCGTCCTGAACCCATTTTTTGTGTTCCAAAAAATGCTTCTAAACTCAACTGCCTATAAACGACTATAAACGATCCTATGTACATGGACAGATAAGATAACATAGAGGAGAGTTCAGGGGCAGCTGAAAAAAATGCCCAACTGCTCCTAGACCTCCGTTTACCAACAGCAGTGTACATGAAGCCTTACTGAAGAGCAGAATAAACAGGCCAACAAAGCTAAACAATGAGCCCTGAATATTCTCAATGTTGTTCTGAAGAAGAAGGCCAGCCTGCTTGTGGATGATCCAGAGGAGTTTAGAGATCAGAAGGAGTTAAAATCCTCCACATTAATCAGCACAGATCTGGTAAAGGAACTGATCAGTCATCTGCAAAAAGTGGCGTTTAAAAGAGGAAAAGCACCAGAAGGCACAAATGCTTATGTGTATCCAACGAGAGAGACAGGAGTCATGTATCTGTGTCCACCATTTTGGAAGCAGCAAGAGACTTGGTCACAACCAATGACCCTTATCCATGAAGTCTCACACCTTCTGGGCTATGGACACATCATTGAGGAGAACAAAGAAAAAGTGAAAGCATCTCAACAATACAAGTTGTGTCCTGTTTCCATTTGGATCATTCAAATGGCATTTAAAGTTTTCACAGAAAGCAATGCAAAAGTGAAAGGTGGTTGTATCATTTTACACATAATCATTAACACTATGAAAGTGGAATTTCCAATGGATGAGTCTTTATCACGTGCAGTATATAAAGGAGCTGAAACTGAAAGGAGAGATTAGAGTGAGCAGAGGACAACCCAGAACAATGCTGGACTGCTTACTTTCAAATAATTTAGCTTTTCTTACTGAAGAGGAGAATAAACAGGCCAACGAAGCTAAACAAGGAGCCCTTAATATCCTCAATGACGCTCTGAAGAAGGCCAGCTTGCTGGGGGATGATCCAGAAGAGTTTAGAGATCAGAAGGAGTTAAATTCCTCCACATTAATCAGCACAGATCTGGTAAAGGAACTGATCAGTCATCTGCAAAAAGTGGTGTTTAAAAAAGGAAAAGCACTAGAAGGTACAAATGCTTATGTTTATCCAAAGACAGAGACAGGAGTCATCTACCTGTGTCCACCATTTTGGAAGCAGCAAGAGACTTTTTCACAATCGATGACCCTTATCCATGAAGTCTCACACCTTCTAGGCTATGGACACACCACTGAGGAGAATGAGGAAAAAGTGAAAACATCTCAACAATACAAGCTGTGTCCTGTTTCCGTTTGGGACATTCAAATGACATTTGCAGTTTCCATGAAGCACATGGGGACCTACACAAATGGCACCTATTCCTGCTGTAGGGAGACATCCCAGGACACTGTGTGCGAGAAATATACAATGAGGTACCTGAGGTATGTATTAAATATTAAAAAGAACGTATCAGCACAAAGTGGTCATGTGGATACGGATATAGTTACAAGTGCCACGTCTTATCCAAGTAGATTGGAGGAAGTGGGAAAAAATTTTTTTGTGGGCGCAAGACTTTAAAGGCACAGTAATTACTAATTATATTCTTAAAATTCCAGTTTATTTAGAAAATATTAAAAGGTAATATAAAACAGAAAGGCAAAGTGAAATTCAATTCAGCGTTAGACAGTTTTACAAATTATGCACTCCATACATAGCTATATGGTTAAATTAGTAGTTAAAGCAGTGTTCGAAGTCAAAAGATCTTGATCAATATAGTTACGTTGCGTTGAACCAGAAGCTATGCAGTGGTGATAATCAGATACTGTATGGGCTCGACATGTTACGCGCCTCATGCGCTTCTTCAGGAGCACAAGAATTGAATACCTGGTAGGTTATAGCTATGTAAATGGGAATAACCTTGTTAGCAAGTATCAATAGCTTGCAATAGATACCAATTTTAACTTGCTGGACGAAAGTCTAGTGTTAGAGGTACGTGATGGTTTACATCAAAATTCATATAAGATTAGATGTATAAGAGGTTAGTGGTCCCAATCTCTAGGTATACTGCGGCTGGGTAATCATCGAGCCACACAGCCGTCTCGTGGAGAGCGGCTGGTAGTGTGGATTGTTCTCACGAGACGGCTGTGTGGCTCGATGAGGGCAACAACCTTCCCCCCTCCATCTATCTTTTTCAGCTGATTACCCAGCCACAGTATACCTAGAGATTGGGACCACTAACCTCTTATACATCTAATCTTATATGAATTTTGATGTAAACCATCACGTACCTCTAACACTAGACTTTCGTCCAGCAAGTTAAAATTGGTATCTATTGCAAGCTATTGATACTTGCTAACAAGGTTATTCCCATTTACATAGCTATAACCTACCAGGTATTCAATTCTTGTGCTCCTGAAGAAGCGCATGAGGCGCGTAACATGTCGAGCCCATACAGTATCTGATTATCACCACTGCATAGCTTCTGGTTCAACGCAACGTAACTATATTGATCAAGATCTTTTGACTTCGAACACTGCTTTAACTACTAATTTAACCATATAGCTATGTATGGAGTGCATAATTTGTAAAACTGTCTAACGCTGAATTGAATTTCACTTTGCCTTTCTGTTTTATATTACCTTTTAATATTTTCTAAATAAACTGGAATTTTAAGAATATAATTAGTAATTACTGTGCCTTTAAAGTCTTGCGCCCACAAAAAAAAAAAAAAAAAAAATTTTCCCACTACCTGAGGTATGTGTCTAATTAAACAAATTATACTGTATGATTTAAAGTGATACTAAAGCATAGTTTTTTTTTTTAAATAACATATTATACTTACCTACTCTGTGCAATGGTTTTGCGCAGAGCAACCCCGATCCTGTTCTTCTCGGGTCCCCCACCGACGCTCCTTCCTCCTCCTTCTTCAGCAGTGCCCCCAGAGAAAGCCACGTGCCCCACTGCGCACTCGCTCCTGAACCGCTGATTTATGTGTCCATAAGACACATAGCTCGGCGGGTCAGCCCCACCCCCTACTCTCTCCCCATTGGCTCACTGGCTGTGATTTACAGCAATGGGAGCCAATGACCTCCCGCTGCAGTCTCAGCCAATGAGGAGGAAGAGTCCCCATACAGCCGAGGCTATCGTGAATATAGCTGGATCAGTGGGGGCTCAGGTAAGGATTGGGGGGGGGTTGGAGGGGCGCTCCTCACAGAAGGTTTTTTTACCTTCGTGCATAGAATGCACGAAGGTAAAAAAACCTTCAGCCTCCACATGCACTGTAAGCCTTTTGCGATCAGTGATCATTGAAGCTTTGATACCTAGTCTATAATTTTGGCTATTTTATCAGTTTGAAAGCAATGTAAAAGAACTAAAAACTGGCACGTGCACATTCCTAGTTCTCTAACTTATAATGGCATAGGACATTGATTAAGGCCCGTTCTGGGTGGAAACGCGTTATCGCTGGGATCCACTATGTTTTGTTAACAAGAAAAGCTCTTGTTGAATTCTGAAGACAAATGCCACTGCTACAGTGCCTTACAAAAGTATTCATCCCCCTTGGGTTTTTAACCTATTTTGTTACATTACAGCCTTTAGTTCAATGTTTTTTTAATCTGAATTATATGTGATGGATCAGAACACAATAGTCTAAGTTGGTGAAGTAAAATTAGAAA
The DNA here is from genome assembly GCF_042186555.1 of Aquarana catesbeiana. NCBI lineage: Eukaryota > Metazoa > Chordata > Amphibia > Anura > Ranidae > Aquarana > Aquarana catesbeiana. The sequence goes on along the minus strand of NC_133329.1, from coordinate 387,363,274 downwards.
AATATATACATAAAACTATTTTTCAGAAATAAAAAACTGATAATTGGCATGTGCGTATGTATTCACCCCCTTTGTTATGAAGCCCATAAAAAGCTCTGTTGCAACCAATTACCTTCAGAAGTCACATAATTAGTGAAATGATGTCCACCTGTGTGCAATCTAAGTGTCACATGATCTGTCATTACATATACACACCTTTTTTGAAAGGCCCCAGAGCCTGCAACACCTAAGCAAGAGGCACCACTAACCAAACACTGCCATGAAGACCAAGGAACTCTCCAAACAAGTAAGGGACAATGTTGTTGAGAAGTACAAGTCAAGGTTAGGTTATAAAAAAAAATCCAAATCTTTGATGATCCCTAGGAGCACCATCAAATCTATCATAACCAAATGGAAAGAACATGGCACAACAGCAAACCTGCCAAGAGACGGCCGCACACCAAAACTCATGGACCGGGCAAGGAGGGCATTAATCAGAGAGGGAGCACAGAGACCTAAGGTAACCCTGGAGGAGCTGCAGAGTTCCACAGCAGAGACTGGAGTATCTGTACATAGGACGACAATAAGCCGTGCACTTCATAGAGTTGGGCTTTATGGCAGAGTGGCCAGAAGAAAGCCATTACTTTCAGCAAAAAACAAAATGGCACGTTTTGAGTTTGCAAAAAGGCATGTGGGAGAGTCACAAAATGTATGGAGGAAGGTGCTCTGGTCTGATGAGACTAAAATTGAACTTTTTGGCCATCAAAGAAAACGCTATGTCTGGCGCAAACCCAACACATCACATCACCCAAAGAACACCATCCCCACAGTGAAACATGTTGGTGGCAGCATCATGTTGTGGGGATGTTTTTCAGCAGTCGGGACTGGGAAACTGGTACGAGTTGAGGGAAATATGGATGGTGCTAAATACAGGGATATTCTTGATAAAAACCCTGTACCACTCTGTGTGTGATTTTAGGCTAGGACGGAGCTTCACCTTCCAGCAGGACAATGACCCCAAACACACTGCTAAAGCAACACTTGAGTGGTTTAAGGGGAAACATGTAAATGTGTTGGAATGGTCTAGTCAAAGCCCAGACCTCAATCCAATATACAGTGGGGCAAAAAAGTATTTAGTCAGCCACCAATTGTGCAAGTTCTCCCACTTAAAAAGATGAGAGATGCCTATAATTGTCAACATAGGTACTGTGTACCACAACTATGAGAGACAAAATGTGGAAACAAATCCAGACAATCACATTGTCTGATTTTTCAAAGAATTTATTTGCAAATTATGGTGGAAAATAAGTACGGTATTTGGTCACCTACAAACAAGCAAGATTTCTGGCTCTCACAGACTTCTTTAAGAGGCTCCTCTGTCCTCCACTCATTACCTGTATTCATGGCACCTGTTTGAACTTGTTATCAGTATAAAAGACACCTGTCCACAACCTCAAACAGTCACACTCCAAACTCCACTATGGTGAAGACCAAAGAGCTGTTGAAGGACACCAGAAACAAAATTGTAGATCTGGACCAGGCTGGGCAGACTGAATCTGCAATAGGCAAGCAGCTTGGTGTGAAGAAATCAATTGTGGGAGCAATAATTAGAAAATGGAAGACATACAAGACCACTGATAATCTCCCTCGATCTGGGGCTCCATGCAAGATCTCACCCTGTGGGGTCAAAATGATCACAAGATCAGAGAGCAAAAATCCCAGAACCACACGGGGGGACCTAGTGAATGACCTGCAGAGAGCTGGGGCCAACGTAACAAAGTCTACCATCAGTAACACACTACGCTGCCAGGGACTCCTGCAGTGGATCCTGCAGTGCCAGTTGTGTCCCCCTGCTTAAGCCAGTACAAGTCCGGGCCCGTCTGAGGTTTGCTAGAGAGCATTTGGATGATCCAGAAGAGGATTGGGAGAATGGCATATGGTCAGATGAAACCAAAGTAGAACTGTTTGGTAGAAACACAACTCGTCGTGTTTGGAGGAGAGAGAATGCTGAGTTGCAACCAAAGAACACCATACCTACTGTGAAGCATGGGGGTGGCAATATCATGCTTTGGGGCTATTTCTCTGCAAAGGGAACAGGACGACTGATCCGTGTACATGAAAGAATGAATGGGGCCATGTATCGTGAGATTTTGAGTCCAAACCTCCTCCCATCAGCAAGGACATTGAAGATGAAACGTGGCTGGGTCTTTCAGCATGACAATGATCCCAAACACACCGCCCGGGCAACGAAGGAGTGGCTTCGTAAGAAGCATTTCAAGGTCCTGGAGTGGCCTAGCCAGTCTCCAGATCTCAACCCCATAGAAAACCTTTGGAGGGAGTTGAAAGTCCGTGTTGCCCAGCGACAGCCCCAAAACATCACTGCTCTAGAGGAGATCTGCATGGAGGAATGGGCCAACATACCAGCAACAGTGTGCTGCACTGTGTGTGTGACTTACAGAAAAACGTTTGACCTCTGTCATTGCCAACAAAGGATATATAACAAAGTATTGAGATGAACTTTTGATATTGACCAAATACTTATTTTCCACCATAATTTGCAAATAAATTCTTTCAAAAATCAGACAATGTGATTGTCTGGATTTGTTTCCACATTTTGTCTCTCATAGTTGAGGTATACCTATGATGACAATTACAGGCCTCTCTCATCTTTTTAAGTGGGAGAACATGAACAATTGGTGGCTGACGAAATACTTTTTTGCCCCACTGTAAAATCTGTGGTCAGACTTAAAGATTGCTGTTCACAAACACCACCATCCAACTTGAAGGAGCTGGAGCAGTTTTGCAAGTAGGAATGGGCAAAAATCCCAGTGGTAAGATGTGGCAAGCTCATAGAGACTTATCCAAAGCGACTTGGAGCTGTGATAGCCGCAAAAGGTGCCTCTACAAAGTATTGACTTTAGGGGGGTGAATAGTTATGCACATTGACTTTTTCTGTTATTTTGTCCTATTTGTTGTTTGTTTCACAATAAAAAAACATCTTCAAAGTTGTGGACATGTTCTGTAAATTAAATGATGTAAATCCTCAAACAATCCATGTTAATTCCAGGTTGTGAGGCAACAAAACACAAAAAACGCCAAGGGGGTGAATACTTTTGCAAGGCACTGTATATCACATTTCAAATTTTTGGAATAAAATCTTTATATTATGCAACAATTTATTGTAGGGAGCATGACAGGCTTTCTAGTTATAAAGTCCAGCACCATCCACATGCATAACTTATGCAGCGTACACACGGTCGGACTTTTTGACTGGACTTGTCCGACGGACCAAATCCGGCGGACAATCCGATTGTGTGTGGGCTTCACCGGTCCTTCAGCGGACTTTTCCAGTTGCAAATCTGACGGACTTTAGATTTGGAACATGCTTCTTTACGTCGTAACACCGCCGGACCCAGAAATCCGCTCGTCTGTATGCTACTCTGTATGCTACTCCAAACCGATGCTAGGGCAGCTATTGGCTACTGGCTATCAACTTCCTTGTTTTAGTCCGGTGTACGTCATCACTTACGAATCCGTCAGACTTTGGTGTGATCGTGTGTAGGCAAGTCCGTTCGTTAAAAAGTCCGTCGTAAGTTAGTCAGTCAAAAGTGCGTCGAAAGTCCGCTGGAAAGTCTGTCGGACAAGTCTGGTCGAAAAGTCCGCCCATGTGTACGCGGCCTTAGTGTTGCCTCTACAAGAAGAGAGAGATAAAGTATGTCCCTCCTCTGAGCTATTCAGCTGTGTGTGTAATCTGCTCTCTCCTTTCCTTAAAAAGGTCATAACCCTAGAAAAAAAAATGCTGTAAAATACCTGGCTGATCCTGCCTGTTCCTGTGTCCCCTATGTGACCTGACCACGGTAATCATGGCTGCTGATCCATGATACCATGGTCAGTTTACGTGCCTCCATCATCCCGTTATGTTAGAGTCTCTCCTCTCTCCCCCTCCCTCCCTGCCTGTCAGTTCTTAGTGTGTGAAGATCTCCAAACTCACTCCTCCCCTCCGGCCGCTATTTTGTGTGGCAGTATGGTCGTCATATGATGATCGTCATATGATGGTCTTGGGCGGGAAGTGGTTAATGTGGTTGTAAAGTCAGTAAAATTACTGCAAGCTCCTCTGTTATAACAAGGTATAATACACAATACACGTCTCAATGTTTTTTTAAATGTTGTTGCTAGCTTGTTTCAGAGCACTGCAGTCCAATGATCTCCCGCCGCTCTCCTCCTCCAATCTAAGGACTATAGTGGGAGGGGCTGAGCAGACAGCACAGCGGTCATGTGACCTCCTGGCTGACGTCAGAGGGGAAACTCAGCCCTTCCTGGAGTAGTCGTTGGATCGTGGGAGGAGCGCAACGGGAGGTGACGTGACGGCACAGTGGCACTCTGAAATAAGGTAGCTATTTAATCACTTCAGACCCGGAAGGATTTTCCTCCTTAATGACCAGGCCATTTTTTGCGATACAGCACTGCGTCGCTTTAACTAACAATTGCGCGGTCGTGCAACGTTGTACCCAAACAAAATTTATGTCCTTTTTTCCCACAAATAGAGCTTTCTTTTGGTGGTATTTGATCACCTCTGCGGTTTTTATTTTTTGTGCTATAAACAAAAAAATACGGACAATTTTTTAAAAAAAGTAATATTTTTTACTTTTTGCTATAATAAATATACCCCCCCAAAAAATGTAAAAAACAAATTTCTTCATCAGTTTAGGCCGATATGTATTCGTCTACATATTTTTGGTAAAAGAAATCGCAATAAGCGTATATTGATTGGTTTGCGCAAAAGTTATAGCGTCTACAAAATAGGGGATAGATTTATAGCATTTTTATTATTATTTTTTTACTAGTAATGGCGGTGATCTGCAATTTTTAGCGGGGCTGTGACATTGTGGCTGACAGATCGAACACTTTTGACACTTTTTTGGGACCACTGACATTTATACAGCGATCAGTGCTATAAATAGCCACTGATTACTGCGTAAATGTCACTGGCAGGGAAAGGGTTAACACTAGGGGCGATCAAGGGGTTCCCTAGGTGTGTTCTAACTGTGAGGGGATAGGACTGACTAGAGGAGGAGCCATATCGTTGTTCCTACTTAGTCAGAACAGATGATCTGTTTCTCCTCCCCTGTCAGAACCGAGATTTGCTTGTTTACACACACAAATCCTGGTTCTGGCTCTCGTGCCCGCGACTGCGGGTGACCGGCTGCAATCGTGCCTGACGGCCACACACATCGGCTCCGGGGATACACTGCGGGCACATATGTGTGTGCCTGCTATAGCGCTTTGAAGAGCCGACTGACCATGAAGGCGATTTGCGCAGCGGTGCCAACCTGCTGCAGTATAACTGCGGCGGCTGGTCGGAAAGTAGTTAGAAAAACATTGACACTGTGTATTATACTTTGTTATAACAGAGGGGCTGGCAGTAATTGCATCCACTGACTTTACAACCACATTAACCACTTCCCGCCCAAGACCGTCATGTAACGTCCTGGACTTTGAGTGGAGATATCTGAATGATGGGTGCAGCTGCAGACATCATTCAGATATCTTCTTTTTCTGCCGGCGATTCCCTACACCGTAAGAACAATCATAGTGGCTGTTCAGCCACTTGTACTGTATTTGGCTCCATCCATTTTCCCATCAACTCTGACCAGCTTCCCTGTCCCTGCTGAAGAAAATCATCCCCACAACATGATGCTCCTACCACCATGTTTCACGGTGGGGATGGTGTGTTCAGGGTGATGTGCAGTGTTAGTTTTCCACCACACATAATGTTTTTCTTTTAGGTCAAAAAGTTTAATTTTGGTCTCATCTGACCAGACCACCTTCTTCCACATGTTTGCTGTGTCCCCCACATGGCTTCTCACAAACTGCAAACTGGACTTCTTATGGATTTCTTTCAACAATGGCTTTCTTCTTGCCACTCTTCCATAAAGGCCAGATTTGTGGAGAGCACGACTAATAGTTGTCCTGTGGACAGATTCTCCCACCTGGGCTGTGGATCTCTGCAGCTCCTCCAGAGTTACCATGGGCCTCTTGGCTACTTCTCTGATTAATGCTCTCCTTGCCCGGATTTTGAGTCTAGCTGCTATTTATTGTATGAATCAGAGTGGGGGGGGGGTGCAAGAAAATGTTTGCCCAGGGTCCAATCAATATTAAAGCGGAGGTTCACACAAAAATTGAACCTCCGCTTTTCGGGACCCTCCCCCTCTCTGGTGTCACATTTAGCACCTTTCAGGGGGGAGGGGGGTGCAGATAACTGTCTAAGACAGGTATTTGCATCCACTTCCGGGCATATTTGTAGCTACTGACTTTTAAAAAAAAAATTTTGCGGGACTTCCGCTTTAAAGAAGGTCCTGCTAGGCAGATCTGTGTACAGTATTTAACTCCAGTACCAGTGAATCCAGTGCTGCCACCTTAAAGGGAGATTGTTCTGTCAGATCTGCAGACATCTCAAGTCTCCCGGAAGGTGCGGGAGACTCCTGCATTTCTGCGGCGGCTCCCGCACACCCGCAAGTGCTCCCGGACGATCTCCGGGAATGATCGGTGCGGCGGGGATCAGCTGTGATCACAATTTCCTTTGTATAGATTTTTAGCTGACTGCCGCTTCTCCTTCTCTCCCTCCCACGGCTGTCAGCTAAAACACTATACAGGGAGATCGGTGATCACAGCTTTCCCTCCAGCCGCACCGATCATCCCCAGCTGCTCTGTGTACTCCTCTCCCGGCCCCCTCCGTGTCCTTCTAAGCCCCCCGTTCTCTTCTGCCCCCCCCCGCAGCCGGCTCCCCTCCTCTCCCGCCAGCTGCAGGGGGGGGGGGGGGGCTAGTAATAGGACACAGTGAGCGAGATTGCTCCTGTGTCCTGTGATTGCTGAGCAGAGTAAATTGTGTGTACTCTGCTCAGTTTATGAATGAATAGGAGCCTCTGTCTCCTTTTCATTCATCTTCAGTGCTGAGAAAGGGACTGGGGAATGTGTCCTCAGTCCCTTTGTCTGCCCCAAAGGGGAGATGCCAGGGGTCTGTTTAGACCCCTGACATCTCACCAAAGCCCTCCAAAAAATATTGTAAAAAAGTTCTAAAAAATGAAAAAGTGTAACAAAATAAAATAAACTACTGACCCCACTCTCCCCTACCCTACCAACACTCTCCACTGCCCCAACCCCCTCCCCCCAAAAAGCATTGTGAAAAAATAATAAAAACAAGTGAAATCGTAAAAAAATCAATTATTAAAAATAAAAAAAACTACTGACACCTTACACTGCCACCCACACCCTTCCCCAGAAGCACTGCGAAAAAATATTGAGAAAGTGATTTAAAAAATATTTTGTCGCGGGGGGGCTGAACGTTTTGCGGGCGCGAAGCGCCACCTCCCTGAAATTAGTTTTTGCAGGTTGGGATGTCTGGATCTGACCCCGCCATGCCCCTCTGTGCCCCCCTGTGCCCTGCAGGGATCCAGGAGCCTCTGTCACAAGCGGTGAGAGCAGGCGGTGGTGGCTGATGGCTACCGTGAGGGCCACATTAGAAGGCCTGGCAGGCTGGATTCGGTGTTTGCCACATGTGGTCTAGGTTCCTAAAGCAACAGGAAAATAAAAGGAAAAGGTAATAAATATAGCTAATATGTTTTTAAAGTACAGATTCCTTTACAGTATGAATGTTTATTTTACATTTTATTTGTATTGTTAACATTTTTTTCCAATGTTTATCCACAGAAAGTCATCTCTCCTGTAAAACTGTGTGACCAATCACAGTTCAGCCAGGGGGAAGTTTTGCACTGGACACATCAGGGATCACATTTCCATCAGTTGGAGGATTAATATGTTGGAGGTGAAGTACAAGAAGTGGCGAAGGTGGAGAGACGAATATTCATTCTTCATTAAAGAATATATAAACCCAACATTTCATATTCCTGATATGTGGCTGCTGCACCATGCACTTGTATGAGAAAGTCTCCTGTTCTCTTTGCATTGCTTCCTTTTTGTGAAATCCCTGGTGTTCCTACCAGTCCCTCTGCTTTCTATTAAAAACTGACCACACTAGGCATGAGAGTACAGTGTGGTCAGTTCTCTAGCTGTGCTGGGAACTCAGCCTGCTAATGTCATCCCAGTCTTAGTCCATAGGGTTCAATGTTGAGTTGGCCCACCCTTTGCAGCTATAACAGTTTCAACTCTTCTGGGAAGACTGTCCACAAGGTTTAGGAGTGTGTCTATGGGAATGTTTGACCATTCTTCCAGAAGTGCATTTGTGAGGTCAGGCACTGATCTTGGACGAGAAGGCCTGGCTCGCAGTCTCCACTCTCATTCATGGTGGAGGGGGGATTATGATGTGGGGTTGTTTTTCAGGGGTTGGGATTGGTCCCTTAGTTCCGGTGAAGGGAACTCTTAAGGCGTCAGCATACCAAGACATTTTGGACAATTTCATGCTCCCAACTTTGTAGGAACAGTTTGGGGATGGCTCCTTCCTGTTCCAACATGACTGCGCACCAGTGCACAAAGCAAGGTCCATAAAGACATGGATGAGCGAGTTTGGGGTGGAGGAACTTGACTGGCCTGCACAGAGTCCTGACCTCAATACAATAGAACCTTTGGGATGAATTAGAGCAGAGACTGCGAGCCAGACCTTCTCATCCAACATCAGTGCCTGACCTCACAAATGCACTTCTGGAAGAATGGTCAAACATTCCCATAGACACACTCCTAAACCTTGTGGACATTCTTCCCAGAAGAGTTGAAGCTGTTATAGCTGCAAAGGGTGTGCCAACTCAATATTGAACCCTACGGACTAAAGCCTCGTACACACGATCGGATTGTTGGCAGACAAAGCATCAGACTTTTGTCCGAAGGGCGTGTGCCAGGAACTTGTCTTGCATACTAACGGCACACAATTGTCCGCCTACAAACACGAACATAATGACGTACTACGTGGAATTTCAGCTTTTGAGCGCCACCCTTTGGGCACCTTCTACTAATGTCGTGTTTGGTGAGCATTGATTTGTACTTTGGACTTTTGTGTGATGGACTTGTGTACACACAATAGGAAAATCTGACAACAGACCATCGTCCACCGAAAATTTACTAGCCTGCCATCCAACCTTTGTTTGCGGAAAGTTGGACAACAATTGTCTGATGGAGCGTACTAACGGTCGGATTTTTAGGCCAACAGTCTGTCATCACACAATTCCCTGCTGAAAATCCGATCGTGTGTACGAGGCTTTAGATTGTGAGCCAAGAAAAGTTCATGTAATGTAAAGGCAGATGTCCCAATACTTTTGGTAATATAGTGTAAATATGCAGCTCTAGGTACCCATGAATTATGACACCCTTACATACAAATTCTGCTCCCTGTTATATGATTGTTTTTAAAAAAAAATAATCTAGAAGGAGCTATGGGACTGCAGTTTGTTTTACATGCAGGATCCCTTTTTCACCAGTACAGTCTATTGCAGTGGTTCTCAACTCCTGACCTCAGGGCCCAATAACAGGCCAGGTTTGCAAGATAACTGAAATAAATCACAGGTGATCTCATTTGCTTCTCAGTGATTGCAGTATTCTAGTCTGCATCTCCCCAAGGTAATACTTAAAATCTGGCCTGTTAGTGGGTCCTGAGGACAGGGTCTATTGCTCTTCCCCTCATGCAATTGTCATTTCAGGTTGGGTAGAAACTGCAGCAGAATCTGAACTTTCATAATAGTGGGGGCCCTGAGTAGCTCCTGAAATAAGAATTCCTGTCAAACTAATGAACTGTTCTTTTATACAAATTTAGGTGAGCTTTGGACTATATCTACTGACATTCATTTTCAAGATAAACGAACAATCATGCCTGTATACTAATAATAAAAAATAAAAAAGGAAACATTTGTACATGTGTGTATATATAAAGAAAAACAAATCAATGTACTGTATGTACCTTAAAAAGTGTATGTGTTTAATGCTGTATTAAATAGACCAATAAAGAAAAAATATATTTAAATGGTATATTATAATATAATAAAATATATAATCTGTCACTATGTCAAGATATACCTATCATAAGAGAATTATGCCATTGATTTTTTTGCTGGGCTTTACCTGAATTTTAAAAGCATTGTACCTGCACCTTGTGTTTTTCACCTGCATAAGATGTACATTGATCATGTAGTTTCATGGTGTCATTTGTTGCCCTGTACACACAGCCCATAGTAGAGTAAATCTTCACATTTCTGTGTATCACAGGCAGCAATCAGGGGTTCTCCGAGTCTGGGGGGCAAAAACGTTAACCTTCTCCATTAGGCTCCATTCACACTAATGCGTTTTTTGATGCATTTTGCATTTTGCAGAAATGCATGGGTATTTTTTAACATGGGTTCCTATGGAACATGTTCACATCAATGCATTTTTGTGCCTCTGCGTTTTTGGAAAGGGTCGGGGACCTTTTTTCATGCAAAATGCAGCATTTTGCATGTAATAGAATTCAATCTACCCGCATCCAAAAACACAAGTACTGCGTTTTTGCCGCGTTTTGCGTTTTTTTTTCATTGTTTTTTTTTAACACTGTATACAGTATTAAAAAAACACTGAAAAAAAAAAAAAGTGACAAAAACGCGGCAAAAACGCATGTTCAAAAACGTGGCAAGCACCGCAAAAAACACTGCAGAAACGCTCAAAAGCAACATGAATCGAGACTTAGGCACTATCATCCTGCAGTCTCCAGGCCCAATCTGGGGGGTCACTCACATCCTCCAGTACCTTCGGACTCCTGTAATCACAGAGCAGCACCCAGGGGCAGAAAGATGCATCAACCTTTCTTGGTGTAACCCAGTGGCATAACTAGAACCTTCAGGGCCCCAATGCAAGAAACCACAAAGGACCCCCCTGAGCCCCGGACAGGGGCCCTTTCCTCTGAGCCCAGTGGGGGAACACCAGGGCCCGGTCGCAAGTGTGAAGTTTGTGTGGTAGTTCTGACACTGGTGTCAGTAGTTTTTTTTAATTTTTTTTTATTTTTCTACAATTGGTTTTATTCATTTTTTTTTACAATGTAGCACTAACTCTCGGTGGAGCTGCTGGTTGAAGTGGGCTTGTTACCTTCACTCTCCTTCCCTCTGTTTCACCGGCATTGGGTCTAGGGTTCTGTTGAGTTTACCTCCGGACGATATAAGCACCAACACTTGAGTACATTTTCAATGCTTTATTGAACAATTAACGAATGAAGTAGCTGGAACGAGGCAGAAGGGAAACTGCAGGGAAAGCTCAAATACCCTTTCTGTAAGATTCTTGACAAATGTCCTTTAGAGTTGAATATTACAGTGGAATGCGCTCCCTCATAGGACACACTCTTTGCTCGCCTGCATAGGCCTCTCTCACTTGCCTAGCAGCCAGTACGTAGCACGAACAAAAGTCTCTGCCACAGATTTGCTTGGGATGAACCCGTACGATCCTCTGCCACGGGATGTATTGGTTTTGTGGTGAGTGTCAGTCACAGTGCTTGAACCTTTAAGCCAAACCCGGCAACACTATGCTGTAAAGTTATCTTAGGATACGTCCTCCAACCGAGTCACCAGGCCCTTCTCCAAACCAGCACTCTGCGTGATCCTTCCATGACGGGTCCTCCCCTGGGATCTCCTCGGTTGTCCAGCTTCTTCCCTCTGGATAGACAGCTCAGGACCATTCCTAGGCTGCTGTGGTAGGCCCCAGCCAAGCTTCTGGGCCCACCCATGCGCCACAGCGACGCAGGCCTCCGGAACGGAGGACCACGAGGTAGCACTCTAAGGAGGGCCAGCAGGTGGCTGTAAAACAACCCCCAAAATATGGCGTCTGTCCCATAAATACCCTCTCCCAGAATGCAACTCGGAGGACCACCTCCACCGAGTCGTCTCCGGGACAGAGGAGCACCCATATGCTTTGACATGTTGCCTTTCCAACACTAGCCAGTGGTAACAGCGACACTCACTGGCTCAGTATGGAAACACACGCAACGTCAGCCAAGCTGGAACAGAGGCAAATCTAACTTCCGTAAAGAACAAGTTACTAAATTTACCTATCAGATGGTAGATCGCAAATCTACCAGCGCTACATACTCCCCCCACTACAGTAGACGTTGTCCCCAACGTCTGTCCAAAAACAATGACAGTAACTCCCAAGCCTGGGAGTAGGTATTTAAGCTTTTAAATAACTTGGATAGTCAGAGAAGAAAGAAAGACATTATAAGACTTATGCCGCGTACACACGGTCGGACTTTTCGTCTACAAAAGTCCGACAGCCTGTCCGACAGACTTCCTGCGGACTTTCGGCGGACTTGCAGCAGACTTTCTAACGAACGGACTTGCCTACACACGACCACACAAAAGTCCGACGGATTCGTACGTGATGACGTACACCGGACTAAAATAAGGAAGTTCATAGCCAGTAGCCAATAGCTGCCCTAGCATGGGTTTTTGTCCGTCGGACTAGCACACAGACGAGCGGATTTCGGGGTCCGTCGTAGTTACGACGTAAAGATTTGAAGCATGTTTCAAATCTAAAGTCCGTCGGATTTGAGGCTGAAAAAGTCTGCTGAAAGTCCGGAGAAGCCCACACACGATCGGATTACCAGCCAGCTTTAGTCCGTCGGCGTCCGTTGGACTTTTGTAGACGAAAAGTCCGACCGTGTGTACGCGGCATTACATCTACAAACATTATGTTCACGTCCGTAAACAAAACCATCCTATAACTGTACATAACCTCACTATCTATCTAGATGAAAAGCCTCCCAGCTTGATAGGAGATCCAATAGTTCCTGAAAAGAAAACATGTTAAACACACACACATATATACTGCACAACTTCAGGAGCAAAGACTCATTTAAAAATGAGACTCTCTTCCCATCATCTAGTATCAAAAAGAATCTTTAGTAGTCCATCCCTGTATAATAATTTTTTTTCAAATGAAAGAAATCCGGCTAGCAAAGAGAAGTCCTTGGATTTGAAACACTGAACAGAATATGCAGATCTTGACCACGAAGATCTCGTTATACTGACACTAACTAACTATCTAACTTCAAAGTTCTTTTGTCGATAGTTACCAATAAAACCGGGGACCTGGCAAGGTCAGTGTCTTTCCCGTCTTATCCACTGTGGTAATGAAATAGACAACGTCATCTTTTCCGGGCCTGCAGATGACCACTTTGTCAGCATAGATGTGCCGACCGAAGTTCCAGTACATAAAACATCCACTAAAATGTTCATCCATTTTAACAGAACATCCAGTCTTTCGGAAAGGCTTAGGCACAGACAAATAGTCCCAAACAGCTTCACTGTACCAAAGTTCCCGGTTAAGTTCAATCACTTGCGTTATGTCCTGGGGCACATAAGGGAACTCCAAACCATACTCTGCAGCCACACGCTTGTTTAACATTCTCTGCAAACGTGCAAGTTTGGGCAAAGATCTGTCCTCCCTATACCAGGAGGCACACAGGAATCCAATGATTTGTTCACCATAGACCTAGCCGGTGTCTGTAGTGAACTAGCAACTTTCGATAAAGTCTCAGTAACAGTACTGTGCGGCTCCACACAAGGTGACGTCTTCCCAGAACTCAGGGCTGTCCATTCAGGGAAAGTCATAGCAGAGGCGACATCTTCGCCTTGTGACCACAACAGCTCTTGTGACATAGTCTCAAACAAGTCATCATCACCGGAAAGATCCGACATGGATTCTATTTCCGAATCTCCCAACTCTTCCGCTGGCAGATACTTATTTACAGTCCCAGATACATTCCCCATCAGTGGCTTACCCGTTCCTGACGTGGACTTTGGTAGCTCCGGTTCAGGTAACCTCTGAGGTAGGCCTCGACCACGGCCGAGGGAAGCCTTCACATATCCCACCTTCCTTTGAACAGGTACAACAGGAGTAGGTGCAGTGGACGCAGAAATCACAGTAATGTCCCCTGATGAGACGGCAACAGCAGTGCCTCTCTCCAGAACATTGTCAGTAACAACAGGCAAAGTGGTGACCTGCCGTTCTCTCTCTGTAGTAGTAGCAGCTTCTACTGTGGCGATACCTGTTGCCCAATCCATCCGATAAGCACGGGGCGACGTGGTAGGTTGCTCCACCACAAACAAGCACTCTCCACATTGTGGACATCGGCCAAATGGACGAAGATGCACGGCCAGTCCTTCAAATCGATGGCAGATCATGCCCAGCCCCTCAATATCTCCTGAGGTATACAGAACAAACCTCCCCTGCGGCTTCAAACGAACTCCAGTATCCGTAAGCAGGGTTCCGGTCAGCACAGTATTCAACATAGTGTTTGCAGGGAACAATCTCGGTCCACCAATTGGCTGCATCGCCGGAAAAGACATAGCCACTCTCTGATCTTCTCAGCACGATCATGAGGCCTCTCTCTTCCTCTGGCGCCAAACACACACACGCGTCCCACGCGGTATCAAGTAGGGTAGGCTCCTCCCACTTGTTCCTCTGATCACGTAGCTCCCGGGCTTTCACTGGCGCCCACAGTCTACGCACTCAGAAATAAAGTCCTGCAGCTTTAACCCCTTCTCTTCCTGCCAAATTTTGACAAAGTCCAGCTCTCACCGTGAACTCCCGGTGAAACACTTTTCTGGGTTGCGAGAATTGACGGTCAACAAATCCCGGACGATGACCCCACATGTAGCACTAACTCTCTGTGGAGCTGCTGGTTTTACCTTCACTCTCCTTCCCTCTGTTTCACCGGCACCGGGTCTAGGGTTCCATTGAGTTTACCTCCGGACGATATAAGCACCAACACTTGAGTACGTTTTCAATGCTTTATTGAACAATTAACGAAGGAAGTAGCAGGAAAGAGGCAGAAGGGAAACTGCAGGGAAAGCTCAAATACCCTTTCTGTAGGATTCTTGACAAATGTCCTTTAGAGTTGAATATTACAGTGGAATGCGCTCCCCCTCTTGGGACACGATCTTTGCTCGCCTGGATAGGCCTCTCTCACTTGCCTAGCAGCCAGTACGTAGCTTGAACAAAAGTCTCTGCCACAGACTTGCTTGGGATGAACCCGTACGATCCTCTGCCACGGGATGTATTGGTTTTGTTTTGAATGTCAGTCACAGTGCTTGAACCTTTAAGCCAAACCCGGCAACACTATGCTGTAAAGTTATCTTAGGATGCGTCCTCCAACCGAGTCACCAGGCCCCTCTCCAGACCAGCACTCTGCATGATCCTTCCATGACGGGTCCTCCCCTGGGATCTCCTCGGTTGTCCAGCTTCTTCCCTCTGGATAGACAGCTCAGGACCATTCCTCGGCTGCTGTGTTAGGCCCCAGCCAAGCTTCTGGGCCCACCCATGCGCCCCAGCGACACGAGCCTCCGGAACGGAGGACCACGAGGTAGCACTCTAACGCATACCTGTTGGCCAGGAGGGCCAGCAGGTGGCTGTAAAACGACCCCCAAAATATGGCGTCTGTCCCATAAATACCCTCTCCCAGAATGCAATTCGGAGGACCACCTCCACCGAGTCGTCTCCGGGACAGAGGAGCACCCATATGCTTTGACACGTTGCCTTTCCAACACTAGCCAGTGGTAACAGCAACACCCACCGGCTCAGTATGGAAACACACACAACGTCAGCCAAGCTGGAACAGAGGCAAATCTAACTTCCCTAACGAACAAGTTACTAAATCTACCTATCAGATGGTAGATCGCAAATCTACCAGCGCTACAACAATATTATTTTTTTAAAATATTTTTTACAATTTTTTAGTTGCCCTGTTAAACAGACCTCTTATGTTTCTTATGTTTCACCTTTGAGACAGAGAAAGGAGATGGAGGACACAACTCTCAGCTGCACAGAATGAATGGACAGGAATAGCTCTGTACAGAGAGTCATCTTCATTCACAAATTGAAGCATAGTGAACACAGTTTACTATGTTTCAGTTATGAATAGACAGAGTCAGTGATCGGTGCGGATCACTGACTCTCCATTCAGAAAAGGCTTCATCCTGACAGATCCTCCGCTGCAGCCAGCGGGAAAGGGAAGAACCCTGCAGAGCTGTGGGGATGAGGGGGGGCAGGAAAAAGCACAGGGGGGCTGGAGAGCACACAGGGGGCAGCAAAAAGAAGCTACATAGGAGGAGCTATAGGGAATTGATGCATATAAAGGAACCAAACTCTCTCCATTTCCCCCCCGCTTCTCTTCCTTTCCCTCCTGCAGGAATCCTGCAGGCTGCCGGAGGAAAATGCAAAGATCGGTTCCTCTATGCCAGTATTTCTCAATCTTTTTCTAGTCAGGGCACCCTTGAAGTATACTCCTAGGTGAATGGGGCTGTACTGCAACCACAGCTGCTTTGCACACAGTTGCAGTTTAGTGATGTTGCATTTAGGGGTTAAAACAGGTGGACAGGAGGCAACATTTTGCCTCTTTACCAGCTGTCAAATGCCTCTGAAAAGCGATCTGAGCATGGATCGCTTTTCAGAGGATTGACATTTTCTTGCTGGTACTATGAACAAGCCGTAAAAAAAAATGATTTCTGATTGTACACATATAGGGAGCAGGATTAAAAACGCATACATAAAATGTGCATCCGTACATGTAAACACACATGTACGCACATACATACACATATACACACACGCATATATATAAAAAACACACACACATACAGTAAGTGTGCAGGACCTTCTTGCACATATACGCATTTGTGGAGGGGATGGGGGCACTTACATTTAAAAAAAAATATTGTTATTTATTTTATTTAAATGTATTTTTTTTTAACACTGTACCTTTTTCATTTTTTTGATCAACTTTATTGCTGTCAGAAGAGATGAACAACATCCCTTGTGATGGCATGGGCCATGACAAGTCCTCCTTTTGGAGAGATCTGGGGTCTATTAGACCACAAATCTCTCCTCTGGCCTCCAAAGCATCTGATCAAACCGAATTTGGTTTTATCAGATGTTTTCACAAGCCTGTTGTTTACAACAGATAATTAAAAGTGACGGCCCGTGCATTGTGCATTGGTACAATGAATGGGCGCCCCCCCTGGACACCTCCGCCACCCTCCCTATTCATGTGCCTGGCCCCTTTCAGGAAGCCGGACACATGAAATACTATGGCGAGGATAGACGGGGGGGGGGGTGTATTTTGAAGCACATGATTAGAGCCAGAGGCTCTAATAGGCTTCAATATAGGGTGGGCTCGGGGCGCAGAGCACTGCGTCCCGATCCCACCCTGTTGCGTGGCATAGCGAATTAATTTTTGCTATTTTCACACTAACGTTCCTCCCTGCCACTCAACAGGCAGGTCGGCAAGACCTGTTTCCCAATTGGCTAAAGCATTAGGTGATCCTATTGGACGCCTAACGCTTTGGCTGAAGAGGAGACACGGCGGAGGAAGCCTGAGGAGCCGAGCGGACACAGGAGCCGCAGCCGCCGCTTTCCGCTGAGGAGGAGAGCCGCCGCTTCCCGCCGAGGAGAGCCCCATCACCCCAGGAGAGGAGCAGAGTCCCGCCACACGAACGGTAAGTGCCGCCGGACCGGCCGTGGGGGGGGGGGGTTAGTGAAGTGACAGCCAAGCCGGGGGACACGCCTGGCTGCATTTGATGGGCACAAGTGGATGCATATACTGGGCACAAGTGGCTGCATATGATGGGCACAAGTGGCTGCATATGATGGGCACAAGTGGCTGCATATGATGGGCACAAGTGGCTGCATATGATGGACACAAGTGGCTGCATATGATGGACACAAGTGGCTGCATTTGACGGGCACAAATGGCTGCGTATGATGGGCACAAGTGGCTGCATATGATGGGGCACAGTGGCTGCATATGATGGGCACAAGTGGCTGCATATGATGGGCACAGTGGCTGCATTTTATGGGCACAATGGCTGCATTTGATGGGCACAATGGCTGCATTTGATGGGCACAATGAGGCTGCAATTGATGTGGGGGTTCAGTATTTTTCAGTTTGTTTGCACCCCCCAAAAATTTTGAGCTCCACCTAGATCAAGTGGGCTTTATACTCACCAAAGAGGCTCGTGACAACACTATAAAAGTATTAAATCTCCTCCATGTGGCGAACGCCAAAGACTCCCCATGTGTATTCTTGAGCACAGACGCTGAAAAAGCGTTTGATAGGGTCAACTGGAACTTTATGTTCACAGTACTTCGCCACATTGGCTTAGGAGACAGGATGATTAGATGGATAAGCAAGATATATTCTAATCCCACGGAGCCAGTGAAGGCAAACGGGATACTTTCATCCCCTTTCCCCATCACAAACGGAACAAGACAGGGGTGTCCTCTCTCACCCCTTCTTTTTGCGCTCTCCCTGGAACCATTCCTATGTAAAATAAGACAAAATCAAAACATCCAAGGGCTCTCAATAGGGGATACTCAATGTAAAATCTCAGCATATGCGGATGACCTGCTTTTCTCACTGACTCGTCCCACGATTTTTCTGCCAAACCTTCTGAAAGAATTCGATACTTATGGTGCCCTCTCAAATCTAAAAATTAACTTTACCAAATCAGCAGCCATGGGCATCGCCATGGCTCCCCCTACCATGCAGACTATGCAGGCTAGCTTTCGTTTTAAATGGACGTCAGTGGCTTTAAATTGCGTGGGTACAAACATTCCAATTGATATTAGACGCACGTATGAACTGAACTTCCCACCTATTTTATCTAAAGCTCGTGTTCTTCTAGAAAATTGGAGTAGAGGACTACATTCCTGGTTCGGCAGATGTAACCTCATAAAAATGTGCATCTTACCCAAATTCTTATATCTGCTCCAGGCTCTCCCCGTACACATATCGCATTCATTTTTCAAACAAGTATACGCTTTATTTACTAGATTCATTTGGGCCAAAAAAAACCCCCGCATTCGTAGGACATGGCTCACACTTCCCAAGCAGGTCTGGAGGGCTGGCGCTACCAGATCTCAGACAATACTTTTTAGCCACCCACTTGGGTCGTATTTTGGACTGGAGACGCAATGACTAAGCTATGGGTATGGATTGAACAAGCTCAATCTGACATGCCTTTGAAGGGCGCTCTCTGGTGTTATGACATCCTTCCCTCGGGTTTGAAAACACATCCCTTATTGGGTACCACATTAAGAAACGCAGTCAAGTGGCCATTCAATCCTCTCTCACCTCAAGTAACTCCCCTTTATACCCGATCTTGGGAAACCCAAATTTCGAGCCGGGAATCCAATCCACTGAGTTTGAGTCTCTGAGACAATTGGGCTTTGACCATGCTGCTAAATTTGTAACGGATGGACTTTGGCCGACGATAATAGAACTAACGAACGCGACGGGTAGGTACCAACTTCCTTTTTGGAAAGCGGTGCAATTACACCACTACCTACACTGTAATCCTCAAGACTTTTCCAGGCAGCTGACGACCTTTGAAGAGTTTTGCGCAGGAGATGAACCGCTAGCAAGGACCCTCTCCAAAATGTACATACTAATCAATACACCCTCCACACAACCACATCTCCCCTGTTTAGCTAGCTGGGAAAGGAACCTTAACCGCGACTTTTCGGAGACACAAAAACAAAAAGTCATCAACAATGCCCTCAAATCGTCACTGTGCACTAAAATTCAGGAAACGAACTATAAAATTATGACAAGGTGGTACCTCACTCCCTCCAGACTACACAAATGTTTCCCAGCCACCTCAGATCGTTGCTGGCGATGTGGGGAGGGAGAGGGCACATTGCTTCACATTTTTTGGTCCTGCCCTAACCTACAGAATTTTTGGAGAGAGGTTCGCCGCATCACACAGAAATTCACTGATTATGTAGTTCTAGACGACGCAGCGTTCTTCCTTTTACATCTATCAAAAATCCCGATTAGAAGATATAAAAAATCCCTATTACGCCATTTATTGAATGCCGCCAAGGCATGCGTACCAATCCATTGGAAGCAACAATGTTCACCAACCATTGCAGAATGGCTACGTAAAGTGGATGATCTGAATAAAATGGAGGACCTGGTCCTCACAGCGCAACATAAGCGTGAGAAATATACAGAAACCTGGGCCATCTGGAATGTATTTATTGACTCGGAAGAGGGAGTCTCTCTCCTGGGTACATAGATCATTCTGATAGCATTACGGAATACAGTGTGTCGCTTTCAGCCTACCCTCGCTCTGTCTGCCCCCCCCCCACCCCCCTTCTTTCTAATTTCCTCACATCTCTCCTCTCACGTCTCTTTTATATATCTCCTTTTTATTCCCTCCATTTCTCTTTTTATGGAAAAGGTGAAAAGGCAGGGAGGAAGTCCGTCTGTGACTGGATACATGTAGAATAAAGGTTATATTTTGATCCATAGGATGTTTAAAACCTCCACCTGTATAGCTGAACATGCAGTGTATCTCAATTCCCTAAATTCTAACATACTGTTTGTGCTGTGTGAAACATGTACTGCATTTGTCTGAATGTTTATTTCAATGGGACTTCTCCCTTCGTGGAAGTTAAATAAAGTTTATATTTGAAAAAAAATTTTGAGCTCCAGACACCACTGCGTCACACAGTTCCTCTCACTGTGTCTGGGTAAGCTTATGCCATCAGGTGCATCCTTCCTGGGCTCCCTGATAGTTACATAGTTACATAGTAGGTGAGGTTGAAAAAAGACACAAGTCCAACCTATGTGTGTGATTATATGTCAGTATTACATTGTATATCCCTGTATGTTGCGGTCATTCAGGTGCTTATCTAATAGTTTCTTGATGAGATGGGAGAGCCTGGTAAAGGTGACGGTTGCAGCAGCAGCAGGAGGAGGGGGAACCACCTGTAAAAGTGATTCAGCAGCTGTATAGCCACTAGGATCGCTTTTGACTGATAGGGATTCGCTGGCTCATACAGGCCTCATCCCGATATGACCACTTTCCCTCATATGATGTCCTATGGATGGGAAGTGGGTAATCAGCACCCCATACTTTTTCATCCCTTACAATTCTATACAAATTGTGTAAAATTCAACTTTCATTGTAAAAGACTGATTGCTGCTATGTAAAGATTGCTAGAGAGGGAGCAAAAAGGAGCTTACATCGGCCTCTATGTACAGGCACTTTTAGATGGGAGGCCAAGAAGATTGGAATGGGTCATTTAAATCCAATGAAGCATTTATTTTACAGAAACTAATTTGCTGAATATGTTATTTTCATACACAGCATTTTGGGGGTTTTTTTGATAATAAACAGCACGTGTTAAAAACAGAAAGTGCAAAAGTCCACACTAAAATTCTGAAATGTGTCAATACACCTGTCATATAAAAATCACCTTTCTTTCCTCTTCCTTATAGTTTTGATTAAAGCATTTTTCCCATTGCCTTGAACTAAAAGCCTAATCACAGTTGATGTTTTTTTCTATCAAATCTATTCCTCAGAATGTCAAAATATATAAAAAGTTTAGCCCTGGCTGCAATACTCACTTCCTCTCTAGTGCTGTCCACCAAAGCCTCAACTTTCGGTGGTCCAGCACAAGTCATCTTGTGAGTTAAAGCAGCGGTCCCCAACCTCCCCAGCACCAGGGACCGGCCTCAGTGATGGCAACCCCTTCACAGACTGGGGGGAGGGGGGTTGGTGCTGCCAGTTACCTCTGGGAGGGAAGAATAAGGGGGTGGGGGGCCTGGGGTGTGTAGTCTGTTACCTCCCCCTTGTGTGAGCACAGCCTGTCAACTCCAGGGGGGAGGTATGTGTGCAGCCTATCACCTGGAGGGGGGGGGGAGAGTGTTGGTGCAACCTGTCACCTCCGGAGGGTGTGGGCGTGTGCTGCCTGTCACCCCGGGCTGGCCCAGCTCTCCTCCCTCCTCTTCTTCTCCCATCTCCGTAGATAAGGTGATCACAGAGAGGGAAGGGAGTAGTAGTGCTAGAAGGCGTCCACTAGTGGTGGGGTGGTGGCAGTGCAGGTTGTGCTGGCTAACTCGCCTGCTGCCCAACCCCAGCTCCCAACAGGCCACGGATGGGCCCGTGGCCCGGACGTTGAAGAACCCTGTGTTAAAGGACATCCATTATTATTTAACCCACTCTCTGTGAGTGTGCATCCCCATGGACCCACCCCCTGGAGGGCGTGTCTCCAAGAACTGTGCACTCACAGTGCACTGATGAAGGATGCAGAGAATAACATTATTATGGAAATATTTTTTAAATTGTGTTCATTTACATATACCGTTCCTGTTTCTGATGTCAGTAGCTCATATCAGGGCTTCAAACATGTTTGGGACAAACATGGATCAATGCTCAGACAAAAAAGTTAACAAAAAAAGATGCAAAAAACATGTATAAAAAAAAGTTCTATTGTTTCTATGTTTCTATCATAATAAACACCACTGGGTTACTAGGAATGCAAAAAAATAATCACTTTTGTAAGTTGGAAAAAAGAAACTTAATTAACCACTTCAGCCCTGGAAGGATTTGCCCCCTTAATGACCAGGCCATTTTTTGCGATACGGCACTGCGTCACTTTAACTGACAATTGCGCGGTCGTGCAACGTTGTACCCAAACAAATTTGACGTCCTTTTTTCCCCACAAATAGAGCTTTCTTTTGGTTGTATTTGATCACCTCTGCGGTTTTTATTTTTTGCGCTATAAACAAACAAATGGAAAGAGAATTAACCCCTGGGGTGGGACTTTTAAGGCACTCAAAACGTATATATAAAAAAGTATATCAAGTTATTTGAAAAACATGATTAAAATTGTATCACAGATAAGTACACGTGTAAATAACAGAATGCACTGGAAATGCACATATACAAAATGGTACTGTCGATGGGTGTCCTCAACCCAACGCGTTTCGGAGTCTGTGTTTGTCTCCTTCATCAGGGATTAGAGAGAGGAATCATACATCTAAAGTATAAGCACAGCAGATTAGCATATAATTGGCTTATATTCATTACAGAAGGTATATAGAGTGAAAAGCAGAAAGATTGCACTCTACTTACAGACAATCCAGTAGTGTATACATATATATTCCATGACACTTTAAAAGCAAAACACGGTCTCTGGGAATCCTTGATCACCTTGCTCATGGTAGGTTTAGGTTATACTGATATCTACAAATTAGATCATAACATTAGATTTAGGGATGTGGCACATCTATGCCGCGTACACACGGTCGGACTTTTCATCTACAAAAGTCCGACAGCCTGTCCGACAGACTTTCGGCGGACTTTCGGCGGACTTGCGGCGGACTTGCGGCAGACTTTCTAACGAACAGACTTGCCTACACACGACCACACAAAAGTCTGACGGATTCGTACGTGATGACGTACACCGGACTAAAATAAGGAAGTTGATAGCCAGTAGCCAATAGCTGCCCTAGCGTGGGTTTTTGTCCGTAGGACTAGCATACAGACGAGCGGACTTCGGGGTCCGTCGTGATTACGACGTAAAGATTTGAAGCATGTTTCAAATCTAAAGTACGTCGGATTTGAGGCTAAAAAAGTACGTTGAAAGTCCGGAGAAGCCCACACACGATCGGATTACCAGCCAGCTTTAGTCCGTCAGCGTCCGTTGGACTTTTGTAGCTGAAAAGTCCGACCGTGTGTACGCGGCATAGGAGTAACTATCACCAAACAATCTTGCATACAGTCAGGTCCATAAATATTGGGACATCGACACAATTCTAATATTTTTGGCATCAATACACCACAATGGATTTGAAATTAAACGAACAAGATGTGCTTTAACTGCAGACTTTCAGCTTTAATTTGAGGGTATTTACATCCAAATCAGGTGAACGGTGTAGGAATTACAACAGTTTGTATATGTGCCTCTCACTTTTTAAGGGACCAAAAGTAATGGGACAGATTAACAATCATCCATCAAACGTTCACTTTTTAATACTTGGTTGCAAATCCTTTGCAGTCAATTACAGCCTGAAGTCTGGAACACATAGACATCACCAGAAGCTGGGTTTCATCCCTGGTGATGCTCTGCCAGGCCTCTACTGCAACTGTCTTCAGTTCCTGCTTGTTCTTGGGGCATTTACCCTTCAGTTTTGTCTTCAGCAAGGGAAATGCATGCTTAATCGGATTCAGGTCAGGTGATTGACTTGGCCATTGCATAACATTCCACTTCTTTCCCTTAAAAAACTCTTTGGTTGCTTTCGCAGTATGCTTTGGGTCATTGTCCATCTGCACTGTGAAGCGCCGTCCAATGAGTTCTGAAGCATTTTGCTGAATATGAGCGGATAATATTGCCTGAAACACATCAGAATTCATCCTGCTGCTTTTGTCAGCAGTCACATCATCAATAAATACAAGAGAACCAGTTCCATTGGCAGCCATACATGCCCACGCCATAACACTACCACCACCATGCTTCACTGATGAGGTGGTATGCTTTGGATCATGAGCAGTTCCTTTCCTTCTCCATACTCTTCTCTTCCCATCACTCTGGTACAAGTTGATCTTGGTCTCATCTGTCTAAACTCTAATCTGGCCTTCCTGTTTCTGAGGCTCACCAATGGTTTACATCTTGTGGTTAACCCTCTGTATTCACTCTGGTGAAGTCTTCTCTTGATTGTTGACTTTGACACACATACACCTACCTCCTGGAGAGTGTTCTTGATCTGGCCAACTGTTGTGAAGGGTGTTTTCTTCACCAGGGAAAGAATTCCTCGGTCATCCACCACAGTTGTTTTCCATGGTCTTCCGGGTCTTTCCGTGTTGCTGAGCTCACTGGTGCGTTCTTTCTTTTTAAGGATGTTCCAAACAGTTGATTTGGCCACATTTAATGTTTTTGCTATCTCTGTGATGGGTTTGTTTTGTTTTTTCAGCCTAATGATGGCTTGCTTCACTGATAGTGACAGCTCTTTGGATCTCATATTGAGAGTTGACAGCAACAGATTCCAAATGCAAATAGCACACTTGAAATGAACTCTGGACCTTTTATCTGCTCCTTGTAAATGGGATAATGAGGGAATAACACACACCTGGCCATGGAACAGCTGAGCAGCCAATTGTCCCATTACTTTTGGTCCCTTAAAAAGTGGGAGGCACATATACAAACTGTTGTAATTCCTACACCGTTCACCTGATTTGGATGTAAATACCCTCAAATTAAAGCTGGATGTCATCTTGTTCATTTCATTTCAAATTGTGGTGGTGTATAGAGCCAAAAAGATTAGAATTGTGTTGATGTCCCAATATTTATGGACCTGACTGTATATAAACAAAGAGCGACAATTTTGAAAAAAAAAAAACAATTACATATCCCAAAAAATAAATTAAAATAACACATTTATTCATCAGTTTAATCAGTTTAGACCGATATATATTCTTCTACATATTTTTGGTAAAAAAGAAAAAAAAAAAAAAAAAAATCACAATAGGCGTATATTGATTGGTTTGCGCAAAATTTATAGCATCTACAAACTATGGGATAGATTTAGGGACTTTTATTTTTTTATTGTTTTTACTAGTAATGGTAGCTAGGTGGGACTTCGACACTGCGGCAGACAAATCTGACCCCAAATTACACTTTTTGGGGACCAGTGACATTATTACATTGATCAGTACTATAAAAAAGCTGATCAATGTAAAAATTACACTGGCAGGGAAGGGGTTAACACTAGGGGGCGATCAAGGGGTTAACTGTGTTCCCTCAGCGTGTTCTAACTGTAGGGGGGGATGGGCTGGCAGGGAGATGATAGAGATCACTGTTCCCGATCACTGGGAACAATAGATCTCTGACATGTCCCCTGTCAGAACGGGGATCCGCTTGTTTACACAGGCAGATCCCCATTCTGCCTCTCTGTACAACGATCGTGGGTGGCCGGCAGACATCGAGTCCACCCGACCCGTGGGCACGCTCCCGCAGTGTGCAGTGGGTGCTAAAGCGTGCCACCGGCGACCACCCTGCTGGCAACCACCCTGCCAGAGTAGTACAATGTCACTATGGTGACACTGAACTACTTTGATGAGAGTATGTGAAAAAATGTTTAAAAATTGAATACAAAACAATTACATTTTTTTAACATGCTGTCACCTGTCAGCATCCCTGATCATCATATGATGACATTGTACTGCACTGGTTACAGTATGTAAAAAGAAAATGTGAACAAAAAACACATTTTATTTAATTTCTTTTATTTTTCAAAACATTGTGACAAACAAATTATAACTTCAAAAAACTCCCCATATCTCTTACTAAATACCTCAGACTGTCTACTTTCCAAAGAGAGGTCATCTAGGGGGGTATTTGTACTGTCCTGGCATTTTAACCACCTCACTGCAGGTCACTAACACCCTCTTCTTGCCCAAGCCATTGTTCAGCTTTCAGCGCTGTCACATTTTGAATGACAATTGCGCGGTCATGCTACACATTTTCTTCACACCAATAGAGCTTTCTTTTGGTCGTATTTAATCGCTTCTGTTTTTTTAAATTTTTTCCTAAAAAAAAAAAATGGTCGAAATTTTTGAAAAAAAAAATAGTTTTTCTTAGTTTCTGTCAGTAAATTTTGTAAATAAGTAATTTTTCTCCTTCATGATGGGCGCTGATGAGGCGGCACTGATGGGCATTGATGAGGTGGGACTTATGGGCACTGATGAGGAGGCACGAATATGCCACACTTATGGACACTGATAGGTGGCACGGATATGCGGCACTGATAAGCGACACTGATGGGCACTAGTGGACACAGTGACCGGCATCTCCATGTTTACATGTGACCGGCTGTGATTGGACACAGCCGATCACATGGTTAAAGAGCAGTGGTCGCGGCTCTTTACAGAGATCGGGGTCACGCCATGTCCTATCAACAGAGAGCTGTCATATGACGTCCACCCAGAACGAGAGCCGCACCACCTAGCCGTCATTTGATGGTGGGCGGGCGGCAAGTGGTTAAGGACCTCAAGAAATGAGATAGGCCATTAGTACTTCTGGATTGATTATTTTCAAATACAGTGCCTTGAAAAAGTATTCATACCCCTTAAAATTTTCCACATTTTGTCATCTTACAACCAAAAACGTAAATGTATTTTTATTGGGATTTTATTGGGATTGTATGTGATAGACCATAAAGTGGCACATAATTGTGAAGTGGAAGGAAAATGATAAATGGTTTTCAATTTTTTTGCAAATAAATATGTGAAAAGTGTGGTGTACATTTGTATTGTATTCAATACTTTGTAGAATCGCCTTTCACTGCAATTACAGCTGCAAGTCTTTTTGGGGATGTCTCTACCAGCTTTGCACATCTAGAGAGTGACATTTTTGCCCATTCTTCTTTGAAAAATAGCTCAAGCTCTGTCAGATTGGATGGAGAGCGTCTGTGAACAGCAATGTTCAAGTCTTGCCACAGATTCTCAATTGGATTTAGGTCTGTACTTTGACTGGGCCATTTTAAGACATGAATATGCTTTGATCTAAACCATTCCATTGTAGCTCTGGCTGTATGTTTAGGGTCATTGTCCTCCTGGAAGGTGAACCTCTGTCCCAGTCCAAAGTCTTTTGCAGACTCTAATGCCGCGTACACACGAGCAGAATGTCCGACAGAAAAAGTCAGATGGAAGCTTTTCATCGTATATTCCGATTGTGTGTGTGCCTCATCTGACTTTTTTTTTAGAAAATTCTGACGGACCTAGAAATAGAACATGTTCTAAATATTTCCGACTGAACCAATTCCTATCGGAAAAAACGCTGGTCTGTATGCTGTTCCGACGGACCAAAAACAACGTATGCTCTGAAGCAAGTACGAGACGGAAGCTATTGGCTACTGGCTATTGAACTTCCTTTTTCTAGTCCCGTCGTAAATGTTGTACATCACCGCGTTCTTGACGGTCGGACTTTGGTGGGACTTTGGTTTGACCATGTCTAGGCAAGACCGTTTGAATGGAATTCCATCAGAGTTCCGTCGGAGAAACCTACAGGGTTTATTCCGATGGCAAAACCGGTCGTGTGTACAGGGCATTACAGGTTTTCTTCTAAGATTGCCCTGTATTTCGCTTCATTCATCTTCCCATCAACTCTGACCAGCTTCCCTGTCCCTGCTGAAGAAAAGCATCCCCACAACATGATGCTGCCACCACCATGTTTGATGGTGGCGATGGTGTGTTCAGGGTGATGTGCAGTGTTAGTTGATGTGTCCACCACGTGGCTTCTCCCAAACTGCCAACGGGACTTCTTATGGCTTTCTTTCAACAATGACTTTCTTCTTGCCACTCTTCTATAAAGGTCAGATTTGTGGAGAGCACGACTAATAGTTGTCCTGTGGACAGATTCTCCCACCTGAGCTGTGAATCTCTGCAGCTCCTAAAGAGTTACCATGGGCCTCTTGGCTGCTTCTCTGATTAATGCTCTCCTTGCCCGGCCTGTCACTTTAGGTGGACTGCCATGTGTTGGTAGGTTTGCAGTTGTGCCATACTCTTTCCATTTTCAGATGATGGATTGAACAGAGCTCCGTGAGATGTTCAAAGCTTGGGATTTTTTTTAAACCCCAACCCTGCTTTAAACTTCTCCACAACTTTATCCCTGGCCTGTCTGGTGTGTTCTTTGGCCTTCATGATGCTGTTTGTTCACTAAGGTTCTCTAACAAACCTCTGAGGGCTTCACAGAATAGCTGTATTTATACTTATTTATATATTTTTTCAAGGCTCATACAATGCCTTGAAAAAGTTTTCATACCCCTTGAAATTTTCCACATTTTGTCATTTTACAACCTAAAACATAAATGTATTTTATTGGGATTTTATGTGATAGACCAACACAAAGTGGCACATAATTGTGAAGTGAAAGGAAAATGATAAATGGTTTTCAAATATTTTTATAAATAAATATCTGAAAAGTGTGGCGTGCATTTGTATTCGGTCCCCTTTACTCTGATACCCCTAACTAAAATCTTTTGGAACCAATTGCCTTCAAAAGTCACTGAATTAGTAAATAGAGTCCACCTCTGTGTAAGTTAATCTCAGTATAAATACAGCTGTTCTGTGAAGCCCTCAGGGGTTTGTTAGAGAACCTTTGTAAACAAACAGCATCATGAAGGCCAAGGAACACACCAGACAGGTCAGGGATAAAGTTGTGGAGAAGTATAAAGCAGGGTTAGGTTATAAAAAAATATCCCAAGCTTTGAACATCTCACAGAGCACTGTTCAATCCATCATCCCAAAATAGAAAGAGTAAGGCACAACTGCAAACCTACCAAGACATGGCCGTCCACCTAAATTGAATGGCCAGGCAAGGAGAGCATTAATCAGAGAAGCAGCCAAGAGGCCCATGGTAACTCTGGAGGAGCTGCAGAGATCCACAGCTCAGGTGGGAGAATCTGTCCACAGGACAACTATTAGTCGTGCTCTCCACAAATCTGACCTTTATGGAAGAGTGGCAAGAAGAAAGCCATTGTTGAAAGAAAGCCATAAGAAGTCCCGTTCGCAGTTTGTGAGAAGCCATGTGGGGGACACAGCAAACATGTGGAAGAAGGTGCTCTGGTCAGATGAGACTAAAATGGAACTTTTTGACCTAAAAGAAAAACGTTATGTGTGGCGGAAAACTAACACTGCACATCACCCTGAACACACCATCCCCAACGGGAAACATGGTGGTGGCAGCATCATGTTGTAGGGATGCTTTTCTTCAGCAGGGAAGCTGGTCAGAGTTGATTGGAAGATGAATGGAGCCAAATACAGGGCAATCTTACAAGAAAACCTGTTAGAGTCTGCAAAAGACTTGAGACTGGGGTGGAGGTTCAACTTCCAGCAGGTCAACGACCCTAAACATACAGCCAGAGATACAATGGAATGGTTTAGATCAGGGATATGCAATTAGCGGACCTCCAGCTGTTGCAGAACTACTAGTCCCATTAGGCATAGCAAGACTCTGACAGCCACAAGCAAGCAAGGCTCTGACACCATCCAGAGGCAGAGGCATGATGGGACTTGTAGATTTGCAACAGCTGGAGGTGCGCTAATTGCATATCCCTGGTTTAGATCAAAGCATATCCATGTGTTAGAATGGCCCAGTCAAAGTCCAGACGTAAATCTAATTAAGAATCTGTGGCAAGACTTGAAAATTGCTGTTCACAGACGCTCTCCATCCAATCTGACAGAGCTTGAGCTATTTTGCAAAGAAGAATTTGCAAAAAATGTCACTCTCTAGATGTGCAAAGCTGGTAGAGACATCCCCAAAAAGACTTGCAGCTGTAATTGCAGTGAAAGGAGGTTCTAAAAAAGTATTGACTCAGGGGTCTGAATACAAATGCACGCCACACTTTTCACATATTTATTTGTAAAAAATTTTGAAAAACATTTATCATTTTCCTTCCACTTCACAATTATGTGCCACTTTGTGTTGGTCTGTCACATAAAATCCCAATAAAATACATTCATGTTTTTGGTTGTAACAGGACAAAATGTGGAAAATTTCAAGGGGTATGAATACTTTTTAAAGGCACTGTATCTCATAGTTTGCAGATGCTGTAACTTTCACACAACCCAATTAATATACAGTTTTTAATCAAAGACATGTAGCAGAATACACATTTATGAAGAAATTTGATTGTATTGAATATGTTTTATAACAGAAAGTAGAAAATATCATATATCAAAAAAAGGTTTTTTTGGAAGTGGACCTTGTATTCTGCTTCTTAAAATTGCAGCAAAAGTATGTCTGGGGTGACTCTGACAACTAGATGCACCTTTTACTGGAAAGTGAAAGGTAGTTGTATTCAACAACAAAACACATTTTTTCTCGGAAAGCGAAAGATAGTTGTATAATTAATCATTATCACAAAGGGCATTTCCCTGAGAAATGGGAAAGTCTATAAATACAAAGTACATAAACAAGCTGAAAAGAAGAGGAGATCAGTGTGAGCTTAGAACGGACAATCTGGAACTTTGATAAACTGGCTGCTGACAATGTCTGATTCCTCCTCATTGACCGAAGCAGAAATGAAATTGGCAAATGAAGCTAAACAACGAGCCCTGAATATCCTCAGTGATGCTCTAAAGAAGGACAGCCTGCTGGCGGATAATCCAGACAAATTTGGCTGGCCAAAAAAGAGTGTGAGGAGATTGTTTCCAATTATCAGCACAGATCTGGTGAAAGACCTTATTAGTCAACTCCAAAAAGTGACATTTAAAAAGAACAAAGATCCAGAAATGGAAAAAAGCTTCATTGCGTATGTCTATCCAACCACTGGGAATGGAATCATCCACCTGTGCCAAAGGTTTTGGAATCTACCTGAATTCCTAGGGACTAGCTCCCGCCCAATCACCCTCATCCATGAGGTCTCACACTTTCTGGGATATGGACATACTATTGAGGAGAACGAAGAAAAAGTGCAAATGTCACAACAGTATAAGTTATACCCTGTTTCAATTAAAGACATTGAAGAAGAATTTACAGTTTACATGAATCATAGTGAGACTTACACCAATGGCCGATATTCCTGCTGTGGGGAAACATCCCGGGACACTGTGTGTGAGAAATCCAGAATGAGTCGAGTATTAAAAGTTGGTTTCTAGGAACCTTGGTGGGTAATGAAACACTCAGCCCTTTGAGATGCAGACTAGCATAAACCTCACTCTACTCATCTTTGTATCACAGAACAATAATTATCCACTTATTGGTGACAATAGAAGTAATTAGATCTGAAGATGTACATGAAATAGACTCGGACGTGTTCTCCTTCCTTCCTTCTTAAACTTTTTTCTTTTTTCTTTTTGGTCCGGTACAGAACTTTTGTTTAAGTAATTCAGGTTTAATCATCTTGTGTTACTTAAAAAAAAATTTTTTTTTGGTGATATATATTAATTACATCCTCTATTAGACTATAAGACATTTGATATATCACAAGAAAACTTTGTTTTTTTATTTGATTTACTTTTCATAACTTTCACAACAAAATGACAACAATATGCTACTCTCTACAGTTCAATGGATCAAGCTGTCATGTTCTGCTACCTGTGATGCTTTAGAATATAATATTCTGAAATGTAATCATTCAACTTGCAAAGTCCTTATATTAAATCTTTTCAGTCCTTACTCTGTGTCTTCAAAAAAGAAAAAAAACAGTTTTCCTTTTTTTGTTGTTTTTTTTTTCAAAATTTGGTGGGTTTTCACAGAATTATTGCGAGTTCTTCCTGAAGTATTTCTCAGAGTGACTTTCATGTTCTTAATGCTTGTTAAATGCTTGTTCTTCCACTTTTTGCTGTGTTCTTTTGCTATATATTTAATTCATTTCAGAGAATTGTAGAATATTCAATAGAGATGGAGTAGGTTAGCCACCACATGGACTCTGAGTAATGATTTAAAGACTTAAAAGGCATTTTAATGACTTTAGATTAATTGTATTTAAAGTTTTTTTTTTTTTTTAAGATTATACGTTTTAAATAGATATTTTTTGTCTACAAAGTATACAATGCTTATTTTGCAAATAAATATTTTATACAGGGTGTATTTTTTTTTAATGGTTTATTATGGTTTTCCAAATATAATACAATAAGATGACATTGAAGTGGGGATAACAGTCAAAATAATAATGGATCTGACATGGTAAACATCAAATAAGTACAGAGAACACTACTTCAAAGGATCACACAAGAAAGAAACTATAATAATCACTGGTGAACAGGTCAATATGAAATATGCAAAAGATTATGTGAAGCTCCCATTAAAACCCTACATCAGGTATAAGTGAAAGCAATAAAAACAAGGAAGTAGTTATTTGTTCCAAGCAAAATTCAGAGAACAGAACACAGAACACATGTTTTACACCAGACTGACTGGTATGTGGCTTTGTTTTTCATTGTATACTTAAAGTAATTGTTAAGTTTTTTTTTTTTTAAATAACAAACATGTTATACTTACCTGCTCTGTGCAGTGGTTTTGCAAAGAGCAGCCTCGATCCTCCTCTTCTCTAGTCCCTCTTCGCTGCTCCTGGCCCCTCCCTTCTGTTGAGTGCCCCCACAGCAAGCAGCTTGCTATGGGGGGCACATGAGCCGAGCTGCAGCTCCGTGTGTCTATTCAGACATGGAGCTGCCATTTGGCCCCACCCCCTCTCTCTCCTGATTGGCTAACTGACTTTGATTGACAGCAGCGGGAGCCAATGGCGCTGCTGCTGTATATCAGCCAATCAGGAAAGAGAGTCCATGACTGCTGAGTCACTCGTGGACATCGCTGGACAGAGATGGGGCTCAGGTAATTATTAGGGGGGCTGGGGGGGGCTGCTACACACAGAAGGCTTTTTATCTTCATGCATAGACTGCATTAAACTAAAAAAGCTTCTGCCTTTACAACTCCTTTAAAATAAAACAAGGCAGTAGTGATTAGCTCCAAGCAAAATTTAGAGAACAAACAGTTTTATTCTCAATAAGTGCCATGACAATAATCCTAACCATTTGCCTAGGTAATGAGGATAGAGAGAAAGAGCCCTGATAGGGATCCCACTGAATAGGATAGAAGCTCGCTCAGATAAAGCGGAGCTCCACCCAAAATGGGAACTTCTGCTGTCCGGATTCCTCCCCCCCTCCGGTGTCACATTTGGCACCTTTTAGGGGGAGGGGGGATCAGATACCTGTCTAATACAGGTATTTGCTTCCACTTTCGGCGAAAGATCGCCGCAGAATCCAATGGCAATTTACGCCATGTCTGGCCCCTCCTCAGTCCCCCCGCTGTCTTCTGGAAGACACACAGTTCCCAGAAGACAGCAGAGACCATTCAGAACGCGCAGCGCGAGTCACGCATGCGCAGTAGGGAACCAGGCTGTGAAGCCGCAAGGCTCCACTTCCTGATTCCCTTACTAGCAATGCCGGCGCTTGCACCCAGAGCTGAAGGGACAGATCGGCTTTGGGTGAGGACATCGCGGGCGCCCTGGACAGATAAGTGTCCTGACTTTTTAATTTTTTTTTATTTAGGCGGAACTCCGCTTTAAGTGAAGAGGGTGTACTTTTGTCATGATTCCTAGAGCATTATGAGTATCAGTCACTCTATCACTGACTGAAATAATAATTTTTTTGTTTGCAAACTTCACTTGTGTTTGCTGAGAACCTTTATTTTCAACAATGGTGAATGTTTGGTGAAAGACCAGGAAATTGAATTTGGTGATCAGAATCTGGAAAAGAAGTCTCTTCAGTCACTTACACAAAGTGATGTTTAAAAATGGAACACAACCCAGGATATAGGCGTCATCTTATGCTATATGAGTAAGTGCTGTCGAGTGAAATGCGTCAAGACGCTCTCACCGGTGTATGGGTCTGCCTGAATAAACCTTGTGTTTCCATCATGGACTCTTTATACACTTATGGGCTCCAGTTTTCTGTATGGTTTGTCTACTTAGCTGATCATAGATGTGGAGTCAGAGCAATCCGAAGAGGTGGGCGGGTGCTTTTTTTGCTAGTGGCACATGGCATCCCATAAATGGAGTTTTAAAAATATGCTACATGTTATGTCTTATGATTTCCACTGCCTAAGTTCTGTACATGATTATTGCTACAATGTATCTATGTAATTATACACCACAAACTAGGCTGTCCAATACGGGTGGTTTTCTTTTCCTTTACCTAATGGGTTGGTGTTTTATAGTGTATCCATTTTCCTATATGTTTTTTGTCATATTATATATACTGTACTATATTGCCAAAAGTATTGGCACACCCACGTTTACACGCACATGAACTTTAATAGCATCCCTCGTATCTCCTGAATCCAGAACCCGCTGTCAATTTGACCACCAGGCTCTGGTCTTTGTTCGCTGCAGGAGTGTGCAATGTACAGTATAATGTATATAGCGCAGGAGGAGTGTAATGTACAATATAGTGTATACAGCGCAGGAGGAGTGTAATGTACAATATAGTGTATATAGCGCAGGAGGAGTGTAATGTACAATATAGTGTATATAGCGCAGGAGGAGTGTAATGTACAATATAGTGTATATAGCGCAGGAGTGTAATGTTCAGTATAGTGTATATAGCACAGGAGGAGTATAATGTACAATATAGTGTATATAGCGCAGGCGGAGTGTAATGTACAATATAGTGTTTATAGTGCATGAGGAGTGTAATGTACAATATAGTGCATATAGCACAGGAGGAGTGTAATGTACAATATAGCGCAGGAGGGGTGTAATGTACAATATAGTGTATATAGCACAGGAGGAGTGTAATGTACAATATAGTGTATATAGTGCAAGAGGAGTGTAATGTACAATATAGTGTATACTGTATAGTACAGGAGTATGTAATGTTTAGGGGGATCTTCCGTGTAATTTTGGGGGGAATGGGGGGTCCCCTGGTGTAGTATGGAGAGGATAGGGGAGTCCTCTGGTGTGTACAGTATGGGTGAAGGGGGTGTCGTATTGGGGGGGGAGCTCTTCCAGTGTGTACTGTATTCTCCTGGTGGCGGAGGGGATCATCAGGTAAGTACACTACCCGGTAGGTCACACAGAGTTTAGTAGGTGCTGGTCCTGGTGGGCTGTATGGTGTTCAGTCCCCTAGCTCGGTGGGTACATGTCACTTCCATAACGCTGTGCCACCCGCTCACCCGAAAATAATCCCTTTGCATCTCCAGTGTGTCCCTGCCCCCTCTGTGTTTCTCAGCCCTACCCCCTGGGTGTGTAGTAGAAAGGTGTGGGCTCTCCTCAGTTCTTCAGCCCGGACAGATGTGGGAGTTCTCTTTGAAATATTTTAAATGTTTCAAAGACTTGTCCCCCTGCCTCCTCTCCTGGTGTCACCCCCTCCATCTCCGCTCCCATCCTGAGCTCCCCTCACTCTCCCGTCAAGCCCTGCTCTGAGCCACACTCCGATCTGAATAATGTGTCCTGGTTTAAGGCGGACTGATGCCCAGACACATGATTCAAAACCTGGACTGTCCGGGTAAATCCCAGACAGGTGGCAACCTAGGTTTGTCAAGGGCAGACTAATAGACACATAATTGTTCTAAATTCAACCAGGTAGAGCAAAGAATATAAGAAGAACACACACCGCTCCAGGCAATACTTCAGGTTTAAATTGTGCCTGTGAAATGGTATCTCCCATCGAGAGATGCCTCCTATGATGTGCGCATGCGCCCTGGTTACATCAGCCCAGCAAATCAGCTGTTGTGCTGTTCCGTACGGCGCATGCACAGTACATACCGGGCACTTCTCGACAGAACACCGGTTTTCTTCCTGTTTCCAGGGGGAGGAGGACTGTGATTGGCCACTGAAAAGGTAAATCACAGTCCTGCTAGCCCCGCCCACCGTGAGATGGAAGATGGCTCGCTTGCCTGCAATAGAGGGATCTCACTGTGACAAAAAAAAATGGCAAACAGGTGAAAGTTTTTGAAAATTCTAGTGAGCTGCTTGGAACTTTGTTGGAATAGTCAGAGCCCAATGTGTTTTTATTTTCTGTTGCTGCTGCTCTCCTACCACATTGGCCTTTTTAATTTTTGGTGGAGAGGACACATGGAAAAACTGCCATATCCTTGCCTGGGGCACATGAAAAAAGAGGTACAGTGGTGGTGGGGCAGATGAGGGGGTACAGTGGTGAGGCAGATGAGAAGAGGGGTACAGTGGTGGGGCAGATGAGGGGGGCACAGCTGTGAATAAGATGAGAAAGGAGGTACAGTGGTGGGACAGAAGAGCAGGGAGGTACAGCAGTGAGGCAGATGTGCAGTGGGGTTCAGCAGGGGTAGCAGACAAGAAAGAGAGTACAGTGGTGGGGCAGGTATACAGGGGGGTACAGTAGTGGTAGGGCAGATGTGCAGGGAATACAGTTATGG
Source organism: Aquarana catesbeiana (assembly GCF_042186555.1). Taxonomy (NCBI): domain Eukaryota; kingdom Metazoa; phylum Chordata; class Amphibia; order Anura; family Ranidae; genus Aquarana; species Aquarana catesbeiana. The sequence goes on along the minus strand of NC_133329.1, from coordinate 387,326,656 downwards.
GACAGATGACAAGGGGGTACAGTGGTGGAACAGATGACAGGGGGTACAGTGGTGGGATGGGCAGGAGGTTACAGTGGTAAGACAGATGAATAGGGGGGTACAGAGGTGAGACAGATTTGCAAGGGGATACAGTGACCTGAGGTGTGAAGAATTGCAGCCGATTTGAGATTTAAAGGTGCAAGAACTGAGGCTGATCTGGGATGTGAAAATACAGGGATTGGGATCCAGGGGGGGGGGGTGAAAGTGCAGAAATTGGGGATTAACTGAGGTGTGAAGGTGCCAGAATCGGGGGTGAACTGGGGTCTAAAGGTTGCAGAACCTTGGGTGATCTGATGGGTAAAGGTTCAGGAACTGGGGGGATCTGAGGTTTGATGGTGCAGAAATTGGAGCAGATCTGAGGTGTGAAGGTGCAGGAACTGGGGTGATCTGAGTTGTGAAGGTGCAGGAATTGGTGAGATCGGAGGTGTGAAGATGCAGGAGTTGGGGTGATCTGAGGTGTGAAGATACAGGAATTGGGGAGATCTGAGGTGTGAAGGTCAATATTCTTAAGAAATAAATGATAATTTATTACTAATATTCAAGTAGTTTACAGCATTTACTTTATAAAAATATATATACTTATATACTTTATAGCCAGGAACACTTCCAAACCTCCCAGCCACAATATATTGGCCTGAAAAAAGAAAAAAAAAGAAAAACACATCCTACTCAACACTAATGCCGCGTACACACGGTCGGACTTTTCGTCTACAAAAGTCCGACGGACGCCGACGGACTAAAGCTGGCTGACAATCCGATCGTGTGTGGGCTTCCCCGGACTTTCAGCGGACTTTTTCAGCCTCAAATCCGACGGACTTTAGATTTGAAACATGCTTCAAATCTTTACGTCGTAACTACAACGGACCCCGAAATCCGCTCGTCTGTATGCTAGTCTGACGAACAAAAAAACGACGCATGCTCATAAGCAAAAACTAAACGGAAGCACTCGGTCTAGTAAAACTAGTGTTCGTATTGTAGGTAGCACATTCCTCACACTGCAAAATCTGTGATCGTTGAATGCAGCGTATTTAATATCTTCTTTACGAATGCTATAAAGAACGAAGATGTTTTGCTGTTCATATTCAGAGTTCTCCCAAACTGATTTCTGGATTCTTTTTCTCTTTGATCTCATGAATGATATAGTATGCTTTTTAAAAACAATGTTTCCATACTAATAATAATTTTTACACTTGTTTTTTTTTTGGTGGAGTCATCTTTTATTGTAAATTTTATCCAGATGTTTATTTTATGACTGTTGTCGAACTTATTTTATGTTTATCTAGGTTTTTTTTTTTGGTTTTGGTGTTTGTAAAGTTACCACAAAGAACCATTTTTTTTTTTTTTTTTTGGTGTTTGTAAAGTTACCACAAAGAACCATTTTTTGTTTTTTGTTTTTTGGTGTTTGTAAAGTTACCACAAAGAACCATTTTTTTTTTTTTTTGGTGTTTGTAAAGTTACCACAAAGAACCATTTTTTGTTTTTTTATAGTGATTTTTTCTTTTGTTGTATATAAAGTTAACCCAAAGAACCGTTTTTGGTTATGTATCTTTTTTTTTTTTAAAAGTTACCACTAGAACATTATTAACATTATTAATGTATTTTTTGTGTGTTTTTGCAAACTCAATGAGATTGTTGTCCCTTGTTAATTTGACATTGTGTCTAAAATCAATGATTTAAAATAAAACACATAAAGTCTTTTCATAAACTCAAAAAATATCCATTTATTCATGGTCTAAATAAAATAAAGAGGAAGTCAACGCTGGAAAAAGTCTGTGGACAAGAAAATTGGGATCTTGAGGAGTCCATATAAGAGGGAGCACAATCTGGTCCAGGAATACCAGAGATCAACAGCAGCAGCAGATGATATAGATGTCCCCAGACTGTGGTACTACAACAGCCTGCGTCTTCTGTCAGACCAGACTGAACCCAGGTCATCACTTTCTTCTCTTCCCTGCAGTCTTTCCTCCACGCTGCCCTGCACCTTTCCCTGCAGCCTTCCCTGCTGCCTTCTTTGGAGGCTGTGGCTCTGGTGTTTCAGTTGTGGCAGGAGGAGGAGGAGGAGGAGGGGGGCTGCCTCATGTAGTTGGGTGTTTCTTGTTAGCGTGCCCTGCAGCCCCTTCTGGATTGTTTCCCCAAATAGTCGCTCACAAATGAGGCGCTGCTCCCAATCCATTTTAAGAAGCCTGCTGGCTAAGTAGCAGCCATAGGACTCTTCCGCTTCGGGGGGGCTCCTTAAAAAATGGGAGGCCTCTTGCATGAGGCGCAGGGATGCCTCCTGTGTGACCGTCCCCTTCCTGGCCCTTTTTTTTGGAATGCGGAGGGGAGGCACTTGGGATTCTGTCAGGCTCCTACTGGGCCCAGCCACCTCACTGGGCCCAGCCACCTCCTGCCTGACACTGGGCCCAGCCTCCTCCAGGATGATGGTGAATCCGGCCTCCTCCAGGCTGTCCATGGGCCCGGTCTCTTCCTGCCTGCCACTTTCCCCACATTCCTCCTGGATGGCCTCATCCTATGTATAAAAAAAATACATAGTTTTAGTATATTTTTTTGGGTTCATCAATGATACACAATTTGCTTCTCATGACTAGCAAATTCAATGTGAATACATCTCTTTAATAAAAGAGTCTAGAAATCAGACACCCTAATTTTTGGAAGCAGGTGCCAAACATATTTACCCACTACTGTCAATTGATATGTATACATAATTTTGAGGGCAAAATTATTTTAATCAATTATAACATCCAGTTAACATCATTAATATTAGGACAGTTAATATTTGTTTAAATAATTTACCTGACTCAAGATGGTCATATCCGGTTCATCCAGGATGGAAACCCAGCTTGCTCCTCATCAGCCTCTGCTGGGGTGGAGGGAAGGGTGCATGGAAGGGTGAAGGGAAGGGTGGAGGGAAGGGTGCATGGAAGGGTGGAGGGAAGGGTGGAGGGAAGGGTTGAAAGTGATGCCCTGGCTTCAGTCTGGTCATCAAGAAAACGGAGTTGATTGTAGTACCACAGCCTGGGTACATAAACATCATCTGCTGATGCTCCTGATCTCATTGATTCCTGGATATTGTTATGCTCCCTCTTATACATGTTCCTCAAGACCCCAATTTTCTTTAACCACTTGCCGACCGCCTCACGCCTATATACGTGAACAGAGCGGCACAGGCAGGAAAAATCACGTACCTGGTACGTGATTGCCTTCCCGCGGGCGGGGGGTCCGATCGGACCCCCCCCCGGTGCCAGTGGCGGTCGGCATTTGTCTAGGAGCATTCCGTGATGAGGGGGAGGCCATCCGATCGTGGCCCCCCCCTCGCGATCGCTCCCAGTCAATGAGAAACATCCCCTGCCTCTGTATAGTACACAGAGGCAGAGGATGTGATGTCATCTCTCCTCGGCTCGGCAGTTTCCATTCCGGCGCCGAGGAGGGAAGACAAGTGAGTGCACAACACACACACACAGTAGAACATGCCAGGCATACTTTACACCCCCGATCGCCCCCCGATCCCCCCCCAATCACCCCTCCCCCTCCCTGTCACACTGACACCAAGCAGTGTTTTCTTGTTTTTTTTTTCTGATTACTGCATGGTGTCAGTTTGTGACAGTTAGAAGTGGTAGGTCAGTGAGTGTTAGCCCCCTGTAGGTCTAGGGTACCCCCCTAACCCCCCCCTAATAAAGTTTTAACCCCTTGATCACCCCCTGTCACCAGTGTCACTAAGCGATCATTTTTCTGATCGCTGTATTAGTGTCACTGGTGACGCTAGTTAGGGACGTAAATATTTAGGTTCGCCGTCAGCGTTTTATAGCGACAGGGACCCCCATATACTATCTAATAAATGTTTTAACCCCTTGATTGCCCCCTAGTTAACCCTTTCACCACTGATCACCGTATAACTGTTACGGGTGACGCTGGTTAGTTAGTTTATTTTTTATAGTGTCAGGGCACCCGCCGTTTATTACAGAATAAAGGTTTAGCCCCCTGATCGCCCGGCGGTGATATGCGTCGCCCCAGGCAGCGTCAGATTAGCGCCAGTATCGCTAACACCCACGCACGCACCATACATCTCCCTTAGTGGTATAGTATCTGAACGCATCAATATCTGATCCGATCAGATCTATACTAGCGTCCCCAGCAGTTTAGGGTTCCCAAAAACGCAGTGTTAGCGGGATCAGCCCAGATACCTGCTAGCACCTGCGTTTTGCCCCTCCGCCTGGCCCGGCCCAGCCCACCCAAGTGCAGTATCGATCGATCACTGCCACTTACATAACACTAAACGCATAACTGCAGCGTTTGCAGAGTCAGGCCTGATCCCTGCGATCGCTAACAGTTTTTTTGGTAGCGTTTTGGTGAACTGGCAAGCACCAGCGGCCTAGTACACCCCGGTCATAGTCAAACCAGCACTGCAGTAACACTTGGTGGCGTGGCCCATAAGTGCAGTTCAAGCTGGTGAGGTGGCAAGCACAAGTAGTGTCCCGCTGCCACCAAAAAGACAAACACAGGCCCGTCGTGCCCATAATGCCCTTCCTGCTGCATTCGCCAATCCTAATTGGGAACCCACCACTTCTGCAGCACCCGTACTTCCCCCATTCACATCCCCAACCACATGCAGTCGGCTGCATGAGAGGCATTTTCTTTATGTCCTCCCGAGTACCCCTACCCAACAAACCCCCCCAAAAAAGATGTTGTGTCTGCAGCAAGCGCTGATATAGGCGTGACACCCGCTATTATTGTCCCTCCTGTCCTGACAATCCTGGTCTTTGCATTGGTGAATGTTTTGAACGCTACCATTCACTAGTTTAGTATTAGCGTAGGGTACAGCATTTCACAGACTAGGCACATTTTCACAGGGTCTCCCAAGATGCCATCGCATTTTGAGAGACCCGAACCTGGAACCGGTTACAGTTATAAAAGTTACAGTTACAAAAAAAAGTGTAAAAAAAAAAAACACACAAACAAAAATATAAAATAAAAAAAAATAGTTGTCGTTTTATTGTTCTCTCTCTCTCTATTCTCTCTATTGTTCTGCTCTTTTTTACTGTATTCTATTCTGCAATGTTTTATTGTTATTATGTTTTATCATTTTTGCTTTTCAGGTATGCAATTTTTTATACTTTACCGTTTACTGTGCTTTATTGTTAACCATTTTTTTGTCTTCAGGTACGCCATTCACGACTTTGAGTGGTTATACCAGAATGATGCCTGCAGGTTTAGGTATCATCTTGGTATCATTATTTTCAGCCAGCGGTCGGCTTTCATGTAAAAGCAATCCTAGCGGCTAATTAGCCTCTAGACTGCTTTTACAAGCAGTGGGAGGGAATGCCCCCCCCCACCGTCTTCCGTGTTTTTCTCTGGCTCTCCTGTCTCAACAGGGAACCTGAGAATGCAGCCGGTGATTCAGCCAGCTGACCATAGAGCTGATCAGAGACCAGAGTGGCTCCAAACATCTCTATGGCCTAAGAAACCGGAAGCTACGAGCATTTTATGACTTAGATTTCGCCGGATGTAAACAGCGCCATTGGGAAATTGGGAAAGCATTTTATCACACCGATCTTGGTGTGGTCAGATGCTTTGAGGGCAGAGGAGAAATCTAGGGTCTAATAGACCCCAATTTTTTCAAAAAAGAGTACCTGTCACTACCTATTGCTATCATAGGGGATATTTACATTCCCTGAAATAACAATAAAAATGATTTAAAAAAAAAAAATGAAAGGAACAGTTTAAAAATAAGATAAAAAAGCAAAAAAATAATAAAGAAAAAAAAAAAAAATAAATAAAAGCACCCCTGTCCCCCCTGCTCTCGCGCTAAGGTGAACGCAAGCGTCGGTCTGGCGTCAAATGTAAACAGCAATTGCACCATGCATGTGAGGTATCACCGCGAAGGTCAGATCGAGGGCAGTAATTTTAGCAGTAGACCTCCTCTGTAAATCTAAAGTAGTAACCTGTAAAGGCTTTTAAAGGCTTTTAAAAATGTATTTAGTTTGTCGCCACTGCGCGTTTGAGCGCAATTTTAAAGCATGTCATGTTTGGTATCCATGCACTCGGCCTAAGATCATCTTTTTTTATTTCATCAAACATTTGGGCAATATAGTGTGTTTAGTGCATTAAAATTTAAAAAAAGTGTGTTTTTTCCCCAAAAAATGATTGAAAAATCGCTGCACAAATACTGTGTGAAAAAAAAAAATGAAACACCCACCATTTTAATCTGTAGGGCATTTGCTTTAAAAAAATATATAATGTTTGGGGGTTCAAAGTAATTTTCTTGCAAAAAAAAATAATTTTTTCATGTAAACAAAGTGTCAGAAAGGGTTTTGTCTTCAAGTGGTTAGAAGAGTGGGTGATGTGTGACATAAGCTTCTAAATGTTGTGCATAAAATGCCAGGACAGTTGAAAACCCCCCCAAATGACCCCATTTTGGAAAGTAGACACCCCAAGCTATTTGCTGAGAGGCATGTCGAGTCCATGGAATATTTTATATTGTGACATAAGTTGCGGGAAAGAGACAATTTTTTTTTTTTTGCACAAAGTTGTCACTAAATGATATATTGCTCAAACATGCCATGGGAATATGTGAAATTACACCCCAAAATACATTCTGTTGCTTCTCCTGAGTTCGAGGATACCACATGTGTGAGACTTTTTGGGAGCCTAGCCGCATACGGGACCCCAAAAACCAAGCACCGCCTTTAGGCTTTCTAAGGGCGTAAATTTTTGATTTCACTCTTCACTGCCTATCACAGTTTCGGAGGCCATGGAATGCCCAGGTGGCAAAAAAAACCCCCAAATGACCCCATTTTGGAAAGTAGACACCCCAAGCTATTTGCTGAGCGGTATAGTGAGCATTTTGCAGACCTCACTTTTTGTCACAAAGTTTTGAAAATTGAAAAAAGAAAAAAAAATTTTTTTTTTTCTTGTCTTTCTTCATTTTCAAAAACAAATGAGAGCTACAAAATACTCACCATGCCTCTCAGCAAATAGCTTGGGGTGTCTACTTTACAAAATGGGGTATTTGGGGGGGTTTTGTGCCACCTGGGCATTCCATGGCCTCCGAAACTGTGATAGGCAGTGAAGAGTGAAATCAAAAATTTACACCCTTAGAAATCCTGAAGGCGGTGATTGGTTTTCGGGGCCCCGTACGCGGCTAGGCTCCTAAAAATTCCCACACATGTGGTATTCCCATACTCAGGAGAAGTAGCTAAATGTATTTTGGGGTGCAATTCCACATATGCCCATGGCCTGTGTGAGCAATATATCATTTAGTGACAACTTTTTGTAATTTTTTTTTTTTTTTGTCATTATTCAATCACTTGGGACAAAAAAAATGAATATTCAATGGGCTCAACATGCCTCTCAGCAATTTCCTTGGGGTGTCTACTTTCCAAAATGGGGTCACTTGTGGGGGTTTTGTACTGCCCTGCCATTTTAGCACCTCAAGAAATGACATAGGCAGTCATAAATTAAAGGCTGTGTAAATTCCAGAAAATGTACCCTAGTTTGTAGGCGCTATAACTTTTGCGCAAACCAATAAATATACACTTATTGACATTTTTTTTACCAAAGACATGTGGCCGAATACATTTTGGCCTAAATGTATGACTAAAATTGAGTTTATTGGATTTTTTTTAAACAAAAAGTAGAAAATATCATTTTTTTTCAAAATTTTCGGTCTTTTTCCGTGTATAGCGCAAAGAAATTAAAACGGCAGAGGTGATCAAATACCATCAAAAGAAAGCTCTATTTGTGGGAAGAAAAGGACGCAAATTTCATTTGGGTACAGCGTTGCATGACCGCGCAATTAGCAGTTAAAGCGACGCAGTGCCAAATTGTAAAAAGTGCTCTGGTCAGGAAGGGGGTAAATCCTTCCGGGGCTGGAGTGGTTAACAATGTCTCCATTGTTGCTTCCGGGATGGTCGCCTGGACAAATGACAGAAGTCTCTCCAGCGTTGACTTCCTCACATGCTTTAAATAATACTGAGGGTGTTTCACCTCCCACAAATTCCTCATTTCTCTGTATTTGGAAATAAAAGCTGTAATGAAATCTGGATCCTTAAATAGGGGATTCATAATGTCTGTAAAAGATAAAGACACAAGACAAAAAACACTTATTAGGTTTCTGCTAAACCCTCATCATCTTATCCCTATGTAGGCCTCATCAATCTGTCAAGCCATACAGGCCGCTTGCTACAAAGTCTTGACCAAATGTATAAATTTAAACTTACCTTCGTTTAGTAGCGTCCCGGTCCACTATCACCTACGCACAGAACGTACGTACAACACAATACGTAACAGCGCTTTATACACTGCACATGCGTAATACTACGCCTACTTGTCCCGCCCCTGACGTTCTTTTTGTTTACGCATATAACCCGCCCTTGACTCTACGCACAGAACGTACGTACGTACGACACGTGCGCAAGAGCCCTCTTTATACACTACGCATGTGTGAAACTCCGCCTGCGTCGCCCGCCCCTGACGTTCAATTTTAAATCATGTTCTCCGCCCCTTAATTCTACGCACAGAACGTACGTACGACACGTGCGCAAGGCCCCTCTTTATACACTGCGCATGTGTGAAACTCCGCCTGCGTCGCCCGCCCCTGACGTTCGATTTTAACTAATATTCTCCGCCCATTTTTTTTTACAGAGCGTAGTGGGGTGAATAATGGCGGAGACACATCAGGTGTGTACTACCTCAGGTAGCGAAGAAAGCCCGGAGGCCGGAACGTCAAGATCTGTGAAGCCTAGATTTAAGGCCTCCAATATGTCCTTTAAAGAGATGGTGGAAATGGTGGCCATTCTTAAAAAAAAGGACTATGATGGGAAGTATGGGCCATACGCCCGGCCAAATTTGCGAAAAGCCAAAATAATGGCGAAGGTGGTGAAGACCTTACAGGCTTATTTTGGGGTACAACGCTCGAAGGATCAAATTCGAAAAAGATGGTCCGACCTCAAACTCCGGGAGCCGGATCAGTACAGACTGATCCGTAAAGTGCTGAAAAAAAGTAAGTACTTGTCGTGTTTTCATCTTGTGTTTATTACCTCGTATACTGCTCCATGTGCTTTTCTTTCCTATACGATTTTTGCATCGTTTGAAACGATCTTTTAATAAACCTCGTTACATATCTAGAGAGATATAGATATATATATCTATATATATAGATATATATATTTATATCTATCTTTATATTTATATCTTTCTTTATTTATATTGATATATATATATATATATATATATATATATATATATATATATATGTATATGTATATATATATATATATATATATATATATATATATATATATATATATATATATATATATATATATATGTATATATATATATATATAAATATAAATATATATATATAATGTTTTTTTAATATTTAAATTTAGATATATTTTTATATTTAGATTTAGTTTGATATTTATATTTATATTTATATTTATTTATAGATATAGAGAGAGAGAGAGAGATCAAGATTGTAAGATATATTTAGATATTGATATCTAGATATCGAGACATCTATCTATCTCGATATGTCTTTAGAAAATTAAATCTTTAATTCAACTAGGAACTTTACACAAACAGACAATTTTTACACCACTTCACTACAAATGTTTGAAGATTACTATGTCCTAAAATATCTGTGTGCTAAGTATATTAATTTTTTGCTTCACATAGGGGAAAAAACACTCAGCCAAGAAGAACCCAGTCCCCCCCCAACCAAAAGAACATACTTGGGAAATCAGCCCAAGCCCCACTGAGGATGTGGAGGAAGGAGAGGTGGGCGACATGGGCACCCCACCAGGTGAGTGTCTGACACACCAGCTTACGGTAATCTATGCATGGCTGCCTTTTATTTTATGTAATTTTTCTACTCTATTTTAGGTGATCTGGTTGTGCTTGACTCAAGCAACAGCGCCACCCCCGAGGATGTTCATTAAGTATGCGACATGGGCACCCCACCAGGTCAGTGTCTGAGACACCAGTTTATGGTAAGGTAAACTATGTATGTCTGCATATTTCTAAACACTTCTTTTTTTCATTCAATTTTAGGTCCAAGTGACTATTTCACCACAGACAGTGCCCAATGGATCGTATGCAGCAGGAAATGAAGGACATGATTGATGTTTTGGGTCGAATCTAAATGCCCTTTTTGAAACCCAAAAACATCGATCATGTCCTTCATTTCCTGTTTTGTTGACCCCATTCTGGGCCTTCTCTTTATTATTTTGTGTAAATGATATGCCTGTTTAACAACATCAACAAACCACATTTTGGAAAAAAAGGAGGCCTGTTTTTAAAAAACCCCAAAAAAAAAAAAATAAAACTGTTTTTAAAAAAACCCAAAAAAAACAAAAAACTGTTTTTAAAAAAACCAAAAAAAAAAAAATGTTTTTAAAAAAAAAACAAAAACAAAAAAAAAACGTTTTTTAAAAAACCAAAAAAAAAAAAAGGCTGTTTTTAAAAAGGCAAAAAAACAAAAAAGCCTGTTTTTCAAACAAACATCAAAAAATTTTAAAAAAATTAGGCCTGTTTTGGTAAAAAAAAAAAAAAAAAAAAAAAAAAAATTTTAAAAAAAGAGGCCTGTTTGTTAAAATCAAAATGCCCAAAAATTTATATTTAAAATTATCTAAAAACCTAACTAATTATATTCTTCTAAATTTGTAAATATATCGAGATATTTTTGACTCGGGACATTTTATACTAATGTATAAGTGAATGTATACCAAAGATTAAAACCTCTGTTTAGGAATTAAATAAATGTGTGGTTTGTTATTTCAATGCTCAGTATCAGTTTGTTTAAATTTAAAATAGTTGTTTACAGTGACAATGGAGCTTATTTAGAAATTTACAAGGAAAATACAGTTGGCACTACAACTGCTCGACCATAACCTAGGAGAAAGCCCAAAAGAAAGGCAAGCAATAAATATAATTCAAGATTTCATCAAGATTTTTTTATTTTGATTCTTTAGATATCCTGGCCCTTTGCAATGGCCCCCCTACCCATAAAATAATTAACATATTGCTGTCTAACTTGACGGGCACTTTGGGGGGCCAAGCCAGTACGGACAGTATCCAGGCCCGTAAGATTGTCACTGCTAATAAGTCCGGCCTCAGGCCCAACTGGCACAATATAATTTTGTGAATGTTTGTGCAAAAAGTTGTGCAGGATGCAGCATAATAAAATGATAAAATTCATTTTGTATTCCGCCAAATTAATGGAGGTTTGAAACAGGCGGAACCGGCTGGCCAGAATCCCAAACGCATTCTCAACAACTCTTCTAGCTCTGGCCAGCCGGAAATTAAAAACCCTCCTCTCCGGGGTGAGGGTTCTTTGGGGGAATGGCCTCATGAGGTGCTTGCTCAGAGCGAAGGCTTCATCGGCAATGAAGACAAAGGGGAGTCCTTCCACGTTATCTGCATCAGGTGGCAACCACTCTGGAGACGCTGACAGAACTCCGTCTGGGCAAATACTCCTCCATCCGACATCCGGCCATTCTTCCCCACGTCCACATATAGAAATTCATAGTGTGCCGACACCACCGCCATTAAAACAATACTATGGAACCCCTTATTATTAAAATAGTATGACCCCGAATGGGGTGGTGGCACGATGTGGACATGTTTCCCATCTATAGCCCCTCCACAATTGGGAAAGTCCCAACGGGTGGCAAAATGGGATGCCACAGTCTGCCATTCCTGTGGCGTTAAAGGAAACTGGGGAATCAAACAAGAAAACAAAACTCAGTAATTTTGAAAATAACATTGCAAGAAAATTATACAATTAAAAACATTATTGCCCAGCATCAGTATAACATTAAATAATTGAAATCTTCTTGAAGAAATAATATGGAAAGGCACACTTATCAGATTGCTCACCCCCTATGATGGCACATTGATTACATTTTAAGGGGTGGTGAAATTAGAAAAAAAAAAAAGTTTAAGGACACGCAGGGATTTATTGACTAAAAAGGCTACAAGACTGTGCAGTTGTCGCACTCTGCAAGTGCAGTTGCTCCCCAGCTTAAGTAAATGAGGTAAGGTAAAAAGGCTTTCATGTTGCAAGGAGTACACAATCACATGCAAGGGCAATTCATCAAAACACTTCTGCTCATTTACTAAAGCACTGGAGCAAATGCACTTGCAGAGTGCAAATGCATTTTGCAAACTGCAACATATATTTGCTTTGTAAAAATCAACACCACAGAACATTCTAGCAAATTATTAGGGGGGGTTTGGAAATCAAGTAAATTACATGCACACTATTTGGATAGAGTTTAGGTAGGGGGGGTTGGGAAATCAAGTAAATTACATGCACACTATTTGGATAGAGTTTAGGTGGGGGGGGGTTGGGAAATCAAGTAAATTACATGCACACTATTTGGATAGAGTTTAGGTGGGGGGGGGTTGGGAAATCAAGTTAATTACATGCACACTATTTGGATAGAGTTTAGGTGGAGGGGGGGTTGGGAAATCAAGTAAATTACATGCACACTGTTTGGATAGAGTTTAGGTGGGGGGGGTTGGGAAATCAAGTAAATTACATGCACACCCTGTGGATGGAGTTTAGGGGAAACAAAATACAATGCAGCTGACTAAATACATTCAAACTGAGTAGACTAGGTGGATATGTGCCCAGCATTGTATGCTGGGGAGGTTATTGAAGGCAAATACACATGCATGACAAAAAAGAACAGTAAAAAATTCCAGCATACGTGAGGAGAAAAAGGGGACATTCACACTATATTGCAATGATGGTAAGTAGTGTTTGAGTTAAGAAATACATTACATTATCAAAGATTAAATAAAAGAACATGTGATGTTAATAAAAGAAAAAATTCTTACCTTAATATAGTCCTTCTGCAGGACCTGGATGATGGCAGAACAGGTCTCTGGGATAATGATCCCCAGAGTCTGGGGGGAGATGCCTGTCGAGAACTTGAGGTCCTGCAGGCTTCTCCCTGTCGCCAAGTACCGCAATGTGGCAATTAGCCTCTGCTCCGGAGTGATGGCTTGCCTCATGCAGGTATCCTGCCTGCTGATATAGGGGGTCAGCAAACCAACAAACAGTCAAAAACGGGGTCCGTCATCCGGAGAAAGTTCCTGAAATCCTCAGGATTATTCTCACGGATCTCACGGAGCAGTGGCATGTGACAGAACTGGTCACGCTGGAGCAACCAATTCTTGGTCCATGAACTCCTCCCCACCCTGTTCATGGACTTGTCTTGGGCTGAAGAATGAACTACAGCACCAAGCACATACAATGCAGGAGCTCGATGACGAGTACGTACAGGTAACATGGCTTCAAAACGGTCGGCTGGTCAGAACGCACTTAACAGAACGCACTGAAGAACAGCAAGGCCTGTGAAGACGACCTGAAAATCAGGAACGAGCGGACAATAAAACAAAGATTTCTTAATGCCAACTGACCAAACGCACTGAAAAGCAGATACAAACCTCACAAGCACAGACTGAACAACAGTTAAAACGAACTGAAAAATACGAGTCTCACAAGCGCGAATCGTCTCTCACCAAACTTCTACTAACACGAGATAAACACGAGATTACCAAAAGGAGCCCAAAGGGTGTCGTACGGGCTATTGAACGTCCGTTTTATAGTCTCGCCGGACTTGGTGTACGTCACCGCGTACTAGGCTGTCGAACTATTGTGTGATCGTGTGTAGGCAAGTCCGTTCATTAGAAAGTCTGCCGCAAGTCCGCCGAAAGTCCGCCGGAAGTCTGTCGGACAGACTGTCGGACTTTTGTAGAAGAAAAGTCCGACCGTGTGTACGCGGCATAAGGATGAGCTCCTGCGTGTTCGCACAGCCCATGCGCAGAGCCCCCCTGGAAGTCGACACTGCGCTGTGCTAATCACAGGTAGTGAGACATATACCCAATGCGCGGCTGCAGAGATCGGGAAATGTCTCACTGCCTGTGATTAGCGCAGCGCAGTGCCTACTTCCTGGCGGGCTCTGCACGTGGGCTGTGTGAACACGCCGGAGCTCATCATTACTCAACACATAGCAATCTGCTCAGTTCCAGGTGAATATTGTTTTTTTAACAGCTGCCATCACACACTTGGTCACGTGCATCATACTCTCTGCTGTGTGTGTCACCCGCACATGACTGGGCCTCGCTACTCACCATGCATATGAGAAACAGATCGGATGAGGAAATTTGCTGCAAATATTCCGGGTTCCTGTGGCGAAGTCTTTCTATGTAAACCAAAGCCAGCATCATGGAGCAGGGGGAGATACAAGCTTTCCGACAAACACAGAGAGAACCAGCTATCAGGAACATGGTCAATCATGTCTGTCAGTCTAAGGCCAGGATTTAAAGGGACCTCTCTCCAGATATTCATTTCCAAAAAAACATTCTTCCCATATAATTACATAAAGGGCTTAATTTTATGCATGTTATTTACCTGTAAGAGCCTTCCTGTGTGCAGACATCCAAAAGCCCCAAGACTGTTGTTGGGTGCCATCATCAGTCAGCAGTCCCAGCAGACTCAGATGCCACTTTAGTGGTATTCACCTAATATCACACCTCTCTGTATGGCACCGCATGTCGCTGCACAGCAATCGCAGGTGGTTGTGCAGTGACACGAATGAAGTGTAACTTTGTGCATGTCCCATAAAGTTCACACACACAAATAAATAAAATGGGACCTGTGTCATGTGATAAAACGTTCATCACACCTCCCCTGCCACACATCTCTACAGTCCAAAGTTGATTGCTGCTGGCACACAAAATGCTCCATGTGCTTTAGTGTGTTGGCAAGTGTGAACAGGCCCTTAAAGTGCACTTTAACGTGCACATAGGATGCATTAAGGTGAAAGAGTTCAAGGGTCAGGATTAAGTAACACAGAGAGTTTAAGGGTCAGGATTAAGTAACACACATATCCTGTTTCCCCGAAAATAAGACCTAGCGTGATTGTCAGTGATGGTTGCAATATAAGCTCTACCCCCCAAATAAGCCCTACCCTGTTTCCCCGAAAATAAGCCCCACCCTGAAAATAAGACCTACAAGGACTTTAACTAGGGCTTATTTGGGGGGTAGGACTTATATTGCAGCCATCACCGACAATCACGCTAGGTCTTATTTTCAGGGAAACAGGGTAGTTCAAGGGTCAGGATTAAGTAACACAACGAGTCCAGGGGTCAGGGTTAAGTAACACAGAGAGTTCAGGGGTCAGGATTAAGTAACACACAGAATTCAGGGGTCAGGATTAAGTAACACACAGAATTCAGGGGTCAGGATTAAGTAACACACAGAGTTCAAGGGCCAGGATTAAGTAACACACAGAGTTCAGGGGTCAGGATTAAGTAACACACAGAGTCCAGGGGTCAGGCTTAAGTAACACAGAGAGTTCAGGGGTCAGGATTAAGTAACACACAGAGTCCAGGGGTCAGGGTTAAGTAACACAGAGAGTTCAGGGGTCAGGATTAGATATCACAGAAAGTTCAGGGGTCAGGATTAATTAACACACAGAGTTCAGGGGTCAGGATTAAGTAACACACAGAGTTCAGGGGTCAGGATTAAGTAACACACAGAATTCAGGGGTCAGAATTAAGTAACACAAAGAGTTCAGAGGCCAGGATTAAGTAACACACAGAGTTCAAGGGTCAGGATTAGGTAACAGAGAGATCAGGGGCCAGAATTAAGTAACACACAGAGTTCAGGAGTCAGTATTAAGTAACACAGAGAGTTCAGGGGTCAGTATTAAGTAACACAGAGAGTTCAGGGGTCAGGATTAAGAAACACAGAGTTGCAGGAACTTTTTTGTTTCTTGGAGAGTTTAAATACTAATGACTAACCTAAAATTTACATACACTTTCAGTCCTCAGGAAATTGCATTTCTTGATTTACTGATTTGTATTGATGAGAATGGTTACATTGTAACCGATTTGTATCATAAAGTGAGTTCTGGTAACACCATTCTACACGCCTCAAGTTCACATCCTGCCCCATTAATTAGAAGCATACCTTATGTACAATATCTGCGTTTTCTAGGAATTGTTCTCCGGAGGAGGATTTTTTTCATCAATCTGGTCTTTTACGATTGAGATTATTGGATAGAGGCTGCTCAAAAACCCTGTTAAGGAAAACCCTCAATAAAGCTAGGGATAGACCTAGATCTGAACTTCTGTTTAAGAACACCCCTAAAACTGAAATTAATACAGTCAAGTTCATTACTCGCTTTTCTGCCCATGAACAATCTTTACGTTCATCCATCCCAAACAACTGGCACAGATTGGCCGAGGACCATACTCTAAATATATACGCTCCACCCCAGAGTTAGTGTTTAGACAGGTGGTCTCTTTGCGAGACACCCTCACCAACAGCCATTATCAAATCAATTCAGAGACTCTACCTCGCCCCTCCAGGGGAACCTATCGCTGTGGCAGATGTAACCGCTGCCCTTGGATCACCGAGGGTAGTGGCATTCTTTTGCCCAATGGTCAATGGCATCAGTCGAGACAATATGCCAATTTTACTACTCGTGCTGTCATCTATTTAATGACGTGCCAATGTCACGCCTTTTATATAGGCAAAACTTTTCGTGAACCAGGACAAAGGATGAGAGACCACTTATAATATTCTGGTAGCGGGAAAATTCTGACACCTATCACCAGACATATAGGTCTTCACCATAGATTTAATAACACACTGGTCTCTTTCTTTGTGCTTGAGATTGTCCCTCCCAATCCTAGAGGGGGTGATTGGGACAAATCGATTCTGAGATTTGAGACCTATTGGATAGAAAGGCTTTCCGCCCTTAATCCCCAAGGAATTAATGAGGTTAACTCATATAAACCTTTCTTGTAATCTGTTTCCAATGACTATGACGTGACAATGTATATGTCTTTTCCTTTTTCCCATTACTTTAACTTTGTTTTCCTGTTTCTTTTTTTCTTACTAGTTGATCTGGTTTTGTGGTGTCCTGGATTGTACACTATAATTCAGGAGAGTGAGATATTAAAATGAAGGGTACCTTTGCACTTTTCTACTGAATTTATACAAATATTTATTATTTGATTAATTTAATGTTAAAACAATAATATATAATCATACAAAATTCTTTTCCCCCCATTTTTCCTTTTTTGGTTTCTCCTGGTGCTGGACAGGACTTTTGGAATAGGAGTGATGTGCTCCCATTGCTGGCCACTGATGCTGGGTGTCTAGTTTTCCCGGGCGAGTGTGTGATCTCCCGTTCTCTTGGCACCCTTCGGTGTGTCCACTAGATGGCGCCTGTGGATGCCATTCTTTGTTAGGACGGGCGCATGGCTATTCTTATGTGTTTTTTACACTAAGAGGTCGTGTTGCGGTACCACGCATGAGCAGCCGATCATTCATGCGCACATGCGCAGTCTGAGATCATATCCGGTGACGTCAGTTAGTGGCGCCTCGGCGCACTTTTGTGATTGTCATTCAGATAGGAATCAGGTGTATCTGTTTGTATATAATGGGAGCTAGTCTCCATAACCTTGGATTGATTGGTATGTGTTATCTCTATCTCAACTGTTGATGCAGTGTCTATATATACCTGTGTGATGGTTATATTTTCCGATCTAGGTATCTTGCTGGACTTGGTCTGTGCTTGGAAGCTTTTTTTTATGTTTTATACCTATATTCATTGAATCTTCGGCTCCCTTTGAGCCTGTTGGTGGTGTTTCATCTACCTGTGATCTTAATATCAGGGAATTCAGATTCCTCAGTTAGGTGAGTGCTTCTTTGTCACTCCACATCGGGTAATTCTGATTTGTCTAACATAGAGTTTAGAGGTTTTAATAATTCTTACTTTTTTGTGCACTGTCGTTGCCTACCCTATATAGAACATCTATGTGGTTTCATGGACTATCATCATCTATATTGAAATATAGTGCCCTCCTGGATAATCTATACTCCCTGCCAGACCTCATATCCTCATAAAGATGTTATAGGTGTGTATCCTTCTTTCATTGTTGTCTACTTTCAGACTGTGTATTTCCAAAAAAGGATTGGTTGAGAGATTTTTAGCTCCACCATATGAATTCTGATATTTTGGAATGAGGTTTAACATGATATATCTACTTTTTTTTATATATGTATATACATTCAAAATTGTTTTCTCTTGAAACAGTGCTTTACACATCTTTATTTTACCTGGCTTACCTGGTTCCCGCACTCGCCTGGGAGATTGCCTTTCTAGGCCTTGAGTATCTTGGTGCTGGCGATTTGGGTGAGTCTTTCTTCGCTTTTATAAGATAATTCCATTGGGATCCTGTCCTGAGCACTAGGGGCAACCTTAAGGGGCTATAACATGTTTTTGTGCACAGTTACATGACGTTGCACCATGAAGGTTGGCGACGTGTTCTGTATCTGCTATTTGATTACAATTATTGTATATTTTTGCTTCTCTTTTTTAGATAATTTTCTGACAAAATATACTCCTGAGGAAGTGGGTAACCGCAAAACATGTATGAACATGAGTTTGCAACTGGAGAATTGTTTCCGTGTTCACTATTGCGGAACGTATTTGATATCTATTTCTCCTAAATTGCGTCAGAGAAGTCGGTGCATCATATTTAGCAACATCCGATGTCTAGTATCTACTTGTTCATGTTTTTAATGATGTATGTTTTTGTACAATAAATTTATATATTTTTGTAACTTCACTGCGTAAGTCCATACTGTACCATGAAAGTCCATATTGCCTCCACAATTTTCGAATTTTCTATAATATCACAGTGGAGTTTCTGATGGATTTATCACATGCTGTAAAAAATGAAAGGAGATTTGTGTGATCAGGAAAGAACAACCCTGAACAATGCTGGACTGGCTGCTTTCATTGCTTAATTTTCCTTCATTTAGGCTTCATGTACACGGGACGTTGTTTAACCTCTCCTGAAAGATTTAACTTGACAGCTAGAAACCTGCGTTTAAAAACGTCTGTTTAGCCGCGTTTACATGCCGCGTTTAGGCCCCATGTACACGGGACGCTGCTAAACACACGTTCAGAGGCAGTTGGATGCTTTTTTCAACTGCCCCTGAACTAATTCAATGTTATCCTATGTGACCATGTACACAGTCTGGTTTATTGCCGTTTTTAGGCAGTTGCGTTTAACAGCGTTTCTTTGAAAGCAAAAAAATGGGTTCAGACGCCAAAGATTTCCACGTTTCAGAGACCAAGCGTGGCTAAATGTGGCTAAATGCGGTACTGGCGTTTAGCCGCGTTTTCGTTTATAAGCGGTTTTAAAGGTACCCTATTTTTTTACATTAAAAATCTCAAAAATTATGGCAAATGATGAAAAACCATTAAAAAAAATATTCAAAAAAATTGTAATTGCTTGTAATGATTCATAGACTATTTATATACCCTAAAGAGCCCTTGATCCAATCCAATACACCACTAGCATTGCTGTTATCCGAAGTATAATTGGAATTTGACATATATGTTGTTAGATTTGAACAAGCAACTTGTGGCAGGTGACGTGGCAAGTGGACAATCCACAACTTGTGGCAGGTGATGTGGCAAGTGGACAATCCACAACTTGTGGCAGGTGTCGGGGCCAGTAGACAATACACAACTTGTGGCAGGTGACGTGGCAAGTGGACAATCCACAACTTGTGGCAAGTGATGTGGCAAGTGGACAATCCACAACTTGTGGGTGGCAAGTGGACAATCCACATCTTGTGGCAGGTGACGTGGCAAGTGGACAATCCACAACTTGTGGCAGGTGACGTGGCAAGTGGACAATCCACAACTTGTGGGTGGAAAGTGCATAATCCACAACTTGTGGCAGGTGATGTGGCAAATGACAATCCACAACTTGTGGCAGGTGACGTGGCAAGTGGACAATCTACAACTTGTGGCAAGTGATGTGGCAAGTGGACAATCCACAACTTGTGGGTGGCAAGTGGACAATCCACATCTTGTGGGTGGCAAGTGGACAATCCACATCTTGTGGCAGGTGACGTGGCAAGTGGACAATCCACAACTTCTGGGTGGCAAGTGGACAATCCACATCTTGTGGCAGGTGACGTGGCAAGTGGACAATCCACAACTTGTGGGTGGAAAGTGGATAATCTACAACTTGTGGCAGGTGATGTGGCAAATGGACAATCCACAACTTGTGGCAGGTGTAGGGGCAAGTGGACAATCCACAACTTGTGGGTGGAAAGTGGACAATCCACAACTTGTGACAGGTGACGTGGCAAGTGGACAATCCACAACTTGTGGCAGGTGTAGGGGCAAGTAGACAATGCACAACTTGTGGCAAGTGACGTGGCAAGTGGACAATCCACAACTTGTGGTAGGTGACGTGGCAAGTGGACAATCCACAACTTGCGGTAGGTGATGTGGCAAGTGGACAATCCACAACTTGTGGCTGGTTACGTGGCAAGTGGAAAATCCACAACTTGTGGCAAGTAACGTGGCAAATGACAATCCGCAACTTAAAGATACACTATTTTTTGACCTGAAAACACCAAAAAATTATGGAAAACAATGAAAAACATAAAAAATTAGTTAAAAATGTTTTAATTACTTGCGATGATTCATAGACCATATATAGCCCTTGATGCAATGCAATACACCACTGGCATTGCTGTATTCAAAAAAGCACAGAAACAGAGGCAAATACAAGTAGACAACTGCTCTCTTTGCTGCTGCTACTCACTCTGGTCAAAATGGCTGAAATAGTTAACTAACAATGTTTTTTGAGCTTGGGGAGGGTCTTAAATGAGGTAATCTTAATAAACGTTTCTAGATGCAAACGCGGCTAAACGGGCGTTTTAAACGCCGGTTTCAAGGTGTCAAAAAAATTTGTTCAGAGGACTTTGCCTCAGCATCCCCTGTACATGGGGCTAGTTGCGTTTGCATCTAGAAGCCTTTGTTAAAAATTGCTTCTAGACACTTCATTGTTAAAATGAAAAACGTCTGTAAACGAAATTTGAAATGTCAAATGCCTGTAACAGCCTGTAAACGCTGCTAAACGCGTTTACAGGCTGTTACAGGCATTTGGCATTTCAAATGCCTCTGAACATCCGTCCTGAACCCATTTTGTGCGTTCCAAAAAATGCTTCTAAACTCAGCTGCCTAGAAACGACTATAGACGATCCTGTGTACATGGACAGATAGGATAACATAGAGGAGACTTCAGGGGCAGCTGAAAAAAATGCCCAACTGCTCCTAAACGTCCGTTTACCAACAGCAGTGTACATGAAGCCTGAAGAATAAGGAGAATAAACAGGCCAACAAAGCTAAACAACAAGCCCTGAATATTCTCAATGATGCTCTGAAGAAGAAGGCCAGCCTGCTTGTGGATGATCCAGAGGAGTTTAGAGATCAGAAGGAGTTAAAATCCTCCACATTAATCAGCACAGATCTGGTAAAGGAACTGATCAGTCATCTGCAAAAAGTGGCGTTTAAAAGAGGAAAAGCACCAGAAGGCACAAATGCTTATGTGTATCCAACGAGAGAGACAGGAGTCATGTATCTGTGTCCACCATTTTGGAAGCAGCAAGAGACTTTGTCACAACCAATGACCCTTATCCATGAAGTCTCACACCTTCTGGGCTATGGACACACCATTGAGGAGAATGAGGAAAAAGTGAAAGCATCTCAACAATACAAGCTGTGTTCTGTTTCCGTTTGGAACATTCAAATGGCATTTGAAGTTTCCATGAAGCACACGGGGACCTACACAAATGGCACCTATTCCTGCTGTAGGGAGACATCCCAGGACACTGTGTGCAAGGAATCTGCAATGAGGTACCTGAGGTACGTGTCTAATGAAACAAATTATACTGTATGATTTAAAGTGATACTAAAGCATAGTTTTTTTTTTTTTTTAAATAACATATTATACTTACCTGCTCTGTGCAATGGTTTTGCACAGAGCAACCCCCATCCTGTTCTTCTCGGGTCCCCCACCGACGCTTCTTCCTCCTCCTTCTTCAGCAGTACCCCCAGAGAAAGCCACTTGCCCCACTGCATTCTCGCTCCTGAACTGCTGATTTATGTGTCCATAAGACACATAGCGCTGCGGGTCAGCACCACCCCCCACTCTCTCCCCATTGGCTCACTGGCTGTGATTTACAGCAATGGAAGCCAATGACCTCCCGCTGCAGTCTCAGCCAATGAGGAGGGAGAGTCCCCATACAGCCGAAGCTATCGTAAATATAGCTGGATTGGTGGGGGCCCAGGTAAGGATTGGGGGGGGGGGGTTGGAGGGGCGCTGCTCACAGAAGGTTTTTTTTTTAAAAAAACCTTCAGCCTTTACACACATTGTAAGCCTTTTGCGATCAGTGATCATTGAAGCTTTGATACCTAGACTATAATTTTGGCTATTTTATCAGTTTGAAAGCAATGTCAAAACACTAAAAACCGGCACGTGCACATTCCTAGTTCTCTAACTTATAATGGCATAGGACATTGATTAAGGCCCGTTCTGGGTGGAAACGCGTTATCGCTGGGATCCATTATGTTTTGTTAACAAAAAAAGCTCTTGTTGAATTCTGAAGTCAAATGCCACTGCTACAGTGCCTTACAAAAGTATTCATCCCCCTTGGCTTTCTACCTATTTTGTTACATTACAGCCTTTAGTTCAATGTTTTTATAATCTGAATTATATGTGATGGATCAGAACACAATAGTCAAAGTTGGTGAAGTAAAATTAGAAAAATATATACATAAAACTATTTTTTTTTAAAAGAACATGTTTATTCGTAAGTAAAGCATACATACATGGTATGTGATGTACAACACTTCAAAAAGGATATACAATTTCCGTGAACAGATACATCACCCACATTTTACACTAAAGTATACAATCTATGGTTACTTCCATTGAAGTATTATAGTAATTGGCACAATAGATTTCCTTTCTCTATTACAGAGACTCCCAGGTACAAAATCAGCGTATTGTATGGTGTAGCGAAATCATGCAACTTGGGGTGACCCTTCCCCCCCCCCGTGTACAGTCAGTCACACCTGGCTACTCTATACATGTGTCTATGTTGTCAAGCCACCTATCCCAAATCTTGTTGTACTTGGCTGGACATCCCCTATGGCGATATATAACCTTCTTATATGGTAAGGAGGGATTTGGATTGTGGGAGGGATGGCCCTCATCCAGTGTTTAGCGACTAACTTTCTGGCGCATAAGAGAGTTTTGTAAAGGAAGGTAGCTAGAAACTTGTCAATGGTGACGTCCGGGAGCAACCCCAATATACATGGTCTGGGATCCAGCTGTACAGGCGAACCCATGTGATCATGTAAAAATGTGAAGATTTGTGCCCAGTAATTTTGGATATCTGGGCATGTCCAAATTAGGTGAAAAATTGAGCATGGGCTGCCCGAACACCTTGGACCCTTTGGGTTCTGATTCAGAGAGAATTTGGCTATTCTTGTCGGTGTGAGATAGGATTTATGTATTACATACAGCTGAGTCAGGCGCTTGGAGAGCCTAGGCGAAACCTTCTTAGCATTTTCTAATACCTCAGTCAGAGTCATCCACTGGGCCTATGTCCTCCTCCCATCTCACTTTAGCTGTGTCTATGATTCTTGCCACTGAGCGTGTTCGTAATATGTTATATAGATTGGATATCAGTTTGGCTGGTTCTGCTTCTATAATTACATCAACCAGTGGTATTGTTTGTGGGTTAGGGAATCCGTCAAAAAATTGAGTTCGAAGAACATGCCTCAACTGTATATAACTGAATATCATGTGGGAGGGTTGTTCAAATTCTTCTTTGAGTGATTGAAAGTTTCTTACGCCCGTCGGGGTAATCACCTGGTATAGAAACACTATCCCCTTAGCGGCCCATACGGTAGCTCCCGGGAGAGACGACAGTTCCCTTAGCTGGGGGTTGTGCCATAGGGGTGTGTGTGAGTGGAAGAAATCGGCACCGGTTAGATTAAGCGCAATCTCTCAAATGCATTTATGTTGAAGCAGTAGAGGGTTCTGGCCGTCTCCCCCCCTCCTGCCACCCCTACCTCTAAATAATACTTGTAAAGGGGAATAAGTATCATTATTCGGCTTTCTACATGTTAGGGTTTGGTATCTGATTTTATCCGTTTTGTGGATATGATAAAAATCTGATAGCTGTGCAGCTATGTAATATGCGTGGAGGTCCGGGAGGGCTGCCCTCCCTGAAGAGGTAGGGTTTTTAGGGGAATTCCAAGCTAGCTTGTGTCTGTTTGGTCCCCAACATAAAACTATTTTTCAGAAATAAAAAACTTATAATTGGCATGTGTGTATGTATTCACCCCCTTTGTTATGAAGCCCATAAAAAGCTCTGTTGCAACCAATTTCCTTCAGAAGTCACATAATTAGTAATAGAAATTATGTCCACCTGTGTGCAATCTAAGTGTCACATGATCTGTCATTACATATACACACCTTTTTGAAAGGCCCCAGAGGCTGCAACACCTAAGCAAGAGGCACCACTAACCAAACACTGCCATGAAGACCAAGGAACTCTCCAAACAAGTAAGGGACAATGTTGTTGAGAAGTACAAGTCAGGGTTAGGTTATAAAAAAAAATATCCAAATCTTTGATGAGCCCTAGGAGCACCATCAAATCTATCATAAACAAATGGAAAGAACATGGCACAACAGCAAACTTGCCAAGAGATGGCCGCACACCAAAACTCACAGACCGGGCAAGGAGGGCATTAATCAGAGAGGGCACAGAGACCTAAGGTAACCCTGGAGGAGCTGCAGAGTTCCACAGCAGAGACTGCAGTATCTGTACAGGGGATGACAATAAGCCATACACTCCATAGAGTTGGGCTTTATGGCAGAGTGGCCAAAATATAGCCATTACTTTCAGTAAAAAAACAAAATGGCACATTTTGAGTTTGCAAAAAGGCATGTGGGAGACTCCCACAATGTATGGAGGAAGGTGCTCTGGTCTGATGAGACTAAAAGTGAACTTTTTGGCCATCAAAGAAAATGCTATGTCTGGCGCAAACCCAACACATCACCCAAAGAACACCATCCCCACCGTGAAACATGGTGGTGGCAGCATCATGCTGTGGGGATGTTTTTCAGCAATCAGGACTGGGAAACTGGTCAGAGTTGAGGGAAAGATGGATGGTGCTAAATACAGGGATATTCTTGAACAAAAACTGTACCACTCTGTGTGTGATTTGAGGCTAGGACGGAGGTTCACCTTCCAGCAGGACAATGACCCCAAACACACTGCTAAAGCAACACTTGAGTGGTTTAAGAGGTGACTCGGTTAAATTGATGATAGGCAACTCCTATCCTCATATTGATTAGTGGTTCCAAATTAATAATAACTACTGCAGTAGGGAACAGACACAAAAGATACGCTCAGCATCTTTCCAAATAACTGTTCTGCTTTATTATGACGCAATTGAAGGTTTTTATGCACATGATTACGTAGGTATCACATTAATATTACAATTGTACGTTCATGGTAACAAGGGGCGTTACATAGGCAGACTAATTCTAATCAGGACTCGAAAGAATGTAAACATTTACTGAAAACATTATTAGTGCTGTGTGCACAGTGAGGGCAGTGTGCAATACATACAAAATACAATACAATTTCCATTACAGTCTCCCCTCTTTTGATCAATGTTTTGATCACTAACCGTACCTGCTATCACCTTTAACCTGGAACCTCCACACGCTTAGGTGGAGGTAGTCCTGGCCAAAGAGGCAAAAAAAAAACTCCATTGTGGAAAAAATAATAGCTGAGCAACTTTTTCATTACCAAATGACTTTTCATTGTGAAAAACAAATGATTGATAAGACATATTTACAGATTATAAACATATTTAAACATGTAAATGTGTTGGAATGGCCTAGTTAAAGCCCAGACCTCAATCCAAAAGAAAATCTGTGGTCAGACTTAAAGATTGCTGTTCACAAGCGCAAACCATCCAACTTGAAGGAGCTGGAGCAGTTTTGCAAGGAGGAATGGGCAAAAATCCCAGTGGTAAGATGTGGCAAGCTCATAGAGCCTTATCCAAAGCCACTTGGAGCTGTGATAGCCGCAAAAGGTGCCTCTACAAAGTATTAACTTTAGGGGGGTGAATAGATTTGCACATTGACTTTTTCTGTTATTCTGTCCTATTTGTTGTTTGCTTCACAATAAAAAAAAAACATCTTCAAAGTTGTGGGCATGTTCTGTAAATTAAATGATGCAAATCCTCAAACAATCCATGTTAATTCCAGGTTGTGAGGCAACAAAACTCAAAAAATGTCAAGGGGGGTGAATACTTTTGCAAGGCACTGTATATCACATTTCAAATTTTTTGAATAAAATCTTTATTTTATGCAACAATTTATTGTAGGGAGCATGACAGGCTTTCTAGTTATAAAGTCCAGCAGCATCCACATGCATAACTTAGTGTTGCCTCTACAAGAAGAGAGAGATAAAGTATTTCCCTCCTCTGAGCTATTCAGCTGTGTGTGTAACCTTTCCTTAAAGAGGTCATAACCTTAGAAAAAAAATGCTGTAAAATACCTGGCTGATCCTGTGTCCCCTATGTGACCTGACCACGGTAATTGTGGTTGTAATCATGGCTGCTGATCCATAATACCATGGTCAGTTTATGTGCCTCCATCATCCCGTTCTGTTAGAGTCTCTCCTCTCTCCCCCTCCCTCCCTGCCTGTCAGTTCTTAGTGTGTGAAGATCTCCAAACTCACTCCTCCCCTCCGGTCGTTATACCGTATTTACTGTGTGGCAATATGGTCGTCATATGATGGTCTTGGGCGGGAAGTGGTTATTGTGGTTGTAAAGTCAGTAAAATTACTGCAAGTTCCTCTGTTATAACAAGGTATAATACACAATACACATGTCTCGATGTTTTTTAAAATGTTGTTGCTAGCTTATTTCAGAGCACTGCTGTGCGGTCCCATGATCTCCCGCCGCTCTCTTCCTTCAATCTAAGGACTATAGTGGGAGGGGCTGAGCAGACAGCACAGCGGTCATGTGACCTCCCGGCTGACATCAGAGGGGAAACTCAGCCCCTCCTGGAGTAGTTTTTGGATCGTGGGAGGAGAGCAACGGCAGGTCACGTGACCGCACAGCGGCACTCTGAAATAAGGTAGCTATTTATTTACTTCAGCCCCGGAAGGATTTTCCTCTTTAATGACCAGGCCATTTTTTGTGAAACGGCACTGCGTCGCTTTAACTAACAATTGTGCAGTCGTGCGACGTTGTACCCAAACAAAATTTATGTCCTTTTTTTCCCACAAATAGAGCTTTCTTTCGTTTGCGCAAAAGTTATAGAGTCTACAATATAGGGGATAGCTTTATGGCCTTTTTATTATTATTTTTTTACTAGTAATGGCGGCGATCTGCGTTTTTAGCGCGAATGCGACATTGTGGCTGACAGATCAAACAATTTTGACACTTTTTTGGGACCACTGACATTTATACAGCGATCAGTGCTATAAAAAGCCACTGATTACTGCGTAAATGTCACTTGCAGGGAAAGGGTTAACACTAGGGGCGATCAAGGGGTTCCCTAGGTGTGTTCTAACTGTGAGGGGATAGGACTGACTAGAGGAGGAGCCAGATTGTTGTTTCTACTTAGTCAGAACAGACGATCTGTTTCTCCTCCCCTGTCAGAACCGGGATTTGTGTGTTTACACACACAAATCCCGGTTCTAGCTCTCGTGCCCGCGATTGCGGGTGACCGGCAGCGATCGTGCCTGCCGGCCATGCACATCGGCTCCAGGGATACACTGCGGGTGCATACGCATGCACCTGCTATAGAGCTTTGAAGAGCCGACTGACCATGAAGGCGATTCACGCAGGCGTGCCAACCTGTCGCAGTACAACTATGGCGGCTGGTCAGAAAGTAGTTAAAAAAACATTGACACTGTGTATTATACTTTGTTATAACAGAGGGGCTGACAGTAGTTGCATTCAATGACTTTACAACCACATTAACCACTTCCCGCCCAAGACCATCATATAACGTCCTGGAATTTGAGTGGAGATATCTCAATGATGGGTGCAGCTGCACCCATCATTCAGATTTCTTCTTTTTCTGCCGGCGATTCCCTACACCGTAAGAACAATCATAGTGGCTGTTTAGCCGCTTGTACTGTATTTGGCTCCATCCATCTTCACATCAACTCTGACCAGCTTCCCTGTCCCTGCTGAAGAAAAGCATCCCCACAACATGATGCTGCCACCACCATGTTTCATGGTAGGGATGGTGTGTTCAGGGTGATGTGCAGTGTTAGTTTTCCACCACACATAACGTTTTTCTTTTAGGTCAAAAACTTCCATTTTAGTCTCATCTGACCAGAGCACCTTCTTCCACATGTTTGCTGTGTCCCCCACATGGCTTCTTACAAACTGCAAACGTGACTTCTTTTGGCTTTCTTTCACCAATGTCTCTCTTCTTGATACTCTTCCATAAAGGTCAGATTTGTGGAGAGCACGACTAATAGTTGTCCTGTGGACAGGTTCTCCCACCTGAGCTGTGGATCTCTGCGGCTGGCTGCTTCTCTGATTAATGCTCTTTTTGCCCGGCCTGATTTTGAATCTAGCTGCTATTTAATGTATGAATCAGAGTGGGGGGGGGGGATGTTTGCCCAGGGTCCAACCAATATTAAAGAGGGCCCTGGTATACGGATCTGTGCACAGTATTTAACTCCAGTACCAGTGAATCCAGTGCTGCCGCCTTAAAGGGAGATTGTTCTGTCAGATCTGCAGACATCTCAAGTCTCCCGGAAGGTGCGGGAGACTCCCGCACACCCGCAAACGCCTCACGTTCTCCTGGGAATGATCGGTGCGGTGGGGATCAGCTGTGATCACAATCTCCTTTGTATAGATTTTTAGCTGAGAGCCACTTCTCCTTCTCTCCCTCCCGCGGCTGACGGCTAAAACGCTATACAGGGAGATCGGTGATCACAGCTGTCCTTCGCACCAATCATCCCTAGCTGCTCTGTGTACTCCTCCCCCGGCCCCCTCCATGTCCAACTAAGCCCCCCCCTGTTCTCTTCCGCCCCCCCTCATCCCCCGCAGCCGGCTCCCCTCCTCTCCTCTCCTCTCCCACCAGCTGCGGGGGGGGGGACTAGTAATACTACATAGTGAGCGAAATTGCTCCTGTGTCCTGTGATTGCTGAGCAGAGTAAACTGTCTATACTCTGCTCAGTTTATGAATGAATAGGAGCCGCTGTCTCCTGTTCATTCATCATCAGTGCTGAGAAAGGGACTGGGGAATGTGTCCTCAGTCCCTTTGTCCGTCTCAAGGGGGAGATGTCAGGGGTCTGTTTAGACCCCTAACATCGCACCAAAGCCCCCAAAAAATATTGTAAAAAAATTCTAAAAAATGAAAAAGTTTAAAAAAATAAAATAAACTACTGACACCACTCTCCCCTGCCCAACCAACACTGTCCACTGCCCCAACCCCCTCCCCCCAAAAAGCATTGTGAAAAAAAAAAGCGCCACCTTTTTGAAATGAGTTTTTGCAGGTTGGGATGTCTGGATCTGACCCCGCCATGCCCCCCTGTGCCCCCCGCTGTGAGTGTCTGCAGGGATCCAGGAGCCTCTGTCACAAATGGTGAGAGCAGGCGGTGGCAGCTGATGGCCTCTGTGAGGGCCACATTACAAGGCCTGGCAGGCTGGATTTGGTGTTTGCCACATGTGGTCTAGGCTCCTAAAACACAGGAAAATAAAAGGAAAAGGTAATAAATATAGCTAATATGTTTTTAAAGTACAGATTCCTTTACAGTATGAATATTTATTTTACATTTTATTTGTATTGTTAAAATTTTTTGCCAATGTTTATCCACAGAAAGTCACCTCTCCTGTAAAACTGTGTGACCAATCACAGTTCAGCCAGGGGGAAGTTTTGCACTGGACACATCAGGGATCACATTTCCATCAGTTGGAGGATTAATATGTTGGAGATGAAGTACAAGAAGTGGTGAAGGTGGAGAGACGAATATTCATTCTTCATTAAAGAATATATAAACCCAACATTTCATATACCTGATATGTGGCTGCTGCACCATGTACTTGTATGAGAAAGTCTCCTGTTCTCTATGCATTGCTTCCTTTTTATGAAATCCCTGGTGTTCCTACCAGTCCCTCTGCTTTTCTATTAAAAACTGACCACACTAGGCATGAGAGCAAAGTGTGGTCAGTTCTCTAGCTGTGCTGGGAACTCAGCCTGCTCTCCTCCAAGGATCAGATTTCTCCTCCTCCAGCTCTCTAGTCAGCTGAGAACAGAGGGAATATGATCACTTAAAAGAGGAAAAGACGTTATGTATAATTATATATATATATATATATATATATATATATATATATATATAAATATACACAGTTGCAATAAAAAGTATGTGAACCCTTTTGGAATGATATGGATTTCTGCACAAATTGGTCATAAAATGTGATCTGATCTTCATCTAAGTCACAACAATAGACAATCACAGTCTGCTTAAACTAATAACACACAAAGAATGAAATGTTACCATGTTTTTATTGAACACACCATGTAAACATTCACAGTGCAGGTGGAAAAAGTATGTGAACCCTTGGATTTTATAACTGGTTGAACCTCATTTGGCAGCAATAACTTCAACTAAACGTTTCCTGTAGTTGCAGATCAGACGTGCACAACGGTCAGGAGTAATTCTTGACCATTCCTCTTTACAGAACTGTTTCAGTTCAGCAATATTCTTGGGATGTCTGGTGTGAATTGCTTTCTTGAGGTCATGCCACAGCATCTCAATCGGGTTAAGGTCAGGACTCTGACTGGGCCACTCTGAAAGGCGTATTTTCTTCTGTTTAAGCCATTCTGTTGATTTACTTCTATGCTTTGGGTCTTTGTCCTGTTGCAACACCCATCTTCTGTTGAGCTTCAGCTGGTGGACAGATGGCCTTAAGTTCTCCTGCAAAATGTCTTGATAAACTTGGGAATTCATTTTTCCTTCGATTAAGCAATCCAGCCAGGCCCTGACGCAGCATATCAGCCCCAAACATGATGCCCCCACCACCATACTTCACAGTTGGGATGAAGTTTTGATGTTGGTGTGCTGTGCCTCTTTTTCTCCACACATAGTATTGTGTGTTTCTTCCAAACATCTCAACTTTGGTTTCATTTGTCCGCAGAATATTTTGCCAGTACTGCTGTGGAACATCCAGGTGCTCTTGTGCAAACCGTAAACGTGCAGCAATGTTTTTTTTGGACAGCAGTGGCTTTCTCTGTGGTATCCTCCCATGAAATCCATTCTTGTTTAGTGTTTTACGTATCGTAGTCTCACTAACAGGGATGTTAGCATATGCCAGAGACTTTTGTAAGTCTTTAGCTGACACTCTAGGATTCTTCTTCACCTCACTGAGCAGTCTGCGCTGTGCTCTTGCAGTCATCTTTACAGGACGCCCACTCCTAGGGAAAGTAGCAGCAGTGCTGAACTTTCTCCATTAATAGACAATTTGTCTTACCGTAGACTGATGAACAGCAGAGTGGTGGGAACAATGGCCCACTGTTGCTGACAGTGTATGTGTGTGTGGGGGGGTGATAATGCCCCAAGGCCCAGATAAAAGCAAGCAAAGGGCCACATCTAGCCCCATGGCCACAGTTTCGAAAATCGGAAAATCTGACAACAGACCGTCATCTGCCAAAAATTTACTAGCCTGCCATCCAACACTTGTTTGCGGAAAGTTGGACAACAATTGTCTGATGGAGTGTACTAATGGTCGGATTTTTAGGCCAATAGTCTGTCATCACACAATTCCCTGGTGAAAATCTGATCGTGTGTACGAGGCTTTAGATTGGGATGGCAAGAAAAGTTCATGTAATGTAAAGGCAGGGGTCCCAATACTTTTGGTAATATAGTGTAAATAGGCAGCTCTAGGTACCCATGAATTATGACACCCTTACGTACAAATTCTGCTCCCTGTTATATGATTGTTTTAGAAAAAAAATAATGCTAGAAAGAGCTATGGGACTGCAGTTTGTTTTACATGCAGGATCCCTTTTTCACCAGTACAGTCTATTGCAGTGGTTCTCAACTTCTGTCCTCAGGACCCACTAACAGGCCAGGTTTGCAAGATAACTGAAATACATCACAGGTGAGATCATTTGCTGCTCAGTGATTGCAGTGTTCTAGTCTGCATCTCCTCAAGGAAATACTTAAAATCTGGCCTGTTAGTGGGTCCTCCTGAGGACAGGAATTGAGTACCACTGGTCTATTGCTCATCCCCTCATTCAATTGCCATTTCAGGTTGGGTAGAAGCTGCAGCAGAATCTGAACTTTCATAATAGTGGGGCCCTGAGTAGCTCCTGAAATAAGAATTCCTGTCAAACTAATGAACTGTTCTTTTATACAAATTTAGGTGAGTTTTGGACTATATCTACTGACCTTCATTTTCAAGATAAACTAGCAATCATGCCTGTACACTAATAATAAAAAAAGGAAAAATGTGTACATGTGTGTGTATATATAAAGAAAAAAAAAATGAACGTTCAGTATCTACCTTAAAAAGTGTTTGTGTTTAATGCTGTATTAAATAGAACAAAGAAGAAAAAAATATATTTAAATGGTATATTATAAAATAATAAAATATATAATCTGTTACTATGTCCAGATATACCTATCATAAGAGAATTATGCCATTGATTTTTTTGCTGGGCTTTACCTGAATTTTAAAAGCATTGTACCTGCGCCTTGTGTTTTTCACCTGCATAAGATGTACATTGATCATGTAGTTTCATGGTGTAATTTGTTGCCCTGTACACACAGCCCATAGCAGAGGAAATCTTCACATTTCTGTGTCTCACAGGCAGCAATCAGGGGTTCTTCGAGTCTGGGGGGCAAAAACGTTAACTTCTCCATTAGGCTCCATTCATCCTGCAGTCTCTGGGCCCAATCTGGGAGGTCACTCACATCCTCCAGTACCTTCGGACTCCTGTAATCACAGAGCAGCACTCAGGGCCAGAAAGATGCATCAACCTTTCTTGGTGTAACCCAGTGGCATAACTAGAACCTTCAGGGTCCAATGCAAGAAACCATGAAGGGCCCCCCTTCCCCCCCTGGAAACATCCACGGCCCTCCCTATTCATGTGCCTGGCCCCTTTCAGGACACTGGACACATGAAATACTATGGCGGGGATAGGCAGGGGGTGTGTATTTTGAAACACGTGATTAGAGCCAGAGGCTCTAAGAGGCTTCAAAATAGGGTGGGCTCGGGGCGCAGAGCACTGCATCCCGATCCCAGCCTGTTGTGTGGCATAGCGAAATAATTTTTGCTATTTTCACACTAACGTTCCTCCCTGCCAATCAGCAGGCAGGTCAGTGAGACCTGTCACCCGATTGGCCAAAGCATTAGGCGATCCTATTGGACACCTAACGCTTTGGCGGAAGAGGAGACGTGGCGGAGGAAGCCTGAGGAGCCGAGCGGACACAGGAGCCGCAGCCGCCGCTTCCCGCCGATGAGGAGAGCCGCCGCCTCCCGCCGAGGAGGAGAGCCCCGTCACTCCAGGAGAGGAGCAGAGCCATGCCACAAGGACGGTAAGTGCCGCCGGACAGGCCACAGGGGAGGGGGGGTTAGTGAAGTGACAGCCGAGCCAGGGGACGTGCCTGGCTGCATTTGATCGGCACAAGTGTCTGCATATACTGGCCACAAATGGCTGCGTATGATGGGCACAAGTCGCTGCATTTGATTGGCACAAGTGGCTGCTGCATATGATGGGCACAAGTGGCTGCATATGATGGGGCACAGTGGCTGCATATGATGGGCACAAGTGGCTGCATATGATGGGCACAAGTGGTTGCATATGATGGGCACAGTGGCTGCGTTTTATGGGCACAATGGCTGCATTTTATGGGCACAATTGCTGCATTTAATGGGCACAGTGAGGCTGCAATTGATGGGGGGAGGGGGTTCAGTATTTTTCAGTTTGTTTGCCCCCCCAAAAATTTTGAGCTCCAGCCGCCACTGCGTCACACAGTTCCTCTCACTGTGTCTGCGGAAGCTTATGCCATCAGGTGCATCCTTCCCGGGCTCCCTGATGAGATGGGAGAGCCCAGTAAAGGTGACGGCAGCAGCAGCAGGAGGAGGGGGAACCACCTGTAAAAGTGATTCAGCAGCTGTATAGCCGCTAGGATCGCTTTTGACTGATAGGGATTCGCTGGCTCATACAGGCCTCATCCCGATATAACCACTTCCCCCCATATGATGTCCTATGGATGGGAAGTGGGTAATCAGAGCCCCATACTTTTTCATCCCTTACAATTCTATACAAATTGTGTAAAATTCAACTTTCATTGCACCCTTGAAAAAGTCACGTGCCCAGTGACGATACGCGTGGGGAGAAGGAGCCTGTGACGCTCTTGGTAGTGTGCAGTCTGCAAGTGATTCAATCAGCAGCAGCACGGAGCTAAGTGTAAACTGACCATATTAACGGGAAATGCGATCTATGTTGTAGGGATCATGTGAGTGAATCTATTTTGGGTCTTTGCTTCATGTGTGAATTGGCTGATATTTGCGCAATGGTATTTTCCCATTCTTATGTTTCATATGGGGGAGAACACTAGAACCGGAAAGTAATCGATCCATGCCGGCAGATGAACGGGATTGAGCCTATCCACCGCTGATCCATCTAAACTCACATAGCCCTGATTTAAAGCAAAGAGGAGGTATCATTTTGCTTCTAATTAGCAAACCAATTACAACCATTATTTGAGGTGTATTGGATTTTATATAATTTTATCACTATCTCACAAGAACATTGGTTATAGAACATTATATATTGGAATAAGATCCCCGGGAGGTCTTTCACTAATAAGGGAATTTCATATGAAGGTTCCGAACACATTGTATTTCATTATTTTTATTTTATATGTTTTGATTTGGTTTTCACTGCTCATGATTTGTAAAAAGTTCTAAACAATGTATTCACTCATTTTAGGATGTGTTTTGTTAACACAATGAGGTAGCATGAGATCAATTGGATAATACGAGCGCATCACTTTATTTATTTATTATTTCATTGAAAAAGACTGTCTGCTGCTCTAAGTTTTACAGCTGCTATGTAAAGATTGTTAGAGAGGGAGCAAAAAGGAGCACAACTACCTCTATGTACAGGCACTTTTAGATGGAAGGCCAAGAAGATTGGAATGGGTCATTTAAATCCAATGAAGCTTGTATTTTACAGAAACTAATTTACTGAATATGTTATTTTAATACACAGCATTTTGGGTGTTTTTTGATAAAAAACAGCACATGTTAGAAACAGAAAGTGCAAAAGTCCACACTTAGTATCAGTAAAATTCTGAAATGCTTCAATGCACCTGTCATATAAAAATCACCTTTCTTTCCTCTTCCTTATAGTTATGATTAAAGCATTTTTCCATTGCCTTGAACTAAAAGCCTAATCCCAGTTGATGTTTTTTCTATCAAATCTATTGCTCAGAATGTCAAAATATAAAAAGTTTAGCCCTGGCTGCAATACTCACTTCCTCTCTAGTGCTGTCCACCAAAGCCTCAACTTTTGGTGGTCCAGCACAAGTCATCTTGTGAGTTAAAGCAGCGGTCCCCAAACTCCCCAGCACCAGGGACCGGCCTCAGCGATGGCAACCCCTTCACAGACCGAGGGAGGGGGGTTGGTGCTGCCTGTTACCTCTGGGAGGGAAGAATAAGGCTGTGGGGGGTTGGGGCTGTGTAGCCTGTTACCTCCCCCTTGTGTGAGCACAGCCTGTCAACTCCAGGGGGGAGGTATGTGTGCAGCCTATCACCTGGAGGGGGGAGGAGAGTGTTGGTGCAACCTGTCACCTCCGGAGGGTGTGGGCGTGTGCTGCCTGTCACCACTGGGCCGGCCCAGCTCTCCTCCCTCCTCTTCTTCTTCTTCTCCCATCTCTGTAGATAAGGTGACCACAGAGAGGGAAGGGAGTAGTAGTGCTAGAAGAAGGGGAGCAGGTGTCCACTAGTGGTGGGATGGTGGCAGTGCAGGTTGTGCTGGCTAACTCACCTGCTGTCCAACCCCAGCTCCCAACAGGCCACGGATGGGCCTGTGGCCCGGACGTTGAAGAACCCTGTGTTAAAGGACATCCATTATTACCCACTCTCTATGAGTGTGCAGCCCCATGGACCCACCCCCTGGAGGGCGTGTCTCCAAGAACTGTGCACTCACAGTGCACTGATGAAGGATGCAGAGAATAACATTATTATGGAAATATTTTTTAAATTGTGTTCATTTACATATACCGTTCCTGTTTCTGATGTCAGTAGCTCATATCAGGGATTCAAACATGTTTGGGACAAACATGGATCAATGCTCAGACAAAAAAGTTAACTAAAAAAGATGCAAAAAAGATGTATAAAAAAACGTTCTATTGTTTCTATGTTTCTATCATAATAAACACCACTGGGTTACTAGGAATGCAAAAAAAAAAAAAAAATCACTTTTGTAAAGCTGGAAAAAAGAAACTTAATTAATTAAAAACTTCAGCCCTGGATGGATTTGCCCCCTTAATGACCAGGCCAATTTTTGCGATACGGCACTGCGTCGCTTTAACTGACAATTGCAACGGCCGTGCGATGTTGTACCCAAACAAATTTGTCGTCCTTTTTTTCCCATAAATAGAGCTGTCTTTTGGTGGTATTTGATCAGCTCTGGGGTTTTTATTTTTTGCGCTATAAACAAACAAATGGAAAGAGAGAGTTAACCCCTGGGGTGGGACTTTTAAGGCACTCAAAAACGTATATACAAAAAAGTATATCAATTTATTTGAAAAATATGATTAAAATTGTATCACAAATAAGTACACATGAAAATTACCAAATACACTGGAAATGCACATATACAGAATGGTACTGTCGATGGATGTCCTCAACCCAACGCGTTTCAGAGTCTGTGTTTGTCTCCATACTGGCAGATCTCCTCAGCTCTCCATCTTAGGCTGTAGGCCTCCAATCACAGGTAGGTCCCAATATATCTAGATGCAATGCCAGTAGGTCCTATAAATTACAATATGTACTCTATTTCTTATTATATTCTTACATTTTCTCTTTTTGTAAGGCCCTGCCTGTCTAACCTCAGTGGTCCTGAATCCACACCATCAAGGGATGGGGTCCCCTTTAGAGACCTCCCCGTAGTTTTATGTTATGATCTAATTTGTAGATATCAGTATAACATAAACCTATCACGAGCAAGGTGATCAAGGATTCCCCGAGACTGTGTTTTGCTTTTAAAGTGTCATGGAATATATTTGTATACACTACTGGATTGTCTGTAAGTAGAGGTCAATCTTGATGATGTGCCCACCTTCCAGCCTGATGTCTCATTGCCTGCCTTCCAGCCTGGTGTCTCATTGCCTGCTTTCCAGCCGGATGTCTTGATATTGGTGTCTCAGCCTGAAGTTTCGGTGCCCGTGTGTCAGCCTGAAGTTTCGGTGCCCGTGTGTCAGCCTGTAGTTTCAGTACCCATGTGTCAGCTTGGAGTTTCGGTGCCCGTTACCCAGTCTGCTGAGCCGGTGCCCTTTACTCTGTCTACTAAATCGGAGTCCGTCACTCGGCCTGTTAAGCCAGTACCCTTTATTCGGTTTGCCGGACCAGTGCCCAGTGTCCAGCTCGCTGGGCCGGGGCCTGTTACCTGGCCCACTGGGCCGGGGCCCGTTACCCCGCCTGTTGAGCCGGTGCCTGTGATCCAGCCTGCCCTTACGGTGCTCGCTGTTTGGCCTAATGTTCCAGAGCCTGCTGCCCAGCTCGACGACCCGGAGCCTGCTGCCAAGCTCGACGACCCGGAGCCTGCTGCCCAGCTCAACGACCCAGAGCCAGCTGTCTGCTCTGATGTGCCCGCTGTCTGCTCTGATGTGCCCACTGTCTGGTTTGATGTATCTGATGCCCAGCCTGAAGTATCCGATGCCCAGCCTGATGTGCCCTCATCTGTTGTTCGGTTTGAGGCCATAAACTTTGAACAATTTCATCTAGTTCGAGCGTCCAGAGGCCGCTCCTTTGAGGGGGGTACTGTCATGAAAAGGTTTACCCGTTGGTGGTGCTATAGGTCTCTTGGATCGCAGTACCAGTGTCCACCAGCGGGTCTTCCAATACCTAGGACTTGTAATATGAGGACTCACCTGCTGGTGGCACTGTTGCATCCTCGGGCCGTAGTACCGGTGTCCACCAGCGGGTGTACTCCGGCAGTGTGGAGCAGACAGCACCCTCTGCGCTCAGGTGTAACGTGAGGTCAATTACTGCAGCCTTATAAATACCCGGCAAGCCCTCACAGGCTTGCCTTGGTATCTTTCTTCCTTGCGCCCTGACCTGTAACCTGTATCTGTAACCTGTATCTGAACCTGAACCTGCTCCTGAGCCTGTATCCGATCCCATCCTGATCCTGTCCCTCCTGTGTTCCTATTCCCTTGTAGCCATATCCCATCCATTATCTCCCTCTTCTATCCTGCCCTTGTTCAGTTGCTGATCCCCTGTGTATGACCCTGGCCTGGCTAACGTGTTTGATTTCGGTACTTCCCTTTGGCTGTATATATTATCTGTTGTCTGTGGGTTTCTGTTGGTTGGTTAAGCACTATTTATATTTGGGGTGTTTGTTTATTTATATCACTTATCTTAAATAAACATTATTCTTATTCACTTTACATGCGTTTTGGTTTCCTCTTTGCAGTCCACACAATCTGGTCACACCTGTTCATGACAAGATGTATGATTCCTCTCTCATCCCTGATGAAGGAGACAAACACAGACTCCGAAACGCGTTGGGTTGAGGACATCTATCGACAGTACCATTCTGTATATGTGCATTTCCAGTGTATTCTGCTGTTATTTCCATGTGTACTTATCTGTGATACGATTTTAATCATGTTTTTCAAATAAATTGATGTACTTTTATATATATATACAGTAAGAGTACCTTAAAAGTCCCACCCCAGGGGTTCACTCTCTTTCCAATAGATTTAGGGATGTGGCACATCTAGAAGTGACTATCACCAATTAATCTTGTATATATACACAAACAAAGAGCGACAATTTAAAAAAAATTACATATCCTAAAAAATAAATAAAAAACATTTATTTATCAGTTTAGACCAATATATTCTTCTACATATTTTTGGTATATAAAAAAAAAAAAAAATCGCAATAGGCGTATATTGATTGGTATGCGCAAAATTTATAGCGTTTACAAACTATGGGATGGATTTAGGGACTTTTATTGTTTTTTATTGTTTTTACTAGTAATGCCAATTAGGTGGGACTGCGACATTGCGGCGGACAAATCTAACC
Organism: Aquarana catesbeiana; assembly: GCF_042186555.1. Taxonomy (NCBI): domain Eukaryota; kingdom Metazoa; phylum Chordata; class Amphibia; order Anura; family Ranidae; genus Aquarana; species Aquarana catesbeiana. The sequence continues at coordinate 387,287,381 of NC_133329.1, read as the reverse complement.
CCAAATTACACTTTTTGGGGACCAGTGACGTTATTACTGTAGCACTGGGATTTATTTGCCATCTAAAGTAAATGCTAAATAATGGACAATGCTATTAGATTGGTATTTGGCTCCCTCTAGTGGTATGTAATGGGAATGAGACTTGTTTAACTTTCACATAGAGCATGAAGGAAAACCTATACAGGAAGTGACTTGATTACTTGTGAAAGGACTCGCATACTTACCAACTGTCCCGGATTTCCCGGGACATTCCCGGGATTTGGACTCTTTTCCCGATTTTATTGTTTCCCGGTCCACAGAAATCCGTTTTTTCACGATTTATCCCTGCCACCACTAGAGGTCCATGGCCGGCGGAGACAATGCCGCCATTTTTAAGAAGTCCAGGAATGGCTGGGTGGCTAGATGAAGCTCCTGCATCGCCGTCTACCCCCCCCCGCCCCGCTGCCGGTCTGTTATGAAAAGGGGCGGGGGTTCTATTGTAACCACGCAGCCGGCGGAGGGAGACATTATTTTGTACACCCCCTCCTACTAGGACACTTGAGGTAAGGGGGGGCACTGCTGGGGACACCTGATGTAAGGGGGGCTCCGCTGGTGACACCTGATGTAGGGGGGGCTCCGCTGGGGACACCTGATGTAAGGGGGGCTCCACTGGGGACACCTGATGTAAGGGGGGCTCCGCTGGGGACATCTGATGTAAGGGGGGGCTCCGCTGGTGACACCTGATGTAAGGGGGGCTCCGCTGGGGACATCTGATGTAAGGGGGGGCTCCGCTGGTGACACCTGATGTAAGGGGGGGCTCCGCTGGGGACACCTGATGTAAGGGGGGCTCCGCTGGGGACACGTGATGTAAGGGGGGCTCCACTGGGGACACCTGATGTAAGGGGGGCTCCGCTGGGGACACCTGATGTAAGGGGGGCTCTGCTGGGGACATCTGATGTAAGGGGGGGCACCGTTGGGGACATCTGATGTAAGGGGGGGCTCTGCTGGGAACATCAGATGTAAGGGGGTAAGGGGGGCTCCACTCGGGACACCTGATGTAAGGGGGGCTCTGCTGGTGACACCTGATGCAAGGGGGGCTCCGCTAGGGACATCTGATGTAAGGGGGGCTCCGCTGGTGACACCTGATGTAAGCGGGGCTCCGCTGGTGACACCTGATGTAAGTGGGGGGCTCCGCTGGGGACACCTGATGTAAGGGGGGCTCCGCTGGTGACACCTGATGTAAGGGGGGCTCCGCTGGGGACATCTGATGTAAGGGGGGCTCCGCTGGGGACATCTGATGTAAGGGGGCTCCGCTGGGGACATCTGATGTAAGGGGGCTCCACTGGTGACACCTGATGTAAGGGGGGCTCCGCTGGGGACACCTGATGTAAGGGGGGGCTCCGCTGGGGACATCTGATGTAAGGGGGCTCCGCTGGGGACACCTGATGTAAGGGGGGCTCCGCTGGGGACATCTGATGTAAGGGGGGGCTCCGCTGGGAACATCTGATGTAAGGGGGTAAGGGGGGCTCCACTCGGGACACCTGATGTAAGGGGGGCTCTGCTGGTGACACCTGATGTAAGGGGGGGCTCCGCTGGTGACACCTGATGCAAGGGGGGCTCCGCTAGGGACATCTGATGTAAGGGGGGCTCCGCTGGTGACACCTGATGTAAGCGGGGCTCCGCTGGTGACACCTGATGTAAGTGGGGGGCTCCGCTGGGGACACCTGATGTAAGGGGGGCTCCGCTGGTGACACCTGATGTAAGGGGGGGCTCCGCTGGGGACATCTGATGTAAGGGGGGCTCCGCTGGGGACATCTGATGTAAGGGGGGCTCCGCTGGGGACATCTGATGTAAGGGGGCTCCACTGGTGACACCTGATGTAAGGGGGGCTCCGCTGGTGACACCTGATGTAAGGGGGGGCTTCGCTGGGGACATCTGATGTAAGGGGGCTCCGCTGGGGACACCTGATGTAAGGGGGGCTCCGCTGGGGACATCTGATGTAAGGGGGGCTCTGCTGGTGACACCTGATGTAAGGGGGGCTCCGCTGGGGACATCTGATGTAAGGGGGGCACCACTGGGGACATCTGATGTAAGGAGGGCACCGCTGGGGACACCTGATGTAAGGAGAGGCTCCGATGGGGACACCTGATGTAAGGGGAGTCTCCGCTGGGGACATCTGATGTAAGGAGGGGCTCCGCTGGGGACATCTGATGCAAGGACGGGCTCCGCTGGGGACATCTGATGCAAGGACAGACTCTGCTGGGACACCTGATGCAAGGACGAACTCTGCTGGGGGCACCTGATGCAAGGACGGACGGATGGCAGCAGGCAAAGTGGCAGATGACACGCTCAGGGATCCCACTGATCCGGCATTATTATGAGTTGAATGATTTCTTTTTATATTACAATGTAATAATAGAAATAATGCACTTCAATCATCTTGACACCATAACAACCATGGTGCCGAGATGATTGAAGGTGTTTGGAGTATCTTTATCTGCTGGTTGTTAAACTTTCTAGAATACACATATTTCCATTGTTGTGTAGGATCTGGGCCTGCTGTCCCTCCATCCCTCTCCCCCCCTTTCCCTCTCCATCCCTCATTCATCTCAGACTCTAACCACACCCCCTTTGAGCCATGCCCACTTAAGACACGCCCACTATTTTGTGTCCATTTTTCGCCGTGACGCGCTTCGCGCACCACATTTTTACTTTGCCCCTGTGCCACGCCTACAAACACATGCCCCGCCCCCTAATTATAATAAGACTCCGACTACAGCCAAAAAAGTGTACCTAAAAAATGTTTTTCAATGTTGGCAACTATGGACTCACTATGAACTCACCTACCCACAATGCCCACTCACCTACCGATGAACACTAGTGGCTGAACTTCATGCTGGGTAGGTATTAAAAGGCCCAGCGCGGCCATTTTTCGCTCTCTTCTGGATGTGTGGCCTGCCTGCAGGGATCTGTGAGGGAGTGTTCCGAAGAGCGCGGCCTGCATTGTGCAGAGCGGAACAGCAATTACTGAGAGTGTCTTACCACAGTGTGTTGGAGAAGCTGTGTGATCAGGTCTGAGGATCCAGAACACCGGACGGAGCCTGATGAGGGTCCCGGTCATCTTGCGGAGCCGGTTATCTTGCAGAGCGGAGCAGGGTGACGGTGCTGGCTGGCAGCAGGACTGAGATCACTGGAGTGGAGGTTTCCAACTTTCCAGGCCGGGGGTGGTGAGAGGGTTGTTGCCCAGAAGTTGTTTAACGCACTTAACACACTATAGACTAGTTCCTCAGTGTTGCTGAGACCTGCAGTTCCACAGAGAGGTCTCATTCAAATAGACTGAGTTCAATCAGGCCTCAAAGCCTATACTCCACTGAGAATTGACTGACTGTTCAGGGATATCTACACCGGAGGTAGTTATCAGTGTGTTGCATAGCAGGATTTGTTACCACTCATCATTTTATGCTACTTTATTACCTGTTAAACCCTTGGATTACAAACACTGCAGTATAATAGCTAGCAGAAGAAAGAAGATCAGACACTATACTCCTTACTGGGAGGCTTTGTGCTTCAATTACATTGCAAAGGATTGCATTACACCCCAGGGGGAACTTGTGAGCAACTATATTGTATTGTATTGTTATAATAAGTATTGCATAGAGTGTTGTTAGATTAAGTGTTTGCACGGCTGTACTGGAAGTGGGAAAGTGCCCAGTGTCAAGGTTTTCCCACCCTGAGCACTAGTCAAACTTGGAGACGCGTCAGCATACACCAGTTATTTGGTGTGTGTAGTGAGAATCTTCTATAATATCTTTTATTGTAGTTATTTGTTTGTATAACTAAGACCATGGGGTGTTTCTCTAAATAACTAAATCTCTTTCCAGTAAACTGATTACTTTATTTAACTACAAGTGTGTGTGTGTGACCTTTTGCTGATAACATGGAACCCGGGGTGTCAGAGGGAAAGGTAGACCTGAGTGCCCGGGATAGCCAGTGGGAAATAGAACAAATTAGCAGCTCTCATGGGGGTACCGCTACATTACATTGATCAGTGCTATAAAAATGCTGATCAATGTAAAAATGACACTGGCATGGAAGGGGTTAACACTAGGGGGCGATCAAGGGATTAACTGTGTTCCCTCAGCGTGTTCTAACTGTAGGGGGGATGGGCTGGCAGGGAGATGACAGAGATCACTGTTCCTGATCACTGGGAACAATAGATCTCTGAGATGCCCCCTGTAAGAAAGGGGATACACTTGTTTACACAGGCAGATCCCTATTCTGCCTCTCTGTACAACAATCGCGGGTCGCCGGCGGACATCGAGTCCGCCTGACCCGTGGGCGCGCTCCAGCAGCATGCAGTGGGAGCTAAAGCGTGCCGCTGGCGACCACCCTGCCAGTGTAGTACAATGTCACTATGGTGACACTGAACTACTTTGATGACAGTATGTGAAAAAATGTTTAAAAATTGAATACAAAACGATTACATTTTTTTTTAACATGCTGTCACCAGTCAGTGACACTGATGAGGAGGCACGAATATGCCACACTTATGGGCACTGATAGGTGGCACCGATAGGTGGCACAGATGGGTGGCACTGATGGGCACAGATAGGTGGCACTGGTGGGCACAGATAGGCGGCACTGATGGGTGGCATTGATGGGCAGCAGTGATGGGCATTGATGGGCAGCAGTGATAACCAGCACTGACTGGTATCACTAATGGCAACTGATTGGCAATTGTGGGCACAGATTGGTAGCAATTGCGGGCACTGGTTGGCACTGATTGCTGGCAGTGGTGGGCACTCATTGCAGGCACTGGTGGCACTTAATTGTAATCAGGGCACTGATGATCAGTGCACTGGATTACATACCTAGATGTCGCCCTGGGAGGAGATGCCGCTGATCGGCTCTCCTCTCCTCACACTCTGTCAGTGTGAGGCGAGGAGCGCCAATTACCGGCATCTCTGTGTTTACATGTGACCGGCTGCGATTGGACACAGCAAATCACATGGTTAAAGAGCCGTAGTTTTACAGAGATCGGGTCACGCTGTGTCCTACCAACAGGGAGCTGTCCACCCAAAACGAGAGCCGCACCGCCCACCCGTCATTTGACGGTGGCCTGGCGGCAAGTGGTTAAGGACCTCAAGAAATGAGATAGGCTGTCAGTACTTCAGGATTGATTATTTTCAAATACAGTGCCTTGAAAAAGTATTCATACCCCTTAAAATTTTCCACATTTTGTCCTTTTACAACCAAAAACTTACATGTATTTTTATTGGGATTGTATGTGATAGACCAACACAAAGTGGCACATAAATATGAAGTGGAAGGAAAATGAAAAAATGGTTTTCAATTTTTTTTACAAATAAATATCTGAAAAGTGTGGGGTACATTTGTATTCAGTTCCCCTGAGTCAATACTTTGTAGAACCTCCTTTCACTGCAATTATAGCTGCAAGTCATTTTGGAGATGTCTCTACCAGCTTTGCACATCTAAAGAGTGAAATTTTTGCCCATTCTTGTTTGCAAAATATCTCAAGCTCTGTCAGATTGGATGAAAAGCGTTTGTGAACAGCAACTTTCAAGTCTTGCCACAGATTCTCAATTGGATTTAGGTCTGGACTTTGACTGGGCCATTCTAACACATGAATATGCTTTGATCTAAACCATTCCATTGTAGCTCTGGCTGTATGTTTAGGGTCGTTGTCCTACTGGAAGGTGAACCTCCACCCCAGTCTCAAGTCTTTTGCAGACTCTAATGCCCCGTACACACGGTCGGATTTTCCGATGGAAAATGTCCGATCGGAGCGTGTTGTCGGAAATTCCGACCGTGTGTGGGCTCCATCGGACATTTTCCATCGGATTTTCCGACACACAAAGTTGGAGAGCAGGAGATAAAATTTTCCGACAACAAAATCCGTTGTCGGAAATTCCGATCGTGTGTACACAAATCCGACGGACAAAGTGCCACGCATGCTCAGAATAAATAAAGAAATGAAAGCTATTGGCCACTGCCCCGTTTATAGTCCCGACGTACATGTTTTACGTCACCGCGTTTAAAACGATCGGATTTTCCGACAACTTTGTGTGACCGTGTGTATGCAAGACAAGTTTGAGCCAACATCCGTCGGAAAAAATCCTAGGATTTTGTTGTCGGAATGTCCGAACAAAGTCCGACCGTGTGTACGGGGCATAACAGGTTTTCTTCTAAGATTGCCCTGTATTTGGCTCCATCCATCTTCCCATCAACTCTGACCAGCTTCCCTGTCCCTGCTGAAGAAAAGCATCCCCACAACATGATGCTGCCACCTCCATGTTTGATGGTGGGGATGGTGTGTTCAGGGTGATGTGCAGTGTTAGTTAGTTGATGTGTCCCCCACATGGCTTCTTGCAAACTGCAAATGGGACATCTTATGGCTTTCATTCAACAATGGCTTTCTTCTTGCCACTCTTCCATAAGGGCCAGATTTGTGGAGAACACGACTAATAGTTGTCCAGTGGACAGATTCTCCCACCTGAGCTGTGAATCTCTACAGCTCCTAAAGAGTTACCATGGGCCTCTTGGCTGCTTCTCTGATTAATGCTGTGTGTTCACTAAGGTTCTCTAACAAACCTCTGGAGGGCTTCACAGAATAGCTGTATTTATACTTATTTATATATTTTTTCAAGGCACTGTATATACAATGCCTTGAAAAAGTATTTATACCCCTTAAAATTTTCCACATTTTTTCATGTTACAACCTAAAACGTAAATGTATTTTATTGGGATTTTATGTGATAGACCAACACAAAGTGGCATATAATTGTGAAGTGAAAAGAAAATGATAAATGGTCTTCAAATATTTTATAAATAAATATCTGAAAAGTGTGGCGTGCATTTGTATTCCACCCCCTTTACTCTGATAGCCCTAACTAAAATCTATTGGAACCAATTGACTTCAGAAGTCACCAAATTAGTAAATAGAATCCACCTGTGTGTAGGTTAATCTTAGTATAAATACAGCTGTTCTGTGAAGCCCTCAGGGGTTTGTTAGAGAACCTTAGTAAACAAACAGCATCATGAAGGCCAAGAAACACACCCGACAGGTCAAGGATAAAGTTGTTTAGAAGTTTAAAGCAGGTAAGGTATAAAAAAGTATCCCAAGCTTTGAACATCTCACGGAGCTCTGTTCAATCCATCATCGGAAAATAGAGAGAGTAAGGCACAACTGCAAACCTACCAAGACATGGCCATCCACCTAAACTGAAAGGCCGGGCAAGGAGAGCATTCATCAGAGAAGTAGCCAAGAGGCCCATGGTAACTCTGGAGGAACTGCAGAGATCCACAGCTCAGGCAGGAGAATCTGTTCACAGGACAGGTATTAGTCGTGCTCTCCACAAATCTGGCCTTTATGAAAGAGTGGCAAGAAGAAATACATTGTTGAAAGAAAGCCATAAGAAGTCCCATTTGCAGTTTGCGAGAAGCCATGTGGGGGACACAGCAAACGTGGAAGAAGGTGCTCTGGTCAGATGAGGCCAAAATTTAACTTTTTGGCCTAAAATCAAAAAGCTAGGTGAGGTGGAAAACTAACACTGCACATCACCCTGAACACACCATCCCCACCAGGAAACATGGTGGTGGCAGCATCATGTTGTGGGGATGTATTTCTTCAGCAGGGACAGGGAAGCTGGTCAGAGTTGATGGGAAGATGGAAGGAGCCAAATATAGGGCAATCTTAGAAGAAAACCTGTTAGAGTCTGCAAAAGACTTGAGACTGGGACAGAGGTTCACCTTCCAGCAGGTCAACGACCCTAAACATACAGCCAGAGCTACAATGAAATGGTTTAGATCAAAGCATATTCATGTGTAGGGATGAGCTTCGTGTTCGAGTCGAACCCATGTTCGACTCGAACATCGGCTGTTCGATCGTTCGCCGAATTGCGAACGTTATGGGCCGTTCGCGCTAAATTCGTGTGGCGCGTCACGGCCCATAATTCACTGCGGCATCGCAGTGCATTGCTGGCTGATGATTGGCCAAGCATGCACTATGACCCGCATGCTTGGCCAATCACAGCGCCGTCAGTAGAGAGAGCTGTAATTGGCCAAAGCCAGGGTGGCTTTGGCCAATTATGGCTCAGGGGATTTAGTACACACCCCACACTATATAAGGCCGCCTGCACGGCGGCCCTGTGTAGTGTGTGTTCCGGTGTGCTGAGAGATAGAGAGAGAGAGAGACAGTGTCATTTGATTTGAGTTAGATAGATTAGGCAGAACAGTCAGTCAGTTAGCTGCACTTACAGTGTATTGTGTATATATATGCATCCCAGGTGTTGCATATATATATATACACTGTATTCAGTTTAGCTAGATCCGTTCCTGTTATCTTCTATCTAGACTATTTACATTTAATGCAGTGCGTCCTGCTCACAGTGTTCAGCTAGATCCGTTCCTGCTATTTACATTTAGTGCAGTGCGTCCTGCTCACAGTGTTCAGCTAGATCCGTTCCTGTTATCTTCTAGACTATTTACATTTAGTGCAGTGCGTCCTGCTCACAGTGTTCAGCTAGATCCGTTCCTGCAATTTACATTTAGTGCAGTGCGTCCTGCTCACAGTGTTCAGCTAGATCCGTTCCTGCTATTTACATTTAGTGCAGTGCGTCCTGCTCACAGTGTTCAGCTAGATCCGTTCCTGCTATTTACATTTAGTGCAGTGCGTCCTGCTCACAGTGTTCAGCTAGATCCGTTCCTGCTATTTACATTTAGTGCAGTGCGTCCTGCTCACAGTGTTCAGCTAGATCCGTTCCTGTTATCTTCTAGACTATTTACATTTAGTGCAGTGCGTCCTGCTCACAGTGTTCAGCTAGATCCGTTCCTGTTATCTTCTAGACTATTTACATTTAGTGCAGTGCGTCCTGCTCACAGTGTTCAGCTAGATCCGTTCCTGTTATCTTCTAGACTATTTACATTTAGTGCAGTGCGTCCTGCTCACAGTGTTCAGCTAGATCCGTTCCTGTTATCTTCTAGACTATTTACATTTAGTGCAGTGCGTCCTGCTCACAGTGTTCAGCTAGATCCGTTCCTGTTAAATTCCTACTGACAGGCAGGCTTGTCTGGTTACAGTATATAAAGCTACCTGAAGAAAATTACAGGTGTTCTATTTGATCCTATTAGTACCACGGTCAGGCAGCTAGACTATTTACATTTAGTACAGTGCGTCCTGCTCACAGTGTTCAGCTAGATCCGTTCCTGTTATCTTCCTACTGACAGGCAGGCTTGTCTGGTTACAGTATATAAAGCTACCTGAAGAAAATTACAGGTGTTCTATTTGATCCTATTAGTACCACGGTCAGGCAGCTAGACTATTTACATTTAGTACAGTGCGTCCTGCTCACAGTGTACAGCTAGATCCGTTCCTGTTATCTTCCTACTGACAGGCAGGCTTGTCTGGTTACAGTATATAAAGCTACCTGAAGAAAATTACAGGTGTTCTATTTGATCCTATTAGTACCACGGTCAGGCAGCTAGACTATTTACATTTAGTACAGTGCGTCCTGCTCACAGTGTTCAGCTAGATCCGTTCCTGTTATCTTCCTACTGACAGGCAGGCTTGTCTGGTTACAGTATATAAAGCTACCTGAAGAAAATTACAGGTGTTCTATTTGATCCTATTAGTACAACGGTCAGGCAGCTAGACTATTTACATTTAGTACAGTGCGTCCTGCTCACAGTGTTCAGCTAGATCCGTTCCTGTTATCTTCCTACTGACAGGCAGGCTTGTCTGGTTACAGTATATAAAGCTACCTGAAGAAAATTACAGGTGTTCTATTTGATCCTATTAGTACCACGGTCAGGCAGCTAGACTATTTACATTTAGTACAGTGCGTCCTGCTCACAGTGTACAGCTAGATCCGTTCCTGTTATCTTCCTACTGACAGGCAGGCTTGTCTGGTTACAGTATATAAAGCTACCTGAAGAAAATTACAGGTGTTCTATTTGATCCTATTAGTACCACGGTCAGGCAGCTAGACTATTTACATTTAGTACAGTGCGTCCTGCTCACAGTGTTCAGCTAGATCCGTTCCTGTTATCTTCCTACTGACAGGCAGGCTTGTCTGGTTACAGTATATAAAGCTACTTGAAGAAAATTACAGGTGTTCTATCCCAGCTTAGTGCAGCTACAGGCCATTAGTATGTCTGGAAGGCCAAGAAGGAGAGGCAGACAGTCACAAGCCAATAAGAGAGGGCAAGCAGGCTCTGTGTCTAGTGCTGGTCGTGGAGACGGTGCATCCTCATCAGCACGTGGCCATGGGACACGCTTGGCCTTTTTTTCGGCAGCTGGCCGCGTTGAGCCGCAACATGCGGAAGACTTGGTCGAGTGGATGACCAAGCCGTCCTCATCCTCCTCATCCTCTCTCACCCATGCCCAGGGTGCTTTGTCTGGCAAAGCAGCGGCCTCTTCCCTCAGCTCAATGTCATCAGTGACTCCTTCCCTAGCTCCACCATGTCCTCATGAGGATTCCCTCGAACTGTTTGACCACAGTGTTGGGTACATGCTCCAGGAGGATGCCCAGCGTTTGGAAGGCTCTGATGACGATACTGAGCTCGATGAAGGCAGTAACATGAGCGCGGACAGAGGGGGTGCCCAAGAAGGACAGCAATCTGGCAGTCATGCTCCCCCTGCTGCAGCATACTGCCAGGTTTGCTCCAGTGATGAGGAGGGAGGGGATGATGAGGTCACTGACTCAACGTGGGTGCCTGATAGGAGAGAGGAGGAGGAGGAGGAGGAGGAGGCGGCAGCACATCACCAACGAGGCAGGATGCCCTCCAGGGGCCAGCCTAAGGGCAGCACATTGACTGCATCACACCCCAAAGCTCCACATGTGCAGGGCGCTGCAGTCTCTGCGCGTTATTCAAAAAGTTCTTTGGTGTGGGCCTTTTTTGAGACGAGTGCATCAGATCGCACCGCTGCTATTTGCAACATATGTCTCAAGCGTATCTCGCGTGGCCAAAACATCTCCCGCTTGGGTACCACATGCTTGACCAGACATATGTTGACCTGCCATGCAGTTCGTTGGCAAGCGTATCTAAAAGACCCACACCAAAGAACAAAGAGGATCTCTCCTTGCTCCTCATCAGCTGAGATTTCCAACCCCACTAGACCTTCAGTCCTCTCTGAGACCTGCAGTGAGAGGAATGAAGGTGTAGAATTAGGTGTGTCACAGCCAAGTACTTGTGGGCAATCTGCTTTTGGTACACCGACGTCAGATTGTACCAGGCAAATTTCCCTGCCCCAGCTGCTGCACCGCCGAAAGAAGTTTGCTCCCAGCCATCCACATGCCCAGCGGTTGAATGCTAGCTTGGCAAAATTGCTAGCACTTCAACTGCTGCCTTTTCAGTTGGTAGACTCTGCCCCCTTCCGTGAGTTTGTGGAATGTGCGGTTCCTCAGTGGCAGGTACCCAAACGCCACTTTTTCTCACGGAAGGCGATTCCGGCTCTCTACCGGCATGTGGAAGGCAATGTCCATGCCTCGCTGGACAGGGCGGTCAGCGGTAAGGTGCATATTACCGCTGACTCATGGTCCAGCAGGCATGGACAGGGACGTTACCTAAGTTTCACGGCGCATTGGGTGACTCTGCTGGCAGCTGGGAAGGATGCAGGACAAGGTGCAGTAGTGTTGGAGGTTGTTCCGCCACCACGCCTCCAAAATGCTGATTGTGACACACCTCTCTCCTCCACCCCCTCCTCTTCTTCTTCCTCCATGGCCTCTTCCTCGGAACCAGCGGTGCTCCGTAGGCGTTCAAGGGGCTACGCAAGTACGCAGGCCAAAAGATGCCATGCGGTGCTTGAGCTGGTGTGCTTGGGGGACAGGAGCCACACTGGGGCAGAGGTTCTGTCAGCTCTGCAGGGGCAGGTTCAGAGGTGGTTGACGCCACGCCAACTTAAGGCAGGAATGGTGGTTTGCGACAATGGCACCAACCTCCTCTCTGCCCTCCGACAGGGACAAATGACCCATGTGCCCTGTTTGGCTCACGTCCTTAACTTGGTGGTGCAGCAGTTCTTGGGCAGGTACCCGGGCTTACAGGATGTCCTGAGGCAGGCCAGGAAAGTCTGTGTGCATTTCCGCCGGTCATATAATGCCAGTGCTCGGCTGACGGACCTCCAAAAGGAGTTTAACCTGCCCAAGAACCGCCTAATCTGTGACATGCCCACCAGGTGGAACTCAACGTTGGCCATGCTGCAGCGGCTGCACACGCAGCAGAGGGCCATCAATGAGTACCTGTGCGACTATGGCACCAGGACAGGGTCAGGGGAGCTTGGTTTTTTTTCCCCACGCCAGTGGGCCATGATCAGGGATGCATGCACTGTCCTGTCACCATTCGAGGAGGCCACAAGGATGGTGAGCAGTGACAGTGCATGCATCAGTGACACTGTCCCCCTTGTCCACCTGTTGGAGCACACGCTGCGTGGAATAATGGACAGGGCACTTGAGGCAGAACAGAGGCAGGAAGAGGAGGACTTCCTTAGCTCTCAAGGCCCCCTTTATCCAGACAGTGTTCCTGCGTGCCCGCCGATCACACAGGAAGAGGACGAGGAGGAAGAGGAGGAGGAGGAAGATTGTGTCAGTATGGAGGTGGAGCCTGGCACTCAGCATCAGCAGCAGTCTTTAAGGGATCAGTCCCAAGAAACACATGGACTTGTACGTGGCTGGGAGGAGGTGGCTGCGGACCATGTCGTTCTTAGTGACCCAGAGGACTCCGGACCAAATGCCTCAGCAAACCTACGCTGCATGGCCTCCCTGATCCTGCAAAGCCTGCGTAAGGATCCTCGTATTCGTGGTATCAAGGAGAAGGACCAATACTGGCTGGCAACCCTCCTTGATCCACGTTACAAGGGTAAGGTTGCGGACCTTATCTTGCCATCGCAGAGGGAGCAGAGGATGAAACATCTTCGGGAGGCCTTGCAGAAAGGTCTGTGCAACGCGTTCCCAGAGACTGGGAGGTTACAAACTCCTGTTTCTGGACAACGTGTTGCTGAGGCTTCGGTCAGTCAAAGAAGGAGCGGTGGAGAAGGTGGCCGTCTGACCGATGCGTTCAGACAATTTTTTGGTCCGCAGCCCCAAGGTATGATCGGTTCCAGCAACCATCGCCAGCGTCTGTTTTACATGGTGCAGGAATACCTAGGGGCAAGATCAGACTTGGACACCTTTCCCACCGAAAATCCTCTGGGTTACTGGGTCTTGAGGATGGATCACTGGCCAGAGCTTGCACAGTATGCAATTGAGCTACTGGCCTGTCCTGCATCCAGCGTTCTTTCGGAACGCACATTCAGTGCTGCTGGAGGCGTGGTAACCGATCACAGGGTGCGTCTGTCCACCGACTCGGTCGATCGGCTGACCTTCATAAAAATGAATGAGTCTTGGATCACCACCAGCTACCAAGCACCTGATGCTGATGTAACCGAATAATTTTTTTTGAAATCTCAGATCCCTTCAAAGACTGCCTATGCTGATGCTGAGTGACTATCCCTGAGTAATTATCCTCTTCCTCCTCAATCATCACGCTGATAGCTTGTAAGAACATTTTTGGTTCTGGGCGCCACCACCAGTGCCTAAGGCACAATTTTTCAGCCCCTGTTTAACAGGGGCGTGTAATTACAATTTTTGATGTAATACTTTGCAGCAGGGCTCGTTCCTGCATTCCAACTAGAGTGTCTGTGAGGGGTTGCAGTGTTGTGGCACCAGCACCAGTGCCTAGGGCCCAATTTTTCTGCCCCTGTCTAACAGGGGCGTGTAATTACAATTTTTGATGCAATACTTTGCAGCAGGGCTCGTTCCTGCGTTCCAACTAGAGTGTCTGTGAGGGGTTGCAGTGTTGTGGCACCAGCACCAGTGCCTAAGGCCCAATTTTTCTGCCCCTGTCTAACAGGGGCGTGTAATTACAATTTTTGATGCAATACTTTGCAGCAGGGCTCGTTCCTGCGTTCCAACTAGAGTGTCTGTGAGGGGTTGCAGTGTTGTGGCACCAGCACCAGTGCCTAAGGCCCAATTTTTCTGCCCCTGTCTAACAGGGGCGTGTAATTACAATTTTTGATGCAATACTTTGCAGCAGGGCTCGTTCCTGCGTTCCAACTAGAGTGTCTGTGAGGGGTTGCAGTGTTGTGGCACCAGCACCAGTGCCTAAGGCCCAATTTTTCTGCCCCTGTCTAACAGGGGCGTGTAATTACAATTTTTGATGCAATACTTTGCAGCAGGGCTCGTTCCTGCGTTCCAACTAGAGTGTCTGTGAGGGGTTGCAGTGTTGTGGCACCAGCACCAGTGCCTAAGGCCCAATTTTTCTGCCCCTGTCTAACAGGGGCGTGTAATTACAATTTTTGAAGCAATAATTTGCAGCAGGGCTCGTTCCTGCGTTCCAACTAGAGTGTCTGTGAGGGGTTGCAGTGTTGTGGCACCAGCACCAGTGCCTAAGGCCTAATTTTTCAGCTCCTGTTCAACAGGGGCATGTAATTACAATTCTTGATCTAATATTTCACAGCAGGGCCCTGTGAGGGCTTACAGTGTTGTGGCCACAGCAACACCTAAGGCCCAAATTTCTGCTGAGTATATAGGGCAGGACCCTACTTTCAAACATCTAACTTACAAACGACTCCTACTTGCAAACGGAAGGAGACAACAGGAAGTGAGATGAAATCTACCCCTAGGAAGGGAAATTCTCTCCTGTAAGAGTTAATATGGGAAAACAATTTCTCCTTTCCACTGATGCTTTCCAATCCTTGTTCCACAAAAAAACCCAAATTTTCAAAAAACATTTTTCATTGGGACAAAAAAGTGAGGTGAAATCTTCTGAAGAGGAGGAAAGACAGCAAAACAAATGTCACAGGGGTGATAACCCTTCCCTATGTTTTCCAAAAAGCTTAGAAAAGATTTTTTGGCTGGAGCTAAACACGTTAAAAATGTTCAAAATTACAAACAGATTCTACTTAACAACAAACCTACAGTCCCTGTCTTGTTTGCACCGCCTGTATACTGCTGTTCAGAGTATATAGGGCCTGGTGGCCCCACACCTTTCCTTATTTTAATTTGGGTGCGGGGTTCCCCTTAATATCCATACAAGACCCAAAGGGCCTGGTAATGGACTGGGGGGTACCCATGCCGTTTGTCTCACTGATTTTCATCCATATTGCCAGGACCCGACATTACATTAAACCCGCAAGCAGTTTTAAATGAGATTTTTTCCTTTAAAAATGACATTTGGTGCAGGGACTGTTCTAAACATGGGAAACATGCGTCACTTTACAGGCATACTATAGACACCCCCCAGGTACGATATTTAAAGGAATATTTCACTTTTTTTTTTTTACTTTAAGCATCATTAAAATCACTGCTCCCGAAAAAACGGCCGTTTTTAAAAGTTTTTTTTGCATTGATACATGTCCCCTGGGGTAGGACCCGGGTCCCCAAACCCTTTTTAGGACAATACCATGCAAATTAGCCTTTAAAATGAGCACTTTTGATTTCGAACGTTCGAGTCCCATAGACGTCAATGGGGTTCTAACGTTCGTGCGAACTTTCGGTCCGTTCGCGGGTTCTGGTGCGAACCGAACCGGGGGGTGTTCGGCTCATCCCTATTCATGTGTTAGAATAGCCCAGTCAAAGTCCAAACCTGAATCTAATTGAGAATCTGTGGCAAGACTTGAAAATTGCTGTTCACAGACGCTCTCCATCCAATCTGACAGAGCTTGAGATATTTTGCAAATTTGCAAAAATGTTCACTCTCTATATGTGCAAAGCTGGTAGAGACATACCCAAAACACTTGCAGCTGTAATTGCAGTGAAAGGTGGTTCTACAAAGTATTGACTCAGGGGGCTGAATACAAATGCACGCCACACTTTTCACATATTTATTTGTAAAAAATTTTGAAAAACAATAATCATTTTCCTTCCACTTCACAATTATGTGCAACTTTGTGTTGGTCTATCACATAAAATCTCAATAAAATACATTTATGTTTTTGGTTGTAACAGGACCAAAAAAATGTGGAAAATGTCAAGGGGTATAAATACTTTTTCAAGGCACTGTATCTCATAGTTTGTAGATGCTGTAACTTTCAGACAAACCAATTAATATACACTTTTTAATCAAAGACATGCAGCAGAATACAAATTTATGAAGAAACTTGACTGTATTGAATATGTTTTATAACAGAAAGCAGAAAATATCATATATCAAAAAAAACGTTTTTTTCTGGAAGTGGACCTTGTATTCTGCTTCTTAAAATTGCAGCAAAAGTGTGTCTGGGATGACTCTGACAACTAGATGCACCTTTTACTGGAAAGCGAAAGTTGGTTGTATAATTAATCATTATCACAAAGGGCATTTCCCTGAGAAATGGGAAAGTCTATAAATACAAAGTACATAAACAAGCTGAAAAGAAGAGGAGATCAGTGTGAGCTAAGAACGGACAATCTGGAACATTGATAAACTGGCTGCTGACAATGTCTGATTCCTCCTCATTGACCGAAGCAGAAATGAAATTGGCAAATGAAGCTAAACAACGAGCCCTGAATATCCTCAGTGATGCTCTAAAGAAGAAGGACAGCCTGCTGGCGGATAATCCAGATAAATTTGGCTGGGCAAAAAAGTCGACATTGGTTCCAATTATCAGCACAGATCTGGTGAAAGGTCTTTTTAGTCAACTCCAAAAAGTGACATTTAAAAAGAACAAAAATCCAGAAATGGAAAAAAGCGCAATTCCGTATGTCTATTCAACCACTGGGAATGGAATCATCTACCTGTGCCAAGGATTTTGGAATCTACCTGAATTCCTAGAGATTAGATCCCGCCCAAAGACCCTCATCCATGAGGTCTCACACTTTCTGGGATATGGACATACTATTGAGGAGAACGAAGAAAAAGTGCAAATGTCACAACAGTATAAGTTATACCCTGTTTCAATTAAAAACATTGAAGAAGGATTTACACGTTACATGAATCACAGTGAGACTTACACCAATGGCCGATATTCCTGTTGTGGGGAAACATCCCAGGACACTGTGTGTGAGAAATCCAGAATGAGTCGAGTATTAAAAGTTGGTTTCTGGGTACATTGGCAGATAATTAAACACTCAGCCCTTTGAGATGCAGACTAGCATAAACCTCACTCTACTCATCTTTGTATCACAGAACAATAATTATCCACTTGTTGGTGACAATAGAAGTAATTAGATCTGAAGATGTACATGAAATAGACTCGGACGTGTTCTCCTTCCTTCCTTTTTAAACTTTTTTATCTTTTCTTTTTGGTCCGGTGCAGAACTTTTTTTTTTTAATTCAGGTTTAATCATCTTGTGTTACTTAAAAAATATTTTTTGTGATATATATTAATTACATCCTCTATTAGACTATAAGAAATGTAATATATCACAAGAAAACTTTGTTCTTTTATTTGATTTACTTTGCATAACTTTCACAACAAAAATGACAACAATATGCTACTCTCTACAGTTCAATGGATCAAGCTGTCATGTTCTGCTACCTGTGATGCTTTAGAATATAATATTCTGAAATGTAATCATCCAACTTGCAAAGTCCTAATAATAAATCTTTTCAGTCCTTACTCTGCATCTTTGAAAAAGAAAAAAAAAACAGTTTTCCTTTTTTTTTCCTTTTTCTTCAAAATTTGGTGTGTTCTCAGAGAATTATTGTGAAGTATTTCTCAGAGTGGCTTTCATGTTCTTAATGCTTGTTAAATGCTTGTTCTTCCACTTTTTGCTGTGTTCTTTTGCTATATATTTAATTATTTGTAGAGAATTGTAGATTATTCAAAAGAGATGGATTAGGGTAGTCACCACATGGACACTGAGTAATGGAATAATGACTTAAAGACTTGAAGGGCATTTTAAGATTATACATTTTAAATAGATTTTATTGTCTATAAAGTATACAACGCTTATTTTGCAAATAAATATTTTATACAGGGTGTATTTTTTTAATGGTTTATTATGGTTTTCCAAATATAATACAATAAGATGACCACAACACTACCTGCCTGGAGTTTGCATGTTCTCCCTGTGCCTGCGTGGGTTTCCTCCAGGTACTCCGGTTTCCTCCCACACTCCAAAGACATGCTGGTAGGTTAATTGGATCATGTCTAAATTGTCCGTAGTATGTATGAATGTGAGTTAGGGACCTTAGATTGTAAGCTCCTTGAGGGTAGGGACTGATGTGAATGTACAATGTATATGCAAAGCGCTGCGTAAATTGACGGCGCTATATAAGTATCTGAAATAAAATAAAATAAATAAAGATGACATTGAAGTGGGGGTAACCATCAAAATAATAATGGATCTGACATGGTAAACATCAAATAAGTACATAAAACACAAGAAAGAAATTGTAATAATCACTGGTGAACAGGTCAATATGAAATATGCAAAAGATTATGTGAAGCTCCCATAAAAACCCTACATCAGGTATAAGTGAAAGCAATAAAAACAAGAAAGTACCATAGTTATTTGTTCCAAGCAAGATTCAGAGAACAGAACAGTTTCATTCTTAATAAAAACCATAACAACCTCTATGGTTAAACCAGTGGGAGGATGAAACGTGCTAAAGGGTATAGCATGGGGGGGGGGGAGGAGACTGGCTGTAGCCAATCCTCACATGTTTTACACCAGACTGACTGGTGTGTGGCTTTGTTTTTCATTGTATACTTAAAGTGATTGTAAAGTCTTGTTTTTTTTTTTTTTTAAATAACAAACATGTTATACCTACCTGCTCTGTGCAGTGGTTTTGCACAGAGCAGCCCCGATCATCCTCTTCTCGAGTCCCTCTTCACTACTCCTGGCCTCTCCCTCCTGTTGAGTGCCTCCACAGCAAGCAGCTTGCTATGGGGGCACACAAGCCGAGCTGCAGCTCCATGTGTTCATTCAGACACGGAGCTGCCGTTCAGCCCCACCCTCTCTCTCCTGATTGGTTAATGGCGCCGCTGCCTTATATCAGCCAATCAGGAGGGAGAGTCCATGACTGCCGAGGCACTCGTGGACATCGCTGGACAGAGATGGGGCTCAGGTAAGTATTGGGGGGCTGGGGGGGGGCTGCTACACACAGAAGGCTTTTTATCTTCATGCATAGAATGCATTGAGCTAAAAATCTTCTGCCTTTCCTTTAAAATAAAACAAGGCAGTAGTGATTAGCTCCAAGCTAAATTTAGAGAACAAACAGTTTTATTCTCAATAAGTGCCATAACAATAATCCTAACCATTTGCCTAGGTAATGAGGATAGAGAGAAAGAGCCCTGATAGGGATCCCACTGAATAAGATAGAAGCTCGCTCAGATAAAGCAGAGCTCCACCCCAAAATGGAACTTCTGCTGTCCGGATTCCTCCCCCCCTCCGGTGTCACATTTGGCACCCTTTAGGGGGGAGGGGGAGCAGATACCTGTTTAATACAGGCATTTGCT
Organism: Aquarana catesbeiana; assembly: GCF_042186555.1. Taxonomy (NCBI): domain Eukaryota; kingdom Metazoa; phylum Chordata; class Amphibia; order Anura; family Ranidae; genus Aquarana; species Aquarana catesbeiana. Next base: position 387,267,964 of record NC_133329.1, on the reverse strand, counting down.
TCCACTTCCCACAAAAGATTGCCGCATTATCCACGGCGATCTACGCCATGTCCGGCCCCTCCTCTGCCCCCGCTGTCTTCTGGGAGACACAGAGGTCTCAGAAGACAGCAGGGACCACTCAGAATGTGCAGCGGACCGGTTTCAGGTGAGGACATCACAGGCGCCCTGGACAGGTAAGTGTCCTTATTTTAAAAGTCAGCAGCTGCAGTATTTGTAGCTGCTGACTTTTTTTTTTTTTTTAGGCAGAACTCCACTTTGAGTGAAGAGGGTGTACATTTGTCAGCATTATGAGTATCAGACACGCTATCACTGATTTTTTGTTTGCAAATTTCACTTGTGTTTGCTAAGAACCTTTATTTTCAACAATAGTCAATGTTTGATGAAAGACCAGGAAATTGAATTTGGTGATCAGAATCTGGAAAAGAAGCAAAAAAATAAAAGGTCTGCAGTCACCAGTGATACACCTCTATCCTTATATAAATATGCAAAAAAAGAGAGAGTCACCCTGGGACTTTAAATGAGGTGGTCACAGTCAGCCACCGAGTAACAAGAGTAATAGCAGTATAAATGTTTATTAAAATTAATGTACATACATGGATAATATAGCATATTAGCTCAGCCAATGGATTTGCACATAATGAAGAGAATAAATAAAGTTGATACAAACGTTATACAATGCAGTATATACAAATGCACGCATCAGAAAACCCAAAGCGCAATTCGCGAGATCATTGCTCGCTCATCAGGGGTGGATGCGGATGAGATGTATCTAAAAAGATGTGTCACAGTGGTAATGTATGAACAATGGCAGAATGGGCCAGAGCAAAACGGCCCAATACTTACCAATGAACGAAACCAGAGTTTCCTTCGCTAAACCCCCAAGTGGATGGCAGCAGCCAGAGTATGGCACAGGAGCTGAGGGTGAGAAGGACACGGGTACCCCCAGGGGGGATGCCAGGTGGCAGACATGGCATCAGAGAAGGTGAATGGTCCTATTGTCTCAGTATGTAGCTAGATATTATCAGCTGTAAACATAGATGTATATGTCTCAATGATTTGCCAAATTTAGTAAGATGAACATCACGTTATCTAATGTAATAATATTTTTGTATGAGAGCGTGTGTACTCTAGCATAAGTATATGTGTCAAGCTTTACTAAAAAAGCAGAGTAGACCAAAGTTGTACAATTATTTGTATAGAAACATATAGAATATTGTATAGAATTTTTTAGAATCTGGAAAATAAGTCTCTTCAGTCAATTACACAAAGTGATGTTTAAAAATAGAACGCAACCCAGGATACAGGAGTCATCTTATGCTATATGAGTAAATGCTGTCGTGTGAAATGCGTTGAGATGCTCTCACCGGGTCTGTCTGAATAAACCTTTTGTTTCCATCATGGACTCTTTATACACTTATGGGCTCCAGTCTTCTGTATGGTTTGTCTACTTAGCTGATCATAGATGTGAAGACAGAGCAATCCGAAGAGGTGGGCGGGTGCTTTTTTCGCTAGTGACAGTAGGGCATTTCATATTGGAGTTTTAAAAATCTGCTAAATGTTATGTCTTATGATTTCCACTGCTTAAGTTCTGTACATGATTATTGTTACAATGTATCTATGTAACTAGAAAAGCTACAATTTCTGGGGAAATTGTGTGAAGTGTTCTTGCCTCCACCTACAGTAGTCTACAACTGGAGTGGGTGGAGTAACTGAGTGGAGTGGCTTGAGTAACTGTTGTGTGGTTGGAGTGGCTGGAGTAACTGTGAAAAGTGTTAAAAAGCTTAATATTTTAAAAAGTATAAATAGTATTAAAAAAGTTGAAGAAGTCCCATCATTAGCTGAAAGAGCTGAACATTTTTTTAAAAAAAATATTATTTTTTTTTCAAAAATGATTTTTTTTTTAAATTATTTAATTTTTTTTTCATGGGGTGGTCATAATGTTTTGGCTGATAATGGGGTGGTCATAAATTATTTGGCTAATCATGGGGTAGTCATAATGTTTTGGCTGGTCATAATGTTTTGGCTGATCATGGGGGGGTCATAATGTTTTGGCTGATCATGGGGTGGTCAGAATGTTTTGGCTGTTCATGGGGGGGTCATAATGTTTTGGCTGATCATGGGGGGGTTATAATGTTTTGGCTGATCATGGGGTGGTCATAATGTTTTGGCTGATCATGGGGGGGTCATAATGTTTTGACTGATCATGGGGGGGTCATAATGTTTTGACTGATCATGGGGTGGTCATAATGTTTTGGCTGATCATGGGGGGTTCATAAAGTTTTGGCTGATCATGTTGTGGTCACAATGTTTTGGCTGATCATGTTGTGGTCATAATGTTTTGGCTGATCATGGGGTGGTCATAATGTTTTAGCTGATCATGGGGTGGTCATAATGTTTTGGCTGATCATGGGGTTGTCAGCTTTTGTCACCTCCCACTCTAGTTTTTTTTTTTTTTGAACATTTCGCCATTCATTCCTATGGGACCAATTTCACTGCAAAAACTATGATATTTCGTGAACTATTCGGCGAAACAAAGTAATATCACACCAATCGGGAACAATCCGCACGTTTCGGTAAATTACTGTCTATGTAGTGTAAAAATTGTGGGAGGAGTTAGGGTGGTAAATTTGGCTATAATAAGAATAATATACATGTGAGATAACAGTTATGCCGCGTACACACGACCGGACTTTATGGCATACTTTGCCCGGCGGACTTTTCGACTGACTTTCCGAATGGACGGACTTGCCTACACACGATCAACCAAAGTCTGACGGATTCGTACGTGATGACGTACGACCGGACTAAAACAAGGAAGTTCATAGCCAGTAGCCAATAGCTGCCCTAGCCTCGTTTTTTGTCCGTCGGACTAGCATGCAGACGAGCTGACTTTTTGACCGGATTCGAGTCCGCCGGATATATTTGAAACATGTTTCAAATCTAAGTCCGTCAAACTTTTGATAAAACAAAGTCCGCTGGAGCCCACACACGATCGAATTGTCCGACGAAATCCGGTACGCCGGACCAAGTATGCCGTAAAGTCAAATCGTGTGTATGCGGCATAAGTGGTCTTGCTATGCAAGAATACTTAATTATACACCACAAACTAGGCTGTCCAATACGGGTGGTTTTCTCTTCCTTTACCTAAGGAGTTGGTGTTTTATAGTGTATCCATTTTCCTATATGTTTCTTGTCATACTATATATACTATATTTCCAAAAGTATTGGGACACCCGCCTTTACACGCACGTGAACTTTAATAGCATCCCTTGTATCTCCTGAATCCAGAACCCACCGTCAATTTGGTCTTTGTTGGCTGCAGGAATGTGCAATGTACAATATAGTGTATATAGTGCAGGAGGAGTGTAAAGTACAATATAGTGTATATAGGGCAGGAGGGGTGTGATGTACAATATAGTGTATATAGTGCAGGAGGAGTGTAATGTACAATATAGTGTATATAGTGCAAGAGGAGTGTAATGTACGATATAGTGTATATAGTGCAAGAGGAGTGTAATGTATAATATAGTGTATATAGCGCAGGAGGAGTGTAATGTACAATATAGTGTATATAGTGCAGGAGGAGTGTAATGTACAATATAGTGTATATAGTGCAGGAGGAGTGTAATGTACAATATAGTGTATATAGTGCAGGAGGAGTGTAATGTACAATATAGTGTTTATAGCGCAGGAGGAGTGTAATGTACAATATAGTGTTTATAGCGCAGGAGGAGTGTAGTGTACAATATAGTGTATATAGCGCAAGAGGAGTGTAATGTACAATATAGTGTATACTGTATAGTACAGGAGTATGTAATGTTTGGGCGGATCTTCCGGTGTAATTTTGGGGGGAATGGGGGGTCTTCTGGAGTAGTATGGTGGGGATAGGGGGGTCCTCTGGTGTGTACAGTATGGGTGAAGGGGGTGTAGTATTGGGGGGGGGGAAAGCTCTTCCAGTGTGTACTGTATTCTCCTGGTAGGGGAGGTGATCCCCAGATAAGTACACTACCCGGTAGGTCACACAGAGTTTGGTAGGTGCTCAGGGTCCTGGTGGGTTGTATGGTGTTCGGTCCCCTGGCTCGGTGGGTACATGTCACTTCCGTAATGCTGTGCCACCCACTCACCCGGAAATAATCCCTTTGCATGTCCAGTGTGTCCCTGCCCCCTCTGTGTGTCTCAGCCCCACCCCCTGAGCAGGGGCGGATCCAGGGGGGGGGCAACAGGGCAATTGCCCCCTCCGAGATTGTGGGTGAGTGGGTGGGCAGGGCAGGCATCGCTGTGGGTGAGAGAGCCGGCGGGCGGCTCCACAGCTGAGAGCACGGGCGGCTCCATTAAGTGAACAGCTGTGTGCGGCTCAGTGACAGTTAGTTTGTGAGCGGCTGCAGTGCTGGCCAATCAGGGAGCCGGCGGGCGGCTCCACAGCTGAGAGCACGGGCGGCTACGTAAACAGCGGTGTGCGGGCGGCTCAGTGACAGTGTGAGCGGCTGCTGGCCAATCAGGGAGCCTGCGGGTGGGGGAGCAGAGAGATAACATCATCTCTCACCGCCCAGCGCCGCCCTGCATCCCTGCAGTTCCGCCCACACTGTTGAAAGTACAGGCAGCCACGGCAGCAGAGAGATTACATCATCTCTCTGCTGCCCCCCCTGGGGCGGGATGGAGCGCTGACACATCCGCTCAGGATGAGCCCTGTGTTCGCTCTGCTCCCATCGCTCTCCCAGTGGCAGCAGCCAGCCCATTCCTCCCAGCCCAGCACTGATGACAGGGGGTCACCAGTTAAATAAGCCTGACTCTGACTGGGACACAGCAGACAATTATAGCAGGCAAGTGACAATCCGCAACCTGTGGCATGGGACGTGGCAAGTGACAATCTGCAACGTGTGGCAAGTGACAATCCGCAACCTGTGGCATGGGACGTGGCAAGTGACAATCTGCAACGTGTGGCATGGGACGTGGCAAGTGACAATCCGCAACGTGTGGCATGGGACGTGGCAAGTGACAATCTGCAACGTGTGGCATGGGACATGGCAAGTGACAATCTGCAACGTGTGGCATGGGACGTGGCAAGTGACAATCCGCAACGTGTGGCATGGGACGTGGCAAGTGACAATCCGCAACCTGTGGCATGGGACGTGGCAAGTGACAATCTGCAACGTGTGGCATGGGACGTGGCAAGTGACAATCTGCAACGTGTGGCATGGGACGTGGCAAGTGACAATCTGCAACGTGTGGCATGGGACGTGGCAAGTGACAATCTGCAACGTGTGGCATGGGACGTGGCAAGTGACAATCTGCAACGTGTGGCATGGGACGTGGCAAGTGACAATCCGCAACGTGTGGCATGGGACGTGGCATGTGACAATCTGCAACGTGTGGCAAGTGACAATCCGCAATGTGTGGCATGGGACGTGGCAAGTGACAAGCCGCAACGTGTGGCATGGGACGTGGCAAGTGACAATCCGCATCTAGTGACAGGTGACGTGTCAAGTGACAATCCCCAACATGTGGCAGATAACAGTGGCAAGTGACACGCTCGGGGCTCCCACTGATTCTATGGTAAGTTGAACCATTTCATTTTTTATAACCATGTAATAATAGTAATAATGCGCTTCAATCATCCTGACACCATAACAACCATGGTGCCGTGATGATTGAAGCGCTAACACCAGCCATTTCCCCGTTAAATTTACCCCCAAAAAAACGTATTTTCTGGCAGTGCCCCTCCCGAGACTAGGCTCTGGATCCGCCCCTGCCCCTGAGTGTGTAGTAGAAAGGTGTGGGCTCTCCCAAGTTCTTCAGCCCGGACAGGTTTGGGAGTCCTCTGCTCACCTGCAGCCATTTTAAATGTTTCAAAGACTTGTCTCCCTGCCTCCTCTTCTGGCATCACCCCCTCCATCTCCGCTCCCATCCTGAGCTCCCCTCACTCTCCCGTCAAGCCCTGCTCTGAGCCACACTCCGGTCTGAATAATGTGTCCGAGTTTAAGGTGAACTAAAGCCCGGACACATGATTCAAAACCTGGACTGTTCGGGTAAATCCCAGACAGGTGGCAACTGGCAACCCTAGGTTTGCCAAAGGCAGGCTAATAGACACATAATTGTTCTAAATTCAACCAGGTAGAGCAAAGAATATAAGAAGAACACACACCGCTCCAGGCAATACTTCAGGTTTAAATTGTGCCTGTGAAATGGTATCTCCCATTGAGAGATGTCTCCTACGATGTGTGCATGAGCCCTGGTTATGTCAGCCCAGCTGGCAGGCAAATCAGCTGTTGAGCTGTTCCGTATGGCGCATGCACAGTACATACCAGGCACTTCTCGACAGAACACCGGTTTTCTAGGGGGCGGGTTCTTGTTTCCAGGGGGAGGAGGACTGTGACTGGCCACTGAAAAGATCAATCACAGTCCTGCTAGCCCCGCCCACCGTGAGAAGGAAGATAGCTCGCTTGGCTCCAATAGAGGGATCTCACTGTGACTGAAAAAATGGCAAACAGGTGAAAGTTTTTGAAAATTCTAATGAGCTTCTTGGAACTTTGTTAGAATAGTCAGAGCCCAATGTGTTTTCATTTTCTGTTGCTGCTCTCCTACCACATTGGCCTTTTTAATTTTTGGTGGAGAGGACACATGGAAAAACTGCCGTATCCTTGCCTGGGGCACATGAAAAAAAAGGGACAGTGGTGGTGGGGCAGATGAGGGGGTACAGTGGTGAGGCAGATGAGAAGGGGGTACAGTGGTGGGGCAGATGAGGGGGGCACAGCTGTGAAGAAGATGAGAAAAGAGGTACAGTGGTGGGACAGAAGAGCAGGGAGGTACAGCAGTGAGGCAGATGTGCAGTGAGGTTCAGCAGGGGTGGCAGACAAGAAAGAGGGTACAGTAGCGGTAGGGCAGATGTGCAAGGAATACAGTTATGGGACAGATGACAAGGGGGTACAGTGGTGGAACAGATGACAGGGGGTACAGTGGTGGGATGGGCAGGGGGTTACAGTGGTAAGACAGATGAATAGGGGGGTACAGAGGTGAGACAGATTTGCAAGGGGGTACAGTGACCTGAGGTGTGAAGGTGCAAGAATTGCAGCCGAATTGAGATGTAAAGGTGCAAGAACTGGGGCTGATCTGGGATGTGAAGATACAGAGATTGGGATTGATCCGGGGGGGGGGGGTGAAAGTGCAGAAATTGGGGATTAACTGAGGTGTGAAGGTGCAGGAATCGGGGGTGAACTGAGGTCTAAAGGTGCAGAACCTTGGGTGATCTGATGGGTGAAGGTGCAGGAACTGGGATGATCTGAGGTTTGATGGTGCAGAAATTGGAGCAGATCTGAGGTGTGAAGGTGCAGGAGCTGGGGTGAACTGAGATGTGAAGGTGCAGGAGTTGGGGTGATCTGAGGTGTGAACATGCAGGAGGTGGGTGATCTGAAGTATGAATGTGTAGGAACAGGCCCGGATTTACTATCTTTGCCGCCCCAAGGCCGGGTCCTTCAATGCCGCCCCCCCCCCCACACACACACATACACACACACCACGTCCTTTATCGATGACTTCTACAATAGATCAATTAAAAACATATCTCCACACACGAGAACACTGAAAATAACTGGCTTTAATTGTACAGACTAAAAATACTTCAGGGTAAGCGCGCGAGGGGTAAGGATTTTTCGCAGGCAAATTTTCAAGGCAATGGCTGGTGTTAGTGCTTCAATCATCCCCGGCACCATGGTTGTCATGGTGTCAGGATAATTGAAACACATTATTTCTATCATTACATTGTAATATAAACTGAAATAGTTCAACTCACCATAATGCAGAATCAGTGGGAACCCTGAGCGTGTCACTTGCCACCATCTCTTGTCACTTGCCACTATGCCTGCCACCAGATGGGGATGTCACTTGCTACGCTGCCTTCCACCAGATGGGGATGTCACTTGCCACGCTGCCTGCCACCAGATGGGGATGTCACTTGCCACTATGCCTGCCACCAGATGGGGATGTCACTTGCCACTATGCCTGCCACCAGATGGGGATGTCACTTGCCACTATGCCTGCCACCAGATGGAGATGTCACTTGCTACGCTGCCTGCCACCAGATGGGGATGTCACTTGCTACGCTGCCTGCCACCAGATGGGGATGTCACTTGCCACGCTGCCTGCCACCAGATGGGGATGTCACTTGCCACGCTGCCTGCCACCAGATGGAGATGTCACTTGCCACGCTGCCTGCCACCAGATGGGGATGTCACTTGCCATGCTGCCTGCCACGATGGGGATGTCACTTGCCACGCTTCCTGCTACCAGATGGAGATGTCCCTTGCCACGCTGCCTGCCACCAGAAGTGGATGTCACTTGCCACGCTGCCTGCTACCAGATGGAGATGTCCCTTGCCACGCTGCCTGCCACCAGATGGGGATGTCACTTGCCACCATGCCTGCCACCAGATGGGGATGTCATTTGCCACTATGCCTGCCACCAGATGGGGATGTCACTTGCCACTATGCCTGCCACCAGATGGGGATGTCACTTGTCACTATGCCTGCCACAAGATGGGGATGTCACTTGCCACCATGCCTGCCACCAGATGGGGATGTCACTTGCCACTATGCCTGCCACCAGATGGGGATGTCACTTGCCATGCTCCCTGCCACCAGATTGGGATGTCCCTTGCCATGCTGCCTGCCATCAGAAGGAGGAGGGCGGAACAGCGGTGCGGGCAATGAGAGATGTCATCTCTCTCCCCCGCCGCCGCACCGCTGACATTACTAGCTACTCTCGATTTTTTTTAAAATGGCGCCGGGCGGCGCAATCACGCTACTGCGCATGCGCCGCCCGGCCGAGCTCTTACGAGCTTTCCCGAGCCCGGCAGGCTTCGGAACGGCGCATGCGCAGTTGCGTGGTTGGCTCGCGGCCATCTTTTCTATGGGCACTGGTGCCCATAATAGACTTTAATGGGCAGCACGAAAGGGGGGGCGGCCGCGAAGTCGCTGCAGGAGCGGCGCCGCCCCTACACCACTGCCGCCCCGAGGCCTGGCCTCGGTGGCCTTGTGGCAAATCCGGCCCTGTGTAGGAATTGGGGAGATCTGAGGGAAGGTGCAGGAATTGGGGAGATCTGAGGGAAGGTGCAGGAATTGGTGAGATCGGAGGTGTGAAGATGCAGGAGTTGGGGTGATCTGAGGTGTGAAGGTGCAGGACGTGGATGATCTGAGGTGTGAAGGTATAGGAATTGGGGAGATCTGAGGTGTGAAGGTGCAGGGATTGGGGTGATCTGAGGTGTGAAGGTGCAGGAATTGGTGAAATCTAAGGTGTGAAGGTGCAGAAATTTTGGTGATCTGAGGTGTGAAGGTGCAGGAATTGGGGAGATCCGAGGTGTGAGGGTGCAGGAATTGGGAAGTTCTGAGGTGTGAAGGTGCAGGAATTGGGGAGATCTGAGGTGTGAAGGAGCAGAAGATGGGGTGATCTGAGGTGTGAAGATGCAGGAGATGGGGTGATCTGAGGTGTGAAGATGCAGGAGATGGGGTGATCTGAGGTGTGAAGATGCATTAGATGAGGTGATCTGAGGTGTGAAGATACAGGAGATGGGGTGATCTGAGGTGTGAAGGTGCAGGAATTGGGGTGATCTGAGGTGTGAAGGTCAATATTCTTAAGAAATAAATGATAATTTCTTACTAATATTCAAGTAGTTTACAGCATTTGCTTTGTAAAAATATATATACTTATATACTTATATACTTTATAGCCAGGAACACTTCCAAACCTCCCAGCCACAATATACTGGGCTGAAAAAAGAAAAAAAAACATATCCTACTCAACACTAAGGATGAGCTCCGGCGTGTTCACACAGCTCACGTGCAGAACACGCCCGGAAGTCGGCACTGCGCTGCGCTAATCACAGGCAGTGAGACATATACCCAATGCACGGCTGCAGAGATCGGGAAATGTCTCACTGCCTGTGATTAGCGCAGCACAGTGCCGACTTCCAGGCGGGCTCTGCACGTGGAGTGTGCGAACACGCCGGAGCTCATCCTTACTCAACACATAGCAATCTGCTCAGTTCCAGATGAATATTGTTTTTTTTAACAGCTGCCATCACACACTTGGCCACGTGCATCATACTCTCTGCTGTGTGTGTCGCCCGCACATGACTGGGCCTCGCTACTCAAAATGGATATGAGAAACAGATCGGATGAGGAAATTTGCTGCAAATATTCCAGGTTCCTGTGGCGAAGTCTTTCTATGTAAACCAAAGCCAGCATTATGGAGCTGAGGGATATACAAGCTTTCCGACAAACACAGAGAGAACCAGCTATCAGGAACATGGTCAATCATGTCTGTCAGTCTAAGGCCAGGTTTTAAAGGGACCTCTCTCCAGATATTCATTTCCAAAAAAACATTCTTCCCATATAATTACATACAGGGCTTAATTTTATGCATGTTATTTACCTGTAAGAGCCTTCCTGTGTGCAGACATCCAAAAGCCCCAAGACTGTTGTTGGGTGCCATCATCAGTCAGCAGTCCCAGCAGACTTAGATGCCACTTTAGTGGTATTCACCTAATATCACACCTCTCTGTATGGCACCGCATGTCACTGCACAGCAATTGCAGGTGGTTGTGCAGTGACACAAATGAAGTGTCACGTTGTGCACGTCCCATGAAGTTCACACACATAAATAAATAAAATGGGACCTGTGTGATGCGATAAAACGTTTATCACACCTCACCTGCCACACATCTCTGCAGTCCAAAGTTGATTGCTGCTGGCACACAAAATGCTCCATGTGCTTTAGTGTGTTGGCAATAGGGATGAGCCGAACACCCCCTAGTTCGGTTCGCACCAGAACCTGCAAACGGACCGAAAGTTTGCACGAACTTTAGAACCCCATTAAAGACTATGGGACTCGAACGTTCAAAATCAAAAGTGCTAATGTTAAAGGCTAATATGCAAGTTATTGTCCTAAAAAGGGTTTGGGGACCCGAGTCCTGCCCCAGGGGACATGTATCAATGCAAAAAAAAGTTTTAAAAATGGCCGTTTTTTCGGGAGCAGTGATTTTAATGGAGGCTAAAGTGAAAAAAAGTTAAATATTCCCTTTAATATCGTACCTGGGGGGTGTTTATAGTATGCCTGTAAAGTGGCGCGTGTTTCCCGTGCTTAGAACAGTCCCTGCACAAAATGACATTTTTAAAGGAATAAAAGTCATTTAAAACTGCTTTCGGCTTTAATGTAATGTCCGGTCCCGGCAATATGAATGAAAATCAGTGAGACAAACGGCATGGGTACCCCCCCCCACAGTCCATTACCAGGCCGTTTGTGTCTTGTATAGATATTAAAGGGAACCCTGCAACCAAGTTAAAAAAAGGAAAGGCGTGGGGCCCCCAGGCCCTATATACTCTGAACAGCAGTATACAGGCGGTGCAAACAAGACAGGCACTGTAGGTTTGTTGTTAAGTAGAATCTGTTTGTAATTTTGAACTGGTACATTTTTAAAGTGTAGCTCCACCCAAAAAATCTATTTTTAAGCTTTAATGTAAAAGAATGAGCCCTGCTGCAAAGTATTGCATCAAAAATTGTAATTTACACGCCCCTGTAACATTTGTTTTGCTGTCTGTGCACCTCTTCAGAAGATTTCACCTCACTTTCTGTCCCAATGACAAATGTTTTTTGAAAATTTAGGTTTTTTAGTGAAACGGTTTGGGTCCTTTTAGTGAAAGGATTGGTGATAAAGCATCAGTGAAGAGGAGACACGTTTTTCCCATATTAACTCTTACAGGAGAGAATTTCCCTTCCTATGGGTAGATTTCACTTCCTGTTGTCTCCTTCCGTTCGCAAGTAGGAGTCGTTTGTAAGTTGGGTGTTTGAAAGTAGGGGCCTGCCCTATATACTCTGCAGAAATTGGGTCTTAGGTGTTGGTGTTGCCACAACACTGCCCTCACAAGCCCTCACAGTTACTCTTGGAGGGCGCAGTAACGGGCCGTGCTGTGGACAGGCGCACCCTGTGATCGGTTACAAAACCTCCAGCAGCACTGAATGTGCGTTCCGAAAGAACGCTGGATGCAGGACAGGCCAGTAGCTCAATTGCATACTGTGCAAGCTCTGGCTAGTGATCCATCCTCAAGACCCAGTTACCCAGAGGATTTTCGGTGAGAAAGGTATCCAAGTCAGATCTTGCCCCTAGGTATTCCTGCACCATGTAAAACAGACGCTGGCAATGGTTGCTGGAACCGATCATACCTTGGGGCTGCGGACTAAGAAATTGAACGCATCGGTCAGACGGCCACCTTCTCCACCGCTCCTTCTTTGACTGACCGAAGCCTCAGCAACACGTTGTCCAGGAACAGGAGTTTGTAACCTCCCAGTCTCTGGGAACACGTTGCACAGACCTTTCTGCAAGGCCTCCCGAAGATGTTTCATGCTCCCTCTGCGACGGCAAGATAAGGTCCACAACCTTACCCTTGTAACGTGGATCAAGGAGGGTTGCCAGCCAGTATTGATCCCTCTCCTTGATACCACGAATATGAGGATCCTTCCACAGGCTTTGCAGGATCAGGAAGGCCATGCAGCGTAGGTTTGCTGAGGCATTCGGTCCGGAGTCCTCTGGGTCACCAAGGACGACATGATCGCCACTTCCTCCCAGCCACGTACAAGTCCATGGGTTTCTTGGGACTGTAAATGATCCCTTACAGACTGCTACTGATGCTGAGTGCCAGGCTCCACCTCCATGCTGACACAATCCTCCTCTTCCTCCTCTTCCTGTGTGATCGGTGGGCACAGGAACACTGTCTGGATAAAGGGGGCCTTGAGAGCTAAGGAAGTCCTCCTCTTTCTGCCTCAAGTGCCCTGTCCATTATTCCACGCAGCATGTGCTTCAACAGGTGGACAAGGGGGACAGTGTCACTGATGCATGTCACTGATGCATGCACTGTCACTGCTCACCATCCTCGTGGCCTCCTCAAATGGTGACATGAAAGTGCATGCATCCCTGGTTAATGGCCCACTGGTGTGGGGGAAAAAAACAAGCTCCCCTGACCCTGTCCTGGTGCCATAGTCGCACAGGTACTCATTGATGGCCCTTTGCTGCGTGTGCAGCCGCTGCAGCATGGCCAACGTTGAGTTCCACCTGGTGGGCATGTCACAGATTAGGTGGTTCTTGGGCAGGTTAAATTCCTTTTGGAGGTAAGCCAGTCGAGCACTGGCATTATATGACCTGCGGAAATGCGCACAGACTTTCCTGGCCTGCCTCAGGACATCCTGTAAGCCCGGGTACCTGCCCAAGAACCGCTGCACCACCAAGCCAAACAGGGCACATGGGTCAGTTGTCCCTGTTGGAGGGCGGAGAGGAGGTTGGTGCCATTGTCGCAAACTACCATACCTGCCTTAAGCTGGCATGGCGTCAACCACCTCTGAACCTGCCCCTGCAGAGCTGACAGAATATCTGCCACAGTGTGGCTCCTGTCCCCCAAGCACACCAGCTCAAGCACCGCATGGCATCTTTTGGCCTGCGTGCTTGCGTAGCCCCTTGAACGCCTACGGAGCACCGCTGGTTCCGAAGACAAATCAGCACAGGAAGAGGCCATGCAGGAAGAAGAAGAGGAGGGGGTGGAGGAGAGAGGTGTGGCAGAATCACCACTAGTAGTATTTTGGAGGCGTGGTGGCGGAACAACCTCCAACACTACTGCATCCTGTCCTGTATCGTTCCCAGCTGCCAGAAGAGTCACCCAGTGCGCGGTGAAAGATAGATAATGTCCCTGTCCATGCCTGCTGGACCAGAGCCGATTCTGGGCGGGTGCGCGGGGTGCACCGCACCCAGGTGCCGCAGAGGTGGGGGCGCCAAAGTGCCAGAATGCTCCCCTCCCTCCTGTGTGTCACACACACACACTGGCCCAGGCTGTTTCTCTTCCCCCGCCCCACCAACGATGTCATCCTCAGTTGGTGATGACCAGGGTTGGGCTGGGCCGGGAGGCAGGGTGGCAATTTCCCCCCAGGCTGACCTATTGCATAACGGCTGGCGGCCACCCGCTCACAAGCAGTGGCGGCTGGTGAAGTTTTAGGATGGGGGGGTGCCAGACCCCGCCCTTCCTTTTTGACCCCTCCCACTTGGTGAAATTGGGCGTGGTTTCAGCTAAATAGTGGGCGTGGCTCTAAGGTGGTGTGGTTAGCGTCTGAGATGAACGAGGGATGGAGGGAGAGGGAGAGAGGGACAGCAGGCCCAGATCCTACACAACAGTAGAAATATGTGTATTCTAGAAAGTTTAACAATCAGCAGATAAAGATACTCCAAACACCTGGTGTTAGCACTTCAATCATCCCGGTACCATGGTTGTTATGGTGTCAGGATGATTGAAGCGCATTATTTCTATTATTACATTGTAATATAAAATTAAATCATTCAACTCACCATAATGCAGAATCAGTGGGAGCCCCGAGTTTGTCACTAGCCACGTCGCCTACAACCAGATGCCATCAGGCGTCCCCAGCAGTCTGTCCTTACATCAGGTGCCCCCAGCGGAGTCCCTCCTTACATGCAGCCTGTGTTACATCAAATGCAGCCTCTGTCACATAAAATGCAGATTCTGTCCCCCCAAATGCAGCCTCTGTCTCCCCAAATGCAGCCTCTGTCCCCCCCAAATGCAGCCTCTGCCCCCCCCAAATGCAGCCTCTGCCCCCCCCAAATGCAGCATGCCTGTGTCCCATTAAATGCAGCATGCCTTTGTCCCATTAAATGCAGCCTCTGTTCCCCCAAATGCAGCCTCTGTCCCTCCCCCCAAATGCAGCATGCCTGTGTCCCATTAAATGCAGCCTCTGTTCCCCCAAATACAGCCTCTGTCCCTCCCAAATGCAGCCTCTGTCCCCCATTAAATGCAGCATGCCTGTGTCCCATTAAGTGCAGCCTCTGTCCCCCAAATGCAGCCTCTGCCCCCCCCAAATGCAGCCTCTGTCCCCCCCAATGCAGCCTCTGTCCCCCCCCCAAATGCAGCCTCTGTCCCCCCAAATGCAGCATGCCTGTGTCCCATTAAATGCAGCATGCCTGTGTCCCATTAAATGCAGCATGCCTGTGTCCCCCCCAAATGCAGCCTCTGCCCCTCCAATACAGCCTCTGTCCCCCCCAAATACAGCATCTGCCCCCCCAAATACAGCCTCTGTCCCCCCCAAATGCAGCCTCTGTCCACCCCCCAAATGCAGCCTCTGTCCACCCCCCAAATGCAGCCTCTGTCCCCCCCCAATGCAGCCTCTGTCCCCCCCAAAATGCAGCCTCTGTCCCCACCCCAAATACAGCCTCTGTCCCCCCAAAATGCAGCTTCTGTCCCCCCAAAATGCAGCCTCTGTCCCCACCCCAAATACAGCCTCTGTCTCCCCCCAAATGCAGCCTCTGCCCCCCCCCCAAATGTAGCCTCTGTCACTTCAAACCCCCCCTCCTTCTCCGCACAGCGGTACTTACCTTGGGTCTCCTGAGGGGTACCCTTCTCACTGGCAGCGGCATTCTTCCTGTTTCCTCTCTCGGGCGCAATGAGAAATAGAAACAGGAAGTGACATCTAACTCAGGTCAGATGTCAATCAAATCTGAAGCATCGAGTAGCTTCCGCCCGACGCCTGTAGTATCTATTACTATGGCCGGGCGGAAGCTACTCGGTGCTTTAGAAAGCGCCGCAAGGCGGGCTAAACACCCGCAAATGCAGTGCCACGTCTGCAATCTCGTCATTGCATAGACGTGGCACTTCCCATAAGTGCACTGTGTCCGGCGTCGCACTGTGTCCGGCGTCCAAACACAGTGCACTTAAGGACTTTTTCTTTTCTTTTTTTTTGACTTTTTTTTATGGCTGCCTGGAGGGAGGGGCGGCGCCCAGGCGCCCCCTATGGACGGGCCGCTACTGGTGACAGGTCCTCTTTATGGAGGGATCTGGGGTCTATAAGACCACAAATCCCTCCTTTGCACTTAAAAGCATTCAAAACGCCAAGTTTGGCTGCTTTAAATACTGTCATTTTTAAAAAATCTGGCGCCTTTAAGGCATCAGTAAACTGGAAGTGATGTCATGACATCGCTTCCGGGTTACTAGATCCGAGACCCGATCAAAGCCTATGCTGGCTTTGTTCAGGTCTCTGGCCAGCTGGCGGACTTGCCGGCTGGCCACTCGGGCCTCCTGGTGTGATGGGAGAGCCCAGGCGAGCCACAGAAGGTGGTGGGAGGGAAGCACGTCCCCTCCTGCTGCTAGTGATAACAGCCGAGCAGCTGATTAGCCGCATTGGTTGTTATTACAAGAAAGCCGACCGCTGGCTCTAAAAACTGTACCGGGGTGATGTGTGCAGTTGCAGGCATCACCCTAGTACAACCCCTTGAAGCTGAAGGCCACATATTTGCATTACGTTAGCATGAAGGGGTTAATGAGCCAAGTGATGCTGCTGTTTGTGGTCAAAAAAGGGGACCCATGGAATGTCCTTTGCCTCCCAGCCATATATAAATATAATCCAAAAAATAGTGCTAAAATCTTGTGAGCCACAAATGGGTTAATGCCTCCAATGTGAATAAATGAACCTAATTCAGCTGCACACACTAACCACGTTCCATACCGTGTATATGCCAAAATAAAATAAATATATGTGCATGCGCTAAAGGCTATAAATATGTGAACAAAGAATATAATAAATCTATACAATATTGAAAATTACAAACAGTGTCAAACACCTGTGAAGAAAGTGACTAAAATCCACAATTGAATATATGAATAAATGGTAACAAGCAACATGCAAAAAAAAATAAAAATGTGAGAAAGAAAAGAAAAAAATCCTTTAAATAATTAACAAAAATATATAAGTGCTACTTGATAAATAAAGTGTCCGAAACCAATTCATACAAATGAATATATCTCAGTCCAAACCATTCACAAGAGTATATAAATCAAAGTGCACAATAGTGTCCAAACAAATAGCAGGCATTCTTCATGCTTGTATTTATGAAAAAGTGCTAAATATTCCTCATGCTCTTCTTAAGAGATGTGCACGTTATGGCATGCTGCAGTGCTCTCCAGTGACCCCCAATGGATAATGCGCTCACCTTAGAGCGTGTGACACAGTGGCTAAACAGTGTCAAAACACGCATTAGAGCCACTCCAGGGCTCATACAGGGTCTGCTGGTGATGATCTGTACCACGCTCAAATGGTGACATATATAAAAGAAAGGAGACTCATAGCATAATACCGCCAGGAATTTATTTGAAAAGCCATAAAAACAATCCCTCCAGGAGGGTACTCACAATGCTTGGGTGCGTCAGTGCACCATCCTATCCAAAGTATGCAATGCAGATGAATCCTGTGGTGTGCGGTGCGGTGTACAATCCTCTGCCTGTCTGTGTGTAGAAAGCTCCGTCCTGCCCCTCCCCTACGCGTCTTCGGCACAGGGTATACGTGCCTTCATCTGGGGGATCTAATAGGACGGGCACTCCATGTGTAATTTATACTGTCACAGTGGCCATTTTGCCTGGGACCGCTGACATCCTAGTGTTCGGCTCCAACAGCGGCCATTTTGCCTGGGATCGCTGACATCCTAGTGTTAGGCTCCAGCTATGTAAAAACAACAGTAAATGACGCTGTATGCCAGCCTTGATATTTAGGAAAAAGCAGGAAATGAAAAGCTATAGTAAGCGGTGTTAACCCTATCTGCATAAGTATAATCCTAATTCAGGACAGAGCCACACATCAGAGTAGACACCACATACCATACCAACCATACCATAAATGTTAATCAGGCGATCATTTAAGTATCTAAAAAGTGCTAAGTAATCCAGGAGAGCGTTATATCAAAAAGCAATAAATATGGGGGAGTGCTTTGTGAAAGGCACTATATGAGCTTAATCGCTCCCCAATGTGCAAACATATTATTTTAGTGGCTAGAGTGAATCCAATCAAAATCAAGCGAATCGTCATAATCTACTATGTATACCCATAAAAAACCTTTTAAGTACTGTAAAATATGGATATCTAGGTAGGATACAAAAAGGTGAAATCAATAATTACTCAAGAAACATCTTAAATCGAACTCCTTATTAAGCCCCCCCCCGGGGCCATGGAGCCGAGCTGGTGTATCCACCATGATTCACGTTTACTAATTTCTCTTACAAAGTTGGAACCCCTCCAGTGGCGTTTGGGTACCTCTATCCCCCAAAATTTCATCCCAAGCGTGCTTTGATTATGTACACGTTTGAAATGTATGTACAGATGGTGCTTGTCAGACCCCTTACGTATATTCCTTACGTGCTCTTCTAAACGGTCTTTCAAAGCCCTAATAGTCCTCCCCACATAGATGTCATTGCATGGGCATTTCAACGCGTAAACAACCCCTATCGTGTCGCAGGATATAAAATCTCTAATGGTGTAGGAGTGGTTGTTTCTAGGATTGGTAAACTCCTTTAATCTTCTATTGTTACCAGGAACACTAACGCAGCTGTAACATCTCCCACACCCATAAAAACCTTTTAGGTCCCAGAACATTGAGGGTTTCTGGGGGGGTGGTTCTACCACATTATGAACTAACCTATCTCGTAAGTTGCGTGCTCTCTTAAAAATAATCTTGGGTTTCTCTGGGAGTATCTCTTTTAGGTGGACATCTTGTTTCAAAACATTCCAGTACTTCCGAATAATTTTTTGTACTTCATTGTTTTGTAAAGAATAATTCAGAACCATACTAATACCATCATTAACATCTTCTTCCGTAGTCTGAACCCTATCTTTAAGTAAATTATCTCTACTAAGGCCAGCGACTTCCAACTTTTCTTTATTCAAGAATTATTTCTGGTACCCCTTGTCTATAAACATATTGGTGAGTATGTTAGACTGGTAATTATAGTCCTCAATCCTCGTGCAGTTCCTCCTCATCCTTGTGAACTGGCCTCTGGGTATATTACTTAGCCAAGGTTTGTGGTGACAGCTGGAGGTCGGGATGTAGGAATTTCGATCCGTTGCTTTAAAAAACGTCTTTGTAATCAAGCCATCCCTGGTGTTAAAAATTTCTAAGTCCAGAAAGTGAATACATTCTCTATTTACATCCCAGGTCAAAGAGATGTTCAGATCATTGTTATTCATAGAACCCAACAAAGCTAACAATGCATCCATACTACCCTTCCAAATTATCAACAGATCGTCAATAAACCTTTTGTATAGTAAAACAGCACCGTAATCCTGATTTAAAACACCTTCCTCTTCCCATTTGGCCATATATAAGTTTGCCACGCTGGGGGCGAATTTAGCGCCCATGGCGACTCCCTTGGTCTGTAAGTAAAATGTGTTATCATACCAAAAGAAATTGTGCCGTAAGCAGAAATCTAAGCACCTAAGAATAAATGCAATAAAACCATCATTCGCCAAACTCTCCTTCCTCAGGGCCCATTCAACTGCTTTCAAGGCACCTTCATGATCAATATTGGTGTAAAGTGAGGAAACGTCTCCTGTAACCATAATAATATCCTCTTGTGCACTGCATTCGTCTAAGAGTTGCAATGTGTGCTTGGTGTCCTTGAGATAGGCTTTAGTCTTAGCGACCAGAGGTTGCAGATGGATATCTATATACTTCCCCAATCTGGATGTCAGAGATTCGATGCCGCTTACTATCGGCCTCCCTGGGGGGTTATTACTATCTTTGTGGATCTTTGGTAAGTAATAAATTACTGGTATCTTACTAACCATGGGGACTAAATACCTTGCTTCTTGTTTACTTAAGAATCCTTCATCCATACCATCTTTAATAATATGTTCCAGTGCCTCTTTGAAGGATCGGGAAGGGTTACCGTTCAGTAACTGATATGTTTCAGTATCATTTAGTAATCTTTCCATTTCTGACTTGTATTGTTGTAGGGATAGAACAACTATCCCTCCACCTTTGTCTGCCGGCCTTATCACTATATCTGTCCTTTTCTCTAGTGTTTTCATCCCTTTTTTAAAATCCTTCTGTTCATAAACGTTCTTCACTGGCAATTGCTCCAGCTCACTGGTGACCAGTTTCTTGAACAAATCAACATACTTGTTGTTGGCTATATATGGGTTGAACACGGAATTATTCTTCAAACTAGTGTGGTTGGTATTCCTAATCGCTTTTTCCACCGGATTGAGAGCGTAATATTTCTTGAGGTTTAACTTTCTAATAAATTTTTGTACTCCAACATATGTTTCGAACTTATTCAGCCCTTTTTTAGGGGCGAACTTGATGCCCTTATCTAGCACCAATAATTCTCTCGACAAAGCGATTCCACTCAGGTTAAAAATCGCATTACCTAGTCTTCTCGCCTTCTCTTTCTGCTGTATTCTTCTGCCTGCTCTCCTTCCCCTCTTCCTGGGTTTCTTGTCTCGCGGGGGGACCCTCCCCTGGTCTCCCCTAAAAAAGATTCATCCAAAAATTCCTCTTCATTATCCTCCAATGGTTGGTAACTATTATAAACGGGTATTCTATATTGATCATGTAAAGGATCTCCATATCTTACTCGCTGTGGTTTTGGCGAGTAATAAACACCTCCCCTCTGCGTGTCTCTATATGAGTCAGGAGGGGCCCTCTGGGGGTATTGGTTTGATGGGGGGCCTCTATATGAATATTGGTTACCTCTGTACGGAGTACCTTGTTGGTATCCATAACCTCCAAATGGTCTATGCGGGGTACTATTCTGGTATCCCTGTTGCTTCTGCTGGCCACCAGAGCCATACTGCCAACCCCTTCGTTGTGTGGGGGGGTAAGATTGGTGGCCCCTTTCATGATAATTATACTGGGCTCTATTCCCATTGCCTCGATTTGGTGGTCCTCCTTGATACCAATTGTTCTTGTTCGGTGGTGGGCCATACCTGGGATTCTGAGCATTACTAACCCCATAGTTAGATCTTTGGTGTTGATCAAAGTATGGCTTCCTAAGCGGCTGCCGCCGGGGTGTGTATGGTTGTTTATCGTCCTGTCGGTGTGGAATTTGTCCACCATTTGTTGGTTTGGTTCTCGGTTGTTGTTGCTGTTGTTGTCCTTGTGGTTGTTTTTTTTTTTTTATATATTTATTTTAATATTTTTATTCAAATTTATTTTAATATTTTTATTTAAACACATATCTGTGAGTTTCCTATTACAGAGCAATAAAGGTTACAGGTCCCTTTAAGGGTTTTTTAGGATCCCACAATGATGATTGTGCTGTATTACTGATGCGAGAAACATACTTAATTCTCAGTATGATTTTAAACAAAATTTTTTATATATATTTTTTATTGTTATATATTATGCCATTAGATTAGTACATTTGTAGTTTTTTGATGTTCCATATATTAATCGCTAGTGCAATTACCATTATTTGTTGTGTGCGATGTGGTGTCTACTCTGATGTGTGGCTCTGTCCTGGATTAGGATTATACTTATGCAGATAGGGTTAACACCGCTTACTATAGCTTTTCATTTCCTGCTTTTTCCTAAATATCAAGGCCGGCATACAGCGTCATTTGCTGTTGTTTTTACATAGCTGGAGCCTAACACTAGGATGTCAGCGATCCCAGGCAAAATGGCCGCTGTTGGAGCCGAACACTAGGATGTCAGCGGTCCCAGGCAAAATGGCCGCTGTGACAGTATAAATTACACATGGAGCGCCCGTCCTATTAGATCCCCCAGATGAAGGTACGTATACCCTGTGCCGAAGACGCGTAGGGGAGGGGCAGGACGGAGCTTTCTACACACAGACAGGCAGAGGAGTGTACACCGCACCGCACACCACAGGATTCATCTGCATTGCATACTTTGGATAGGATGGTGCACTGACGCACCCAAGCATTGTGAGTACCCTCCTGGAGGGATTGTTTTTATGGCTTTTCAAATAAATTCCTGGCGGTATTATGCAATGAGTCTCCTTTCTTTTATATATGTCACCATTTGAGCGTGGTACAGATCATCACCAGCAGACCCTGTATGAGCCCTGGAGTGGCTCTAATGCGTGTTTTGACACTGTTTAGCCACTGTGTCACACGCTCTAAGGTGAGCGCATTATCCATTGGGGGTCACTGGAGAGCACTGCAGCATGCCATAACGTGCACATCTCTTAAGAAGAGCATGAGGAATATTTAGCACTTTTTCATAAATACAAGCATGAGGAATGCCTGGAATGCACACTATTGTGCACTTTGATTTATATACTCTTGTGAATGGTTTGGACTGAGATATATTCATTTGTATGAATTGGTTTCGGACACTTTATTTATCAAGTAGCACTTATATATTTTTGTTAATTATTTAAAGGATTTTTTTCTTTTCTTTCTCACATTTTTTTTTTTTTTTTGCATGTTGCTTGTTACCATTTATTCATATATTCAATTGTGGATTTTAGTCACTTTCTTCACAGGCGTTTGACACTGTTTGTAATTTTCAATATTGTATAGATTTATTATATTCTTTGTTCACATATTTATAGCCTTTAGCGCATGCACATATATTTATTTTATTTTTGCATATATAAACTCTAAAAAGCCACATGTATGAAAGATGGATTTGTGGCTATAGAAACATTTGTAAAGGTGAGGAGTTAGTAAGATGACCACCCCCATGTGGGGGTGCCGGAAATATTTCTGCACCCAGGCGTCTGTGACCCTAGGATTGGCCCTGTGCTGGACCATGAGTCAGTGGTAATATGCACCTTACCGCCCTGTCCAGCAAGGCCAAGACATTGCCTTCCACGTGCCGCTAGAGAGCCGGAATCACCTTCCGTGAGAAAAAGTGGCGTTTGGGAACCTGCAACTGAGGAACCACACATTCCACAAACTCACGGAAGGTCTCAGAGAGGACTGAAGGTATAGTGGGGTTGGAGATCCCAGCTGATGAGGAGCAAGTAGAGGTCCTCTTTGTTCTTTGGTGTGGGTCTTTTAGGTACGCTTGCCAACGAACTGCATGGCAGGTCAACATATGTCTGGTCAAGCATGTGGTGCCCAAGCGGGAGATGTTTTGGCCACGCGAGATTCGCTTGAGACATATGTTGCAAGTGAGACAGCAGCGCCCTGCACATGCGGAGCTCTGCGTTGTGATGCAGTCGGTGTGCTGCCCTTAAGCTGGCCCCTGGAGGGCATCCTGCCTCGTTGGTGATGTGCCTCCTCCTCCTCCTCTCTCCTATCAAGCACCCACATGGAGTCAGTGACCTCATCATCCCCTCCCTCCTCATCACTGGAGCAAAGCTGGCAGTATGCTGCAGCTGGGGGAACATGACTGCCAGATTGCTGTCCTTCTTGGGCACGCCCTCTCTCTGGGCTCACGTTACTGCCTTCCTCTAGCTGGGTACCATCATCGGAGCCTTCAAAACGCTGGGCATCCTCCTGGAGCATGTACCCAACACTGTGGTCAAACAGTTCGGGGGACTTCACAGGAGGACATGGTGGGGCTAGGGAAGGAGTGACTGATGCCATTGAGCCAAGGGAAGAGGCTGCGTTGGCAGCTGCTTTGCCAGTAGGGATGAGCTTCGTGTTCGAGTCGAACCCATGTTCGACTCGAACATCGTGTGTTCGGTCATTCTCCGAATTACGAACAATATGGGCCGTTCGCGCCGAATTCGAGTGGCGCGTCACAGCCCATAATTCACTGTGGCATCGCAGTGCATTGCTGGCTGATGATTGGCCAAGCATGCACTATGACCCGCATGCTTGGCCAATCACAGCACCGTCTGAACAGAGAGCCGTAATTGGCCAAAGCCAAGGAGGCTTTGGCCAATTATGTCTCAGGGGGTTTAGTACACGCCCCACACTATATAAGGCCGTCTGCACAGCAGCCCTGTGTAGTGTGTTCTGGCGTTCAGAGATAGAGAGAGAGAGAGACAGACAGTGTCATTTGATTTGTTAGATAGAGTAGGCAGGTCGAGTCAGTTAGCTACAGTGTATTGTGTATATATATATATGCATCCCAGTTGTTGTGTGTGTGTGTGTGTGTGTGTGTGTGTGTGTGTGTGTGTATATATATATATATATATATATATATATATATATATACTGTATTCAGTTTAGCTAGATCCTGTTCTTCTCTTCATAATATACTGACAGGCAGGCAGGTGTTTTTACAGTATTTCCAGCTACTGTACTGTGTACCCTGCACAGTCTGACCTACAGTATAGCTACCTGCAGCCAGGTGCTTGTGTAGGCTCACTGAAGTATTTCCATCTACTGTACTGTGTACCCTGCACAGTCTGACCTACAGTATAGCAACCTGCAGCCAGGTGTTTGTGTAGGCTCATTGAAGTATTTCCAGCTACTGTACTGTGTACCCTGCACAGTCTGACCTACAGTATAGTAACCTGCAACCAGGTGCTTGTGTAGGCTCATTGAAGTATTTCCAGCTACTTTACTGTGTACCCTGCACAGTCTCACCTGCAGCCAGGTGCTTGTGTAGGCTCATTGAAGTATTTCCAGCTACTTTACTGTGTACCCTTCACAGTCTGACCTACAGTGTAGCAACCAGCAGCCAGGTGCTTGTGTAGGCTCATTGAAGTATTTCTAGCTACTTTACTGTGTACCCTGCACAGTCTGACCTACAGTATAGCAACCTGCAGCCAGGTGCTTGTGTAGGTTCATTGATGTATTTCCAGCTACTGTACTGTGTACCCTGCACAGTCTCACCTACAGTAAAGCTACCTGCAGCCAGGTGCTTGTGTAGGCTCATTGAAGTATTTCCAGCTACTGTACTGTGTACCCCGCACAGTCTTACCTACAGTATAGCTACCTGCAGCCAGGTGTTTTGTGTAGGCTCATTGAAGTATTTCCAGTTGCTGTACTGTGTACCCCGCACAGTCTCACCTACAGTATAGCTACCTGCAGCTAGGTGCTTGTGTAGGCTCTTGACGTATTTCCAGTTACTGTACTGTGTACCCTGCACAGTTGCACCTACAGTATAGCTACCTGAAGACAAGTGCAGGGGTTATCATACTAATAATACTACAGGCAGGCAGTTGGTTCTGCTAGCTGCAGTATAATCGGTATATATATATATATATATATATATATATATATATATAGATACATATATATCCCAGTTTTGTGCAGCTCACTGCAGGCCAATAGTATGTCTGGAAGGCCAACAAGGAGAGGCAGACATCCACAAGCCAATAAAAGAGGGCAAGCAGGCTCTGTGTCTAGAGGCAACAGTGCTGGTCGTGGACATGGTGCATCCTCATCAGCACGTGGCCGTGGGACACACTTGGCCTTTTTTCGGCAGCTGGCCATGTTGAGCCGCAACACGCGGAAGACTTGGTCGAGTGGATGACCAAGCCGTCCTCATCCTCTCTCACCCAGGCTCAGGGTACTTTGTCTGGCAAAGCAGCTGCCAACGCGGCCTCTTCCCTCAGCTCAATGGCAGCAGTGACTCCTTCTCTAGCCCCACCATGTCCTCCTGAGGAGTCCCTCAAACTGTTTGACCACAGTGTTGGGTACATTCTCCAGGAGGATGCCCAGCATTTTGAAGGCTCTGATGATAATACTGAGCTAGATGAAGGTAGTAACGTGAGCACGGACAGAGGGGGTGCCCAAGAAGGACAGCAATCTGGCAGTCATGTTCCCCCTGCTGCAGCATACTGCCAGGTTTGCTCCAGTGATGAAGGAGGGAGGGGATGATAAGGTCACTGACTCAACGTGGGTGCCTGATAGGAGAGAGGAGGAGGAGGAGGCACATCACCAACGAGGCAGGATGCCCTCCAGGGGCCAGCCTAAGGGCAGCACACTGACTGCATCACACCTCAGAGCAAATGTCTTCAGGTAGCTTTAGGTGCACACTGTGCAGAGGACACAGTACACTAACTGTAAATACTGTAGCTGCCTGCCTGTGGTATTATTAGGAGCAGAACAACAGCAATTGTCTCCAGGTAGCTTTAGGTGCACACTGTGCAGAGGACGCACTACACTAACTATAAATACTATAGCTGCCTGCCTGTGGTATTAATATAGGATCAGAAGAACACCACCAATTTTATTCAGGTAGCTTTAGGTGCACACTGTGCAGAGGACACAGTACACTAACTGTATATACTGTAGCTGCCTGCCTGTGGTATTAATAGGAGCAGAACAACAGCAATTTTCTTCAGGTAGATTTAGGTGCACACTGTGCAGAGGACGCAGTACACTAACTGTAAATACTGTAGCTGCCTGCCTGTGGTATTAATATAAGATCAGAAGAACACCACCAATTTTATTCAGGTAGCTTTAGGTGCACACTGTGCAGAGGACACAGTACATAAACTGTAAATACTGTAGCTGCCTGCCTGTGGTATTAATAGGAGCAGAACAACAGCAATTTTCCTCAGGTAGCTTTAGGTGCACACTGTGCAGAGGATGCAGTACACTAACTGTAAATACTGTAGCTGCCTGCCTGTAGTATTAATAG